>NC_133665.1:102700801-103005865 GCF_037893015.1 Macrotis lagotis | reverse complement strand
ATGCTACTTCCTCAGATGCCCTCTCCTCTTCTCTCTCCCTTTCTTTGATTTCTTTTTTTTTTATCAAAGTTCTATGACGTGTATACCAGCTAGATCTGAGCTCACCAAGATTTACTCCTATTCCTAGGAGCTCACCTCCTGTTCTTTCCTATTGCACTAAACAGGCCAAGTATTCAGTCAGTAATTATCTAGTATCTTATATTATTTTCTTATTGACTCACTGTTTTCATCTCAACTAGACTGTAAATTCCTTAAAGGCAGAAATTATAAAGACAATAAAAACAAGATGAAAAGATGAGTTGGACAAAGGTCAGTAGTGTCTCCAGTTTAAATTAATATAGACCAATTGGAAAGGACATAGAAATTAGTATAATCACTCTCTCCAAGAGAGAAGAATTGGGAGAGAGATTATAACTAGTTAGAAATAAGTGTAAGTGATTAAATATTCCAAGTTAGACTTTTTGTAATATTTTGATGAATGGATTGGATTCTTAAATTTGCATCTTAAAGTGAATTTTATTTTTGATTAATATTAAATATAGAAAATTGGTATAAATCAAAAATATAGTTTAGTAATTTTCAATAGAGAAATATGTCCCTTTTTGTAACTGTAAGGATTGTTCTATTCTCTGTCAATCCCCCCCTCAGCTAATATCCAGGTAACACGGGAAACTAAGTAACCCAGTTGGTCTTAATCAAATAAGATATCTAAATTGAAATTGCTGGAAAAGTGCCTGTGGCATGGAATGTGTCCTCACAGATTTTATTTCCATACTGTTGAGTTTAAATTCCTTGGGTAAAAAATAATTAAATAGGCAAAGTTTGTCTTCTGATAGCCCCTCTTTTTTATTTACTTTTTATCCATATCTTTCTGGGCTTCAGGTTCTTTTATTTACTAATTGAGGAAATTGTATTAGATGACCTCTGAGGTTATTACAGATCTAAATTTAAGAGACTGACTAAAACTCATACCAATTAAACCTGTTTTAGACTTTGCATTTTAAATCTCTCTTGTTAAAGGAATTTTAGGCATCATGATTAGAATAATGATTCTCTTGCTCAAATATTTTCAAGGTACTTCACTGATTATAGGGCAAAATACAAGTTCCTTGTTTGGTATTTGAGGTCCTCTATAGTGTGACTTCAGCTTACCTTTGTAGTCGTACTGTATTCTATGCTCTTTCCACACTATTCTAGTCAACTGGTGTGATCTTTATCAATCTATATCTTCTTGCATCTGCCCGGATTTTTCCCCATCCTTGAAAACATTCCCTCCTCATCCTTACTAGTTACGATCTTCAAGAATCAACTTAGATGATGCCTCTTAATGAATCCTTCCCTGATCTATATTGATTGGGGTGTAGGAGGAAAGTTGGGAAAGCATCTACATTCTTTGTATTTACCTAGATCAGATTTTCTGAATCTGTGTATTATTTTTGACGTGAAACTTTAGAGTCCTGAATATAGCAGGAGAGTATAATAAATATTTGTTTATTTAATTGAGGAGTTAAGATTCCTGGGGTAAACTTGAAATCATACTGTCAAGGAAAGCAGATGTCCATCTTTTCCACGAGGATAAAATGAAAGATTTTTCATTGATAAAGTGAGCTCTCAGATAAAAAAATTCCTACCAATACATGTTAATACCTCCTCTTAGCTGCCTCAAAGACTCAGAAGTTCAGAGACTAGCCCAAAATCTATCCTGCCTGGATTTGGGGACTAGCTTATTTCACCTCACTTATCAGGCCAAGTAACTGTCAAAAAGGAAATGACATGAATCTAGAATCTCTTGTAGAAAAAGCCGTCCTGGTTCTTTGTAATCACTTATTTCCTTTTGTGCTAATTTTTTCCTTTAACATTTTAGAATTTCATCAAAAATCAAATTAGAGTTATTGGCTCATAAACTATGAAGACTCTTGCTGTTCTGTCTAGTAATCATTCTCAGCAGAGAAAATAGAAGAAACATAAAGCTCTGTCCAGAATGCACTGTCATCTCCTCCAACCCAAATAAGAACTCAATGCTTCTACACCTTCACCCCATCTAGCTTTTTTTAAATGCTTTTTGTCCTTAGCTTTCTTTACCAATCTCTGCTCATTCTGTTTAAGACTTATTTAAATGTCTGGACACAACTGTAACAGAACCATGTCATGCTTTTATATTGTATTCATCCTCTGTTAAGTGCCTTTGCTTCCATGTTTGCACATCTTTGAAGACAATCTTGGTCATGGAGATAATTGAGTATCCACATTAGTCTCTTCCCCTTTTTTCTCCTAACAGAATTGTATCTTTGTATCTATCTTTTCTCATTGGATGGAGTAGAATATTTTTATTCCAGAAAGTTATGAAAACATATGGCAATGTACTATAAGAGATGGATATAAAGAATTCAAGTAGGGAAAGTTCTATGAAATGATGCAGAGAAAAATAATTAGAACAATTTATACAATTTATTTTACTGTGAAAACAATTTTGGAAGGGTACAAAGACATCCAGGTAAGCATTCCTCTCATATTAGTGTTTGTGAATAAAGATAACTGAATGGGTATATATGGTTAGTATAGAACCATTGTTTAATTAGCTATACTTCTTTGGAGGGAAGAGACTTTTGGAAATGACAATGATATAAAAATAAAAGCATCAGTAAAAATTCTAAGGAGGTTAAAAAAGGCAAGGACTGAAGGCTCAGGAAAATCTATCTTACATAATAATAACCAAGAGCTTATAAAAGATTAAGTGACTTTGTCTATGAACTCTATCTTGGTTTCAATACTCTGGCCAATATAACCCATGATGGTTTCCCTATAGTCATCTTTCTAATGCTATGCAAAAAAAGACCTCTCTCCAGTGTGGATGGTTTAATGTTATCAATATCCTAATTGTTCATTTGATGTTATGTAGATGAGAAGGCAGAAGTCATAATTTGCTATTTGGTGACTAAAAAGTTTGGTTCCATCTGGGATAACTAAATGGTTGATGATTTTAATTTGTCAGGCACTAAGGTTATTTAGCCAGTGTAGATCTTTGATCTTTTAATTCCTGCATGAATATGGAATAAGAGATGAAAAAGGGAAAAGACTTACAGATTATACAGAAGCCTGATATCTCTATTCTGAATACCTTCTTTGAAAATTTATAAAAGGAACCAGGAGATGGAGTATGACAAGTTCTGAATAACATCACGAAGAAAATTATTATATCTGAAATGTATTGTATTGAAATGAGAATCCTGAATTAAGGAATTGTGCACAAGCATATCACTGACTTGTTAGAGCAAAGATCAGAATTAAATATAAACAAGAAAAAGTGATAATTAGGAAAATATGACCTGTAATTAATAGTTCCTGGTCATGACAGATGGATAGGGATGATGTAATTTTCAGTAAAAGTTCAACTGATTATAAAGCAGTTTACATAACAAAAAGACTAGAGTCCCTTCATCAGCAGACACAAAAAAGGTGACTGTCAAAGGCAACACCAGTTTAGAAAAAAATTCTTCAAAGTGGGATAATGGAAGGTTATGAGTAGTTTCATGTCGCAAAGCAAAAAGAAAGCTTGTTAAGAGACTTAATTGGAATTATCTTGAAGGTTTAAAGGATGAAAATGCAAGGACAGGCTGAACCAAAAAAATGAGGATGGTTTGACATTGGTTTTTGTAACCTCACCATCAAGTACAGTAGGACCTCTGTACTTGAATTTCTTAATATCCTAGAACTGCATGTGGTCTGAGACACAACCAGCATGAGAATAGCAATGGGAGAAGCATCCAGATTTGGCCCAGTATAATATATAGAACAGATCTATTCTGGAAGCAACACAATTGTCAATATTAAGGGCTCAAGTCTAAAGGTATTCAAGAAAAGAAGCTAACCAATATTAATTTCACGCCTCTTACCATCAGAACAAAACTTTTATATATAAAGTATTGGTGGCCTCAGAGTTGAAGAGACCTGAATTTGTACCCTGCCTCTGACGCAAACTGATTTGAGCAAACCTTTCTCTAGGCAACTCTCAAGAATGTATGCTTTGTGCAGCATGAGTTTAATGAATGCTTCTTTATTAGTAAGTTGAGAAGGTTCAACTTATGCTACATGGGTAGGGGTAGTTTCCTCAACAGTGGTTTCCCATTACCAATAAAATCTCAGATCTGTTCCCTATCTCTTTAAAATTTTGTGAGAATCATCTCCACAAGGATTGAAAAGAGAAAATAGGTGCATATTGTAAGGAATCAAGAACTTTGAAGACAGGAGTAAAGGATGTGGAGAAAAATAAGTGTTAGGAAAACTCTCCCTTCAATAAAAACTGTTGGGAAAATTGGAAGTTAGTGTGGACAAAACTTAGATTAGACCAACACCTAACACCCTTTACTAAGATAAGATCCAAATAGATACAGGATTTAGACATAAAAAACAATATTATAAGCAAACTAGAAGATCAAGGAATAGTTTACCTGTCAGATCTATGGAAAGGGAAATAGTTTATGACCAAGTAAGAGATAGAGAACATCATTCAAAACTAGATAATTTTCACTACATTAAATTAAAAAGGTTTTTCACAGACAAAACTACTGTAACCAGGATCAAAAGAAATATAGTAAATTGGGAAACAATTTTTGCAACTGGATTTCTGACAAAGGACTCATTTCTAAAATATACAGAGAACTAAGTCAAATTTTCAAAACAAGCCATTCCCCAATTGACAAATGGTCAGAGGATATGCAAAGGCAATTTACAGTTGAGGAAATCAAAGCAATCCACAGTCATATGAAAAATTGCTCCAAATCATTATTTATTAGAGGAAATGCAAATTAAAGCTTCTCTGAGGTACCACCTCACACCTCTCAGACTGGCCAATATGACCAGAAAGGACAATGATCAGTGTTAGAAGGGATTCGGGAAATCTGGGACACTAATACATTGTTGGTGGATCTGTGAATTTATCCAACCTTTCTGGAGAGCAATTTGGGATTATGTCCAAAGTGCAACAAAAGTGTGCATACCCTTTAACCCATCAATACCACTACTAGTAAGACTACTTGATCTATACCCTGAAGAGATGATGAAAAAGGGTAAAAACATCACTGGTACAAAAATATTCATAGCAGCCCTGTTTTTGGTGGCAAAAAATTAGAAATTAAGTGAATGTCCTTCAGTTGGGGAATGGCTTAACAAACTGTGGTATATGTATGTCATGGAACACTATTGTTCTATTAGAAACCAGGAGGGATGGGATTTCAGGGAAGCCTGGAGGGATTTGCATGAACTGATGCTGAGCAAGATGAACAGAACCAAGAAAACATTGTACATCCCAACAGCACCATGGGAGTGATGATCAACCTTGATGGACAAGCTCATTTCATCAGTACAACAATCAGGGATAATTTTGGGCTATCTGCAATGGAGAATGCCATCAGTATCCAGAAAAAAAAAAAAATTATGGACTTCAAACAAAGACCAAAGACTATTACCATCAAATTAGAAAAAAAAGCATTATATTATAATGTAATTTTACTATCTCATACTTTATATTTCTTCCTTAAGGATATGATTTTTCTATCATCACATTCAGCTGAGATCAGTGTATAATATGGAACCAATGTAATCTCTAACAGAATGCCTTCTGTGGGGGGGGGACAAGAATGGGGAAAAAAATTGTAAAACTCAAAATAGGAGCGGCTAGGTGGTGCAGTGGATAAAGCACCGGCCCTGGAGTCAGGAGTACCTGAGTTCAAATCCAGTCTCAGACACTTAATAACGACCTAGCTGTGTCGCCTTGGGCAAGCTGCTTAACCCCATTTGCCTTGCAAAAAAACCTAAAAAAAAAAAAACCAACTCTAAAATCTTTCTTTAAAAAAAGGGAGGTAAAGGGAGGATTGCTAGTTTACATGCCTATATTGTTGCCCCTTTGGGCAGGTACTAAGTTAAGATAAAAAGATTTAGCCTCCAATTGATCAAAAACTGCCCCACCTATTTTTAAGTTAACCTAGAGTCTTGACCTCCTTTGAGCATGCTCAAAAAGATCTAGCTGTTCTTGCTCATTAGTATAATGAGCAGGGCGGGAGCCAATATATCAATAAGATTGTGACTCCAGCCTATGATTGGAATGAAGGACTACTTTCAAACTGCATAAGACTTTCTATTTCTGGGACTGCTTGCCCCTCTCTCCCACCATGAGAGAGGTGTGCCATTTTGTTGATATCTTAATAAAAACCATTGTAATCACTCTGGACTAAGTATTCATGAGCCATTTATAACAGTTAACACTGGGGGTGGCTAGGTGGTACAGTGAATAGAGCACTGGCCCTGGAGTCAGGAGTACCTGAGTTCAAATCCGGCCTCAAACACTTAATAATTACCTAGCTGTGTGGCCTTGGGCAAGCCACTTAACCCCATTGCCTTGCAAAAAAAAAAAAACAATAAAATAAAATATAACAGTTAACACTCAGAGATGGCTGAAAGGGAGCTTCTATTGGCCTGTTACCTTGAGAAAGCACCTTAAAGGGCTTTGATTAGTGCATATTTGAAATGTCTTTCCCAGAACTCCCTTTGTGTATTTGAGAATTTCTACCAGGACCCAGTGCATAATTTTTTCCTATTCTTTTAAAGAGAAGCAAAAAATGAATTTTCCTGATGAAGAACCCCCCCCCCCCCAACTTTTAGTTGGCCCAGCTCTCCTAGGAAAGACAAATAAACCTTGGTTGCTCCACACAATTCTGAACACTTTTTTCTAAATCCTCACACTTTCTAAATTCTAAATCCTCCCTAACCATTTTTTTTCTCTCAAAATAAGCCCTCTGAGAAATGAGTTGGCTCTTAGTAATAATTCTGCATGACTTCATTTACCTTCCTCTCTCATTTACTTTCCTGTAATCAGCAATCCCATTTCCCAAACTTGTAAATTCCAAGATGGAGCAAGGGGAAGAGCTTTGGGTAAGATCTAGATGGAAATAGCCCAAAAGATTTCTACAAAGGTGAGCATCTGTTCTGTCACTTTTAAAATTTTTTTAACATAAAAATTATTTTTAATCCACTGTTAGAAATAATATAGTCCTAATTTATTAAACAGCTGGGCAGAGGGTCACCACCATTCTTTTTTTAAATTAATTTATTTCGAAATTTTACTTTTTCCCTAATCTTGCTTCCTTCTCCCCACCCCACCCAGAAGTTTGTCTGTTAGTTTTTACATTGTCTCCATAGTTTACATTGATCTAAGTTGAGTGTGTTGAGAGAGAAATCATATCCTTAAGGAAACAATAAAGTATAAGAGATAGCAAAATTACATAAGATAATGATTTTTTTAAAATTAAAGGTAACAGTCTTTGGTCTTTGTTCAAACTCCAGTTCTTTCTCTGTATGCAGATGGTATTTTCCATCACAGATATTCTAAAATTGTGCCTGATTGTTGCACTGATGGGATGAGCAAGTCCATCAAGGTTGATCATCACCCCCATGTTGCTGTTAGGGTGTACAGTGTTTTCCGGTTCTGCTCATCTCACTCAGCATCAGTTCATGCAAATTCTTCCAGGCTTCCCTGAATTCCCATCCCTCCTGGTTTATAATAGAACAATAGGATCTCTGCCATTTCTAAGACTATTCAACCATCCTTGTCTATCTGCAATCTTGATCCTCCTGTGACACTGTCTAAACAACTTTGTATATTCTGTTCAGTGTTTGTCTCTCAAATATATAAAGAAAATTTTTAAGCATCATTCAATGAAAGAGGCAGCATAGTTACAAGGGACAGAATAGTTCTGGGAGAAGCAAAAAGCAGCACCATAATGTAGAGAGTGGCTTTGTCCCAGAGTTGGGAGCTTGGGTTTAAGACACATCCTATCTGGGGTAATGCCGGGTTTTTATTTACAACACTGGCTTCTTTATGCTAGTCCGTCCTCTTACTCACCAGTCCAACGCGTGATGAGTCTTCGGGGTACCTCCGGCCCCCACTCTTTGATGGGGGAAGAACCAGACAGAGCGCCTGAGGTGGATAATGAGTCTTTATTCTTCTGTGATCACATCCCGCTCCCTCCCCACCTCTCAGCAGACACTTTTATCCCCTCTGTCCTCCCTCCCATGAACTCTTACTCAATGAGGGGCTGAGTTCTGTAACATTCCCTTATAAGGTGATTATGTTTCCCCCGCTAAGCGACCGCCAAGCCTCTTCCCCCCGCCCCCAACATCTCCCCCTTTCTGTTTTACAAGGTTATCACTTGGTGTGACCTTAAGCGGTGCTGAGGTTAGCCTTAAGCGGTGTCATTTCTACTGGCCTCTGATAGCCGGGGGCGAGGAACCCTGTCTTAGGTCATCTCCTTCAACCCAGGACCTTGCCCGTCCTAGGCGCCCGACACCCTCAGGGCCTGTCTTAGGTGGCTGGGTCAGGAGAGGTTGCCCGTCTTGGGGTTTACCTCGTCTTACCCCTAGGTGTCACATGTCATGCATGGCGGCTAGCCAGACTTGGGGATCCTCCCCCGTCTCCATGGCCATGAAGGCTTTCTGAGTAAGAAGCATATAGCCCCTCTGTCGCCTAGCTAGGCGGCAGAAACAGACAACAAGTAGGGTGATTCCCAGAATCAGCGTCCTTGTTCACCCTCAAGGGGGTATCCTCCCGCCATCTGGCAATCCCTCCATGGTATGGGATCCTCGATGTCTTCCCCTGTGGCCACACATGAGGGGCCCCACCGAGGAATCGTGAAGTCCCGTTGAGTTTGATTCACCAGGGGTCGCCAACCCAGAAGGCCTCGGAGCTGGGTCCCCTTTTTTGTCCCTGCTGGGCTGATAGTCGTCTGCGGGAAAAGGCCGACGCAGGGGTCAGTCGGGGCAGTGCTATAGTTAAAATCGTTCTGCCCTGTGGAGTTGAAGTTCCAGGACCGATTTTCTTCCCCGATGTCGAAACATAGGGAGTTGTTCAGGTCCCAGCAGAAGGAGTTCTGGACCGGTGCTTCAGCGGGGTCCATATATGCAGGAGGGAGCCCCATCGATGTATTGGTCACTAGCAGGTGAGGGTAGATCGGGGAGTTCCGTGCTACCGGAAGGGGAGAGGGAATAACTCGGAGTATTCCCCATGTCGGATTTCCTTCAGATGGAGCACCTCCAAGGATCCCTACGACGATCAGAAGGCCTGAAAAAGGAAGAAATTCCTCTCACCCCGTAGGGTTGGGCATTAATCAAGGTCTCTTATCTTGTAAACAGGGAGCCATCTTTCTGGCTCTTCTATCTTATCCTCGGGATGAAATGACAGGTGGCCCTGTCTTCTGTTCTTTACCGTTACAGGGCCATGCCAACCTCCCTCTTCATCTCTCCACATGACTTTAGAGCCTGGTAGGGCCTTGGTGGGAGAGGGCAGGAGCGTTGGTTCTTTCTTAGCATGTCCTTTTGGGGAGAAAAATCTCTGGGCGGCTGTAGTGCCGTCATCCCTGACTTGTAGGAAATTCATGGTAAATAGTACCTGAGACAGGTCTGAATGGGTCAGTGACCTGCCAACTCCCCCTTTCTGTTTAAAGAGCGTAGTTTTGAGTGTGCGATTTGCTCTTTCTACCAAAGCTTGGCCAGTGGGATTGTAAGGGATCCCGGTGGAATGGGAAATGGAAAATTCTTTGCAAAAGGAAGCAAAGGCTCTCGAGGTGTAGGCGGGCCCATTATCGGTTTTGATAGCCGAGGGGACGCCTAAGACAGCCATCTGGGCATATAGATGTGAGAGGACGTGTTTAACCGCTTCTCCTGGCTGTAGAGAGGCGAAGGTGAAGGAGGAGAAGGTGTCCACCGAGACATGGATGTACTTACGACCCAGGTGAGTAATGTCCATCTGCCAAAGAGCATTGGGGCCGTCCCCACGTGGGTTAGACCCCTCTGCGGGGAGGGCTTGTCTAAAGGGAGCACAAGAAGTGCAGGAGCGCACAATTTGGCGAGCCTCCTTCCGGGGAATGCTGTATAGGCGCCGGAGCGACCTGGATGACAAGTGATACTTACCATGTGCCAGCTGGGCAGGTGTGGACAGGTTTAACAAGAGAGCCCTATCTGCCTCCGCATTGCCCTGGAATATGGGGCCGGTGGAAGAAACGTGAGAGCGCACGTGAAGAACAAACAGGGGGTGGTTTCTATCACGGAGGGAGGACTGTAGCTGTATAAGGAGTGGGCTAATGGAAGAAGTCGAGGAAATGAAGGCATCTTCTAAACGAGGGATTAGCATGGCACAATACATACTGTCAGTAATAAGATTAAAAGGGGTGTCTCTGTAGAGACGGAAAGCCTGAAGTATAGCATATAGTTCATTCTTCTGAGTGGAGTCAAAGGGGGTATCAAAAATCCAGGTGGCGGGTCTAGCAGGGTCATGGACCACAGCACGGCCCAACCTGGTAGCGTCAGTGAAGACATTAGGGCCGGTCACTGGTTCTGGGGACACTAGAGGGCGCGGGCGGGAAAGGTGCAGTTCAGCGAACACTCTAACCACGGGAGGTGGCGTGAGTCTGGTCTGAGAGAGGGAAGTCAGGACAGTGGCCCAAGCGATAGATCTATCAACTAGCGAGTGGGTCACCTCCTCTGGGAGGGTAAAGTTGAGGACAGGCAAGAGGCCAAAGAGACGCTGGCATCGCTCTGAGGCCTGAAGGCAAAATAAGGCCAGGGCCTCCCACCGGTCCCGGATGATGCTCTTAGTGGTCCGGGGGTATAGCCATTCAAGGCATCCAGGCACGCGGCTGCAATTTCCTCAAAGTCAGCAGGGGTCCAAGGGTGCGTAGCAAAGAGGTTTTGCATCAGTCTTTTTACATAAGGGGAGCTTGGGCCGTATTTAGTCACGGCCTCCTTAAGTTCCTTAAGCATCTTAAAAGGGACAGGGCGGTAGTCTCGGGCTCCGGTAAGGGGGTCCGTAAATACCGGGTAGAGGCCCCAGTCATCCCAGTCCACCTCCTCCCCTTTCTCTATTGCTATGGAGGCACTGGTGGCAAGTAGGCCGGATGGGCGGAGCCCTTGAGGGGATCTCTGAAGGGCGGACAAGGAACACGGGGGATTTTTTGCCTCTGTTTCCTGGCTGGGCCGCCAAGTCTGGGGCGCGGCAGCTGTCCAATCAGCGCGGACTTCTCCCTCCTCGTCAGCAGCCTCCCGGTCCCACCCACCCACGCTCCTCTTCCTGCCACCCCTGAGGACTGTTTGCACCCCTCCCTTCCCGCGCTCGGAAACTTCCGGCCCTGAATCTCCAAGTGTGCCACATTCATCGCCCTCCCCCTTTTCATTCTGTCTCGGCAAGGAGGGGCATGCGGCATTTTCTTCTCCCTGGGGGCCCCTTGTTCCCCCATTGTTTCTTCTAAGTTCCTCCCATGGATACAGGGGAGGGGGTGGCCTTCCCTCTTCCTCTGAGCTCTCTGAATCCGATCCCACCAACGAGCTACCCACCTGGGTGCTGATTGGTCGTGCCAAAGTCACCTTCTGGGGATGCAGGGCTGCATCCACTATCTTATACACTGTAAAATCCTCAGGGGTCAGTTTTCCCGGGCAGGTGTCATCATAGGAGGCCATCTGCTGCCCTACCACCTTCCATTTATCTGGTTGGATCCCACTATGTTGCACCCAAGGGCAGATGTTCCAGATATTCTCAACAAAAGCACGGCACGTCTTGATAGGTAATTTACAGCCATGCTTAGCGCAGAGTTTATAAAGCTGCGCTGCAACGACCCCTTTTTCCTCCGGCTCAAAGGCGGGAATACTATTCCGGCCCCCCATGCTGTCTACTAGCCGAGGCTGCAATCCTAACAGGTGGCAGAACTGGAAAGTTCCCGTTCGGCAAAAGAGAAGGAGGCAGCAGGGCACAATCAGACAGGCCAGCACGGCAAGGAGCGTGATTAGAGCAGAAGGAGAAAGGGAAGAGAAAGGAAGCATAGTCAACAAAATAGGGATATGTCCTTCAGGCAATATCTGAGAGTAAACGCCCTCTCCTTCCTCCCGGTCGGAAACGACCGAGGCTGTCTGGAGAATCCGACCAGCGGATTCAGACGTTCCCTAGCAAAATCAGGTCCCTGTTCCGGGTGCCACTTGCCGGGTTTTTATTTACAACACCGGCTTCTTTATGCTAGTCCGTCCTCTTACTCACCAGTCCAACGCGTGATGAGTCTTCGGGGTACCTCCGGCCCCCACTCTTTGATGGGGGAAGAACCAGACAGAGCGCCTGAGGTGGATAATGAGTCTTTATTCTTCTGTGATCACATCCCGCTCCCTCCCCACCTCTCAGCAGACACTTTTATCCCCTCTGTCCTCCCTCCCATGAACTCTTACTCAATGAGGGGCCGAGTTCTGTAACATTCCCTTATAAGGTGATTATGTTTCCCCCGCTAAGCGACCGCCAAGCCTCTTCCCCCCGCCCCCAACAGGGTAACACTGAACAAATCATTTAGCCCCAGTTCTCTGACCAACTCCCCTAGGACTGCAAATTGTGGAGGTACTGTCAGTATGCATTCAGTTTTTTCCAAGAGAGATTTCCAAGAGTGGATTAAAAGGGGCAGCTAGGTGTTGCAATGGATAGAGCACTAGCCCTGGAATCAGGAGGACCAAATTCGGCCTCAGACACTTAATAATTACCTAGCTGTGTGACCTTGAGCAAGTCACTTGACCCCACTGCAAAAACAAACAAAAAAAAGTGGATCAATTATGGAATACTTGAGAATCATATTCTATCTTATAAAGGGGAAGGCACAGAAACCTTATAAATATAAAAGATGTTGAGAAATTTTCCAATGTAAAAGAAAATATGAGCTACATCAGGTAATTCAAACTAGGGAAAAAGCATATCTTATTTGGCAAAAAAAAGATTCTTGAGTGGTAGGAAGCCCTTTGGGTGTAAAGAATGTGGGATAACCTATATCTATAATTCAAAACTTATTTGACACCAAAAAATTCACTCTGAGAAGAAACCATATCAATGTAAAGAATGTGAGAAATCATTATAGTATAGGTCTGATTTCATCATATTTGATGAGAGAATGCACACTGAGGTGAAACCCCTTGAATCTAATGAGTGTGGAAAAACCTCCAGTACTAAATCAGTCTTAATTAGACATCAGATTCCACCTAGGAGAAAAATCCTATGAACATAAGGAATGGAGGACGACCCCCAAAGAAACTGCTTTTCTTTATCATCAGAAATTTCATACTGAGGAGAAAATTAATGTATGTAAAGAATGTGGGAAAACCTTGAACCAAAAGACAACCTAGATTCAACATCAGAGAATCCACACTAAGGAGAAACCCTACCAATGTAAGGAATGTGTGGAAGACCCTTCAATCAGAAAATAACCTTCATCATGCACCAGAAAATTCATATTGCGGAGAAATACTATGAGTATAAGAAATGTGGGAAAGTTTTCCAGTGGAAATGCCAGCTTTCTTCATCATCAAGGAATCCATGCTAGGAAAAAAATCCTTTGAATGAATAGAATGTGGGAAAGCCTTCTGAACAAAATCAAGCTTTGTTCATTATCAGAAAAAATGGGGGAAAAAGTTGAATATAGGTATTGCTCAGACAACACCTCCCAACCAACTGAGAAAATCCTTCAGAATTTGCCATCAGCTCAACTTTCTAGCTTTCTGTCCATCCTCCTTCCCATAGGGTGGGCTCTGTTCCAGCAGGACTGATCTCTTTATTACCCTCCACACAGACCAAGCTAATTACCTTCTTAGCTCATGCTCCTGCTTATACCAAGAATCTCCTCCTCCAATGATCCAAATACTGTCATTCCCTTCAAGATTCAAGTCACACCTGTACCATGAAGCTTTCCTCATTCCTCCATCCTTCTCATTTCTCCAAGAATTCTTTTCTTTGAACTTCTGTCACATTTTTAATTCATCACTTGTTATACTTGTTTTAAATATTTCTCTCTAAATATAAATTAAAATTATCAATTATTTTGTATATTCATTAAAGTTGGGGAGTTGTGATTATGCTTTAATATTTAAAAAATAATTCTTGGAGTGGCTAGGTGGCGCAGTGGGTAGAGCACTGGCCCTGGAGTCAGGAGTACCTGGGTTCAAATCCGGCCTCAGACACTTAATAATTACCTAGCTATGTGGCCTTGGGCAAGCCACTTAACCCCATTTGCTTTGCAAAAACCTAAAATAATAATAATAATAATTCTTACAGAATGTCTTTTCCCCCATGTAAGAATTATTTTTAAATATTTTTTTTAGTTTAGCTTTTTTTTTTTTGCAAGGCAATGGGGTTAAGTGGCCTGCCCTAGGCCACACAGCTAGATGTGTCTGAGGCTGGATTTGAACTCAGGTACTCCTGACTTCAGGACCAGTGCTCTATCCACTGTGCTACCTAGCTGGCCTAAGTATTTATTACATTAAAAAAAATTCTCTCCCTTCTTCTTGTCCTTCTTCCATCTACTATGAAAACAAGAAAATATGCCAACTAGACCTGAGTACATGTGTGGATATATATATATATATATATACATATATATATATATATATATATATGTATATATATATATATATATATATATATTTATATATATATTTGTGTGTGTGTGTGTGTGTGTGTGTGTGTGTGTGTGTGTGTGTGTGTATACTCTTCCCTCTTTGAACCAATTCTGATAAGACTGACTGCTTCCTCCCAATATTCCCCTCCACTGTAAAAGTTCTTCCTTATACAACTCTTTTATGTGACATAATTTTCCCCATTCTATCTTTCCTTTTCCCCATCTCCTAGTGGAACCTTCTTTCTTACCTCTTCATTTCTTTTTTGAGGTCATCCCAACTGAATTGATGCACTACTATTGCCCTCTTGTCTATGTAGACTAATTTTAATTCTTAGGAATGACATGTATTATCTTCCCATTAGCAATGTAAGAAGTTTAACTTTATTGAGTCTCTTATTTCTCTTTCCTATTTAGCTAATTATGCTTCCCTTCAGTCTTGTGCTTGAGTGTCACATTTTCTATTTAGCTTCTGGCCTTTTTATCAGACATGCTTAAAGTTCTCTATTTTGTTAAATGTTCATTGTTTTCTCCCTTGAAGGATTGATTATACTCAGTTTTCATGGGTATGTTAGTTGGTTGTAATCCTAGCTCCTTTGACTTCTGGAATGCCATATTCCAAGCCCTCCAGTTCTTTAATATGGAATCTGCTAAATCTTGTGTGATTCTGACTGTGGCTCCATGATAACTGAATTGTTTCTAGCTGTTTGCAATATTTTCTCCTTGACCCTCTGGAATTTAACTATGATATACCTGGGCGTTTTCATTTTGGGATCTCTTTCAGAAATGAATGGTAGATTCATTAAATTTCTATTTTTACATCTGGACCTAAGATGTCAGGGCTGTTTTCCTTGTAAAAAAAAAAACCACGGGTGGTCTAGAAAGACAGTGTGGTATTAGTGAAAAAAAATTGGACTTAAATATGGTTCCATACTTTAGCAACTTCAGCTTCTCAGGAGTATACCTCAAAGTGGGTCTTCCATTGGCTGTATGAGCAACCCACATGCAATATCAACTCATAGGAGAGATGGGACAGCATGGCAACTTGATGATTTCCTAGTTTTCTCTTTATATAGGAAATTTCCTTTCTCTTGAGATGATTCAAAAGGATTCCCCCCCCCCATTTTCATTGCTTCCTAAGGGTTCTAGGACAGTGAATGATGGAAAAACATGTTAACTTGCTCCTCTTCTCCCAGAACTATGCTTTAGCATTTGAGTATTATACTTGATTAAGGGGATGACAAAGGGAGAAAAGCAAGTGGGGAAAGCAACTGACAGCCCCATGGCTAATTGTGAAGCATTTGTTCATAGAGACAAAGTTCTACATGGATGATTCTGGCTGGACTCCATGACACTGGCCCAGGTATCCATTCCTCTACAGAGGTGGTCACCAAATTTAGAAGTTCAGACTTCAGCTCAGTTTATTTTATAGGTGCAATAAGATGCCACCTTTTTTACTCAGGGTCTTTTATTCTGTACTTAGTAGAGCAGGTTGCCTCTGTGAAATGACCCAGCAGGCAATCACCTTTACTTGAAACCCATCCACACTCTAATACTCCAACTACTAAATATGTCTGACATTTAAAAGAAAGCAAGGTGTAATGGAGAAGTGCCAAATCACAACTTGACTCACTTCTTAGCTATGTGACATGGGACAGTCAAATCATCTCTGCCCCTCAGTGTCCATATTTGTAAATGGGAATGGTAATATATCATTACAAGGCTCAAGTATATAAAATGATTTTCAATCTTTAAAAAACTGTATAGGGCAGAGCCAAGATGGCAGGCTGAGAGCAGGAATTCCCAGAAACTCATTCCCTAAAAAACTCCAAGAGCCATCAAATTATGAATCTAGCCAAATTTAGAGGGGCAGAACCCACAGAAAGTCTGAGTGATACAATTTCCCACTCCAAGACAACTTGGAAGTTGCTCAGGAAAGGTCTGTTCCACTGGGACTGGGGTTGGAAGGAGCCACAGCACAGCTGCAGCCGAGTGTAGCACAGCCGGGCAGGATACCTGGGTCCGTGGCAGAGGGGGTGGTGGTTTCCAGACCTTTTGGCTCAGAAATCATTGGGGACAGCTGGAAGGGGTGGTGAGAGAACTCTGCCACACCAGACTGAGTGTGGAGCAGAGTTCTGACCTCAGAGCAACCCTGTGGTGAGAACCTGCAGTGGGAGTCAGCAGAGCAGGTACAGAGCTCTCAGCCAATAGATGGTATAAGGGGTTGGGGAAGACTGCAGAGGTCTCTCTGCTCTCCCTGGGGCAAGACCCAGCTGCTTGCCTATACTCAGATCCAGGTTGCAGTCTGGGCCCCCACAACACCACCATAGCCAAGCAGGGACCCTCCTCACAACTCCGGAGCAGAGCAGAGGGCCTGAACACATGCAAGAGAGCCTCTCATAAGACCTTGAAGGAATTAAGATCCCTGTGGGTTGTCCCCAAAACACCCCAAAGCCTTGGAAGTGTGTAAATCAGTCATAGGCTGAGGAAATGAGCAAACAACAGAAAAAGAAGAATCTGATCATAGAAAATGACTTTGATCCCATGGAAGATTCAGAAGATGACAAAATCAAAGTTTCTGAATCCAAAACCTCCAAGAGAAATAAAAATGGGCCCAGGCTATGGATGAGCTCAAAAAACTTTCAAAAGCAATTAAAGGAGGTGAGGAACAAATGGGAGAAATGAGAGCAATGCAGATAAATCATGAAAATCAAGTCTTCAATTTGGTGAAATACAAAAAACACTTAAGAAAATAATATGTTGAAAACCAGTTTAGGCCAAATGGAAAAGCAACACAAAAGGCAAATGAGGAGAAGAATGCCTTTAAAAGCAGAATTGGTCAACTAGAAAAGGAGATAGGGGAGGCTAGGTGGCACAGTGGATAAAGCACTGGCCCTGGAATCAGGAGTACCTGGAAAAGGAGATAAAAAAGCTCTCTGAAGAAAATAACTCCTTCAAATGCAGAATGGAACTAAAGGAAGCTGATGACTTAGTGAGAAATCAGAAAGAAATAAAATTATACCAAACAAAAATTAGAAGAAATTTCAAAATATCTCACTGGAAAAACAACTGACTTCAAAAACAGATCCAGAAGAGATAATTTCAAAATTATTGGGCTACCTGAAAGTCAGGAAAATAGTCTAGACTTCATTTTTCAAGAAATAATACAGCCCTGAGATGCTAGAAGCAGAAGGTAAAATAGAAATTGAAGGAATTCACTAATCATCTCCTGAAAGCGATCCCAAAATAAAAACTTCCAGGAATATTCTAGCCAAATTCCAGAACTCCCAAATCAAAGAGAAAATACTAAAAGCTGCCAGAAACAAACAATTCAAGTACCATGGCTCTATAGTCAGTATTTAACAGGATCTGGCAGCATCTACATTAAGGGCTCATAAGGTTTGGAACATGATACTACGAAAGGAAAAAGATCTTGGTTTACAACCAAAAATCAACTACCAAGAAAAACTGAGCACCCCCTTTCAGGGGAAAAGATGAACTTTTTTAAAATTTTATTTTATGATGTAGCAAACTGCCTTCTGTAAGGGGTGGGGAGAGGGAAGTAAGATTGAGAGAAAAAATTGTAAAACTCAAAACCTTTTGAAAATTTAAAAATGTTTTTATATTACTATAATAACCTTGTTATTAGAGTAATCATACATAAAACTCCCTCCCCACAAAAAAAAGATGAGAAACCTCAAGAATAGTGAGGAAGAAAAAGAAAGTGTACTTCAGTCTGTGTTCAGATTCCAATGGCTCTGTCTCTAGGATGAGTTACTTTCCCTATCATAGCCACCAGAGAAGTTGTTTCAATATTTTTCTCGTGGTTGCTATCACTAGCTGTATTTCCCTCTACTCTACCTCCCCACTGTCATATATTCCATTCTCTTTCCTTTCATCCTCTCCCTGTTCAAAAGTGTGTTGTATCTGAGTACCCTCTTCCACCATCTTCCCTCTCCTTCTCTCCTCCCATTCACCCTTATCCCATCCCTTTCCTTTTATTTTTCTCTAGGGTAAGGTAGATTTCTATACCCTATTAAATATGTATGTTATTTCCTCTCTGAGCCATTTCTGATGAGAATGAAGGCTCACTCATTCCCCCTTGCCTTCCCCTGTTCCACTCCATTGAAAAAACTTCCTCTTGATTCCTATGTGAAATATCTTAGCCCCTTCTTCCTCTCCTTTATCTTCCTTCCAGTACTTTCCTTAAGCACTGACTCCACCTTTTTACTATATTATGGTAATATACTATATTATACCATTATATTCACTTCCTTCCTGTGCCTTTTTTATATATGTTCCTTCTAACTGCTCTCATGAATGAGAAGGTTCATATGAGTTATTAGTATCTTCTTTCCATGCAGGAATACAAACAGTTCAATATCATTAAGCTCCTCATATTTAGTCCTTCTCATTCACTCCCTCTATGGTTCACCTGAGTTCTATACTTGGAGATCAAACTTTCTGTTCAGCTCTGGTTGTTTCCAATAGGAAAGTATGAAAGTCCATCTTTTCCCCTGAAAGAGGATATTCAGTTTTGCTGGGAGTTGATTCTCAGCTATAAACCAAGATTTTTTGCCTTCTGGAATATCATATTCTAATCCCTACGAGCCCTTAATATAGATGCTGCCAGATCCTGTGTAATACTGATTATAGAAGCATGGTACTTTTATTATTTGTTTTTGGCAGCTTTTAGTATTTTTCTCTTTGACTTGGGAGTTCTGGAATTTGACTAGAATATTCCTGGAAGTTTTTCTTTTGGGATCTCTTTTAGGAGGTGATCGGTGAATTCCCTCAATTTCTATTTTACCTTCTAGGATCTCAGAAAAATTTTGCTGTATTGTTTCTTGAAAAATGAAGTCTAGGCTCTTTTCCTGGTCCTGACTTTCAGGTAGCCCAATATTTTTGAAATTATCTCTTCTGGATCTGTTTTCAAGGTCAGTTGTTTTCCCAATGAGATATTTCACATTTTCTTATTTTTTTTAGGTTTTTTTTGCAAGGCAAATGGGGTTAAGTGGCTTGCCCAAGGCCACATGGCTAGGTGATTATTACATGTATGAGGCTGGATTTGAACTCAGGTACCCCTGACTCCAGGTCCGGTGCTCTATTCACTGTGCCACCTAGCTGCCCCGAGTTATTTTCTTCAGGAGAGCTTTTTTATCTCCTTTTCCAGCTGGCCAATTCTGCTTTTAAAGGCATTCTTCTCCTCATTTGTCTTTTGTATTGCTTTTTCCATTTGGCATAAACTGATTTTTAACACATTAATTTCTTCAGGTTTTTTTTTTTGTATTTCTTTCACCAAGTTGCTGACTTGGTTTTCATGATTTATCTGCATCACTTTTATTTCTCCTCCCAATTTTCCCTCTATGTCCCTTAATTGCTTTTCTTTGTTGTTTTTTTGGGGGTGTTAGCAAGGTAATGGGATTAAGTGACTTGCCCAAGGTCACATAGCTAGGTAATTATTAAGTGTCTGAGGCCATATTTGAAATCAGGTTCTCCTGATTCCAGGACCAGTACTCTATTCTCTATGCCACCTAACTGCCCTGCCTTAATTGCTTTTCAAAGTATTT
The DNA here is from genome assembly GCF_037893015.1 of Macrotis lagotis. Taxonomy (NCBI): domain Eukaryota; kingdom Metazoa; phylum Chordata; class Mammalia; order Peramelemorphia; family Peramelidae; genus Macrotis; species Macrotis lagotis. The sequence continues at coordinate 102,985,839 of NC_133665.1, read as the reverse complement.
TTTGAGCTCATCCATAGCTTGAACCCATTTTTATTTCTCTTAGAGGTTTTGGATACAGAAGCTTCAAGTTTGTCATCTTCTGAATCTTCCATGGGACCAAAGTAATTTTCTATGGTCAGATTCTTCTTTTTTCTGTTGTTTCTCATTTCCTCAGCCTATGACTGATTTACCACACTTTCAATGCTTTGGGGGAGTTTGGCAGACAACCTACAGGGACTTTAATTCCTCCAAGGTCTTATGAGAGGCTTTCTTGCTTGTGTTCAGGTCCTCTCCTCTGCCTGGAGCTGTGATGAGGGTCCCTGCTCTGCTATGGTGGTGTTGTGGGAGCCCAGATTGTAACCAGAAACAGATGAGTCCTGCCCCAGGGAGAGCAGAGAGACCTCCAAAGTCTTCTCCAACCCCCATACTATCTTATGGGCTGAGAGCTTTGTATGTGCTGGGTGGCTCTGTTGATTCCCACTGCAGGTTCTCACTGCAGGACTGCTCTGAGACTGGAGCTCTGCTCCTTGCCTGGTGCAGCAAAGTTCTCTCACTATCCCTTCCAGCTGTCCCCAATGATCCCTGGGCTTCTTTCAATGAAACAGTGGACTTTCAAACTTTCCTATTGAAACAACAAACAGAAAGTTTGATCTCCAAGTATAGGACTTAGATGAACAACAGAGGGGGTGGATGAGAAGGACTATGAGGAACTTAATGTTAAACTGCTTATATTCTTCATGGGAAGAAGATACTGATAACTTACATGAACTTTCTCATTTATAAGAGCTGTTAGAAGGAGCATATATAGACAAGGCACAAGAAGGAGCTTAATATAATAGTATATAGTAAAAAGATAGAATCAATGGGTGATAAAGGAAAGTACTGGGAGGAAGAGAAAGGAGAGGAAGAAGGGGCTAAGATATTTCACAGAAGAATCAAGATAGTGGTGGCTAGGTGGTGTAGTGGATAAAGTACCAGCCTTGGAGTCAGGAGTACCTGGGTTCAAATCCGGTCTGACACTTAATAATTACCTAGCTGTGTGGCCTTGGGCAAGCCACTTAACTCGATTTGCCTTGCAAAAAAAAAAAGAATCAAGGTAAAGCTTTTACTATAGAGTGGAATGGGAGAAGACGAGGGAGAATGAGTGAGCCCTCATTCTCATCAGAAATGGCTCAGAGAGGAAATAACATACACACTTAATAGGATACAGAAATGTATCTTACCCTAGAGAAAAATGACAGGAAAGGGATGGGATAAGGGGGAATGGGGGAGACAAGGGGGGGCAATAGAAGAGGAAAGATTGTGGGAGAGGGTACTCAGATACAACACATTTTTGAACAGGGACAGGATGAAAGGAGAGAGAAAATGGAATAAATGAGAGTGGGAAGGAATAGAGTGGAGGGAAATACAGCTAGTGATAGCAACTGTGGGAAAAATATTGAAACAACTTCTCTGGTGGACTTATGACAAAGAAGGCAAGTCATACCAGAGATAGAGCCATTGGAATCTGAACAAAGACTGAAGTACACTTTTTTTCTTTCTCACTATTCTTGAGGTTTCTCATCTTCCTTGGGAGGAGGGAGGGTTTGTTTACTCTCACAACATGATTATTGTAATATTATAAAATAAATAAACCAAAAAAAAGCACTGTATAAATGTCAGTATTATTATTCCTGATTCTGTGCTCACACTTTTTTGTATCATCTTGGTTGAAATCCCATCCCCCCAAAAAAGGGTAATTCAGAGGTCATTTCCATGAAGTCTTCTTATAGCTCATCAGTCATTAATCTTCCCTTCTTGGAGAACACAATGCAATAGATGTGTTGGAGTCCGAAGACCTGGGGTCAAGGGTAGGCTCTAATATTTACTGATCATGGACATGTTCTTTTACCATGATAATTTCACTGCCTACCTCACAGGATTTTTGTAAGAAAAGCCTTTTGTAGATGGTAAAACACCAAATGCAAATAAATGTGTATTGTAACTATATATATATATATATATATATATATGTATATATATATATATATATATATATATATATGTCATGTCCTTTTAGTAGATAGGGATTTCTGAGGGCAGTAGATGAATTAATAAATGAAAAACAGCTATTAAACACTTTCTGTATACCAAGGACCATCTTATCTAAAATTTCTATCAACTCCATGCCTGAAATTGTTTTTGTATATAGTAGGTATTTAAAAAATATTTGTTGAATGAATAAATGAAGTTACCTCTTCATGAAATGCTCCTAAGTATATCATCTCCATTCCAAAGTCTTCTGGATAACTAGAAACCTTTAAAGTCCTTTGTATTTCTTTTAGTGGAAAACTCTCATATGTGAAATAGTCTAGTTAGGTATGACCTACTAGTTTTCAAATCTAACAGAACAATACCTCTAATTGCTTTATGTAACAATGCATCTCTAACATTTTCATTTTAAAAAAATTCTCTACTTCCTCTGTCTCCTGTCCCTTATCCCCTTCCCCCACAGCCCCTCTTCCCCTGCCACACTTTTCAGTCTCCTATTCTGTGCCTGTCTACCTCCATTAGATTATAAGCTTCTTGAAGGCAGGAATTTTTCTGTGTCCTATGCATTTAGGTCAGTATCTGGCAAATTAGACTCTTAAATGTTTATTGATTAATTCAAGTAATTTCATGTTTTACTTAAATATGATAAAGTATAATTTTAAAACACTTCTTAAATCTCAGTAATATAGATTCATACTAATTAGAAGAATACATTTTTCATATTTCTAAAATAACTACACTAGTAAAATTATTCACAGGGATGGATACGTTCGTTCTCCAGGGTAAAATTTCTCAAAATGTAGTGTCAATCGCTTTCTCTTTTATTTGACTGCAGTGTAAACACAAAACATCTATAATCAGAAGAAATCATAAAAAATTGGGAAAAGTCCCACATGTTCCAAAATTCTCATAGCAGCTCTTTTTGTAGTGGCAAAGAATTGGAAATTGAGGGGAGGCCCAACAATTGGAGAATGGCTAAACAAGGTGTGGCATATGAATGTTATGAAATACTATTGTTCTATAAGAAACCATAAATGGTCTATCTCTAGAGAAGCATGGAATGACTTCCAGGATCTGATGCTGAGGGAAGGGAACATTGTGCACATTAACAACATTGTGAGTTGATCAGCCTAGATGGAAGCAGCTCTTCTCAGTAGTTCAGAGAGCTAGGATAACTGTATTAGACCAGCTATGGACAATATTATCCCCATCAAGAGGAAGAAAAAAAAACCAAACAAACAAAAAACCCTTCAGAATCTGTAATGTTTTACATTCACTTGTTTTTTTGTTTGTTTTAGATTTTTCAAGGCAATGGGGTTAAGTGGCTTGCCCAAGGCCACATGGCTAGGTAATTACTAAGTGTCTGAGGTGGGATTTGAACCCAGGTACTCCTGACTCCAAGGCCAGTGCTCTATCCACTGCGCCACCTAGCCACCCCTGCATTCAATTTTTGAAAAAATGTTCTCTTTATGTATTTCTTTCCTGTCTAATGGTTTTCTTTCTTTTCCCTCAATCCTAATTCTTCATATCAAAAATGACTAATCTGTAATTATGTTTAACCGAAATATGTAAAGTACATATTCACTTGACTGTTCAACAATGAGGGGAGAGGGGTGGGAAGGGAAAGTGGAGGGAAATTAATTCAATTAATTTTTTTAAAAATTATCTTAAAATACGCACATGCATGTGGATGAATGTTAAAACAGGAAAAATAAAATATCAATTGAAAAGATATAGTACTATATTTTTGTAAAATTATAGTACTAAAGTTCTGGAAAAATCAGTTGATTTATTTTTCTTTGTCAGTATGAATTTGAGGTGCAATGACTGATTTATACTAAGTACTGTACTGTACTCATTTCTCAGAAACATACTTTTTAAAAGTGGCCACTGGGTGGTGCTCAAGTTTTAGTATCTGGAAGATTTACCTAAACAACAAAGATTTTTTTTTTTAAACAAGGGAAAACCTTTGTAGAAAAGTTTTTTTTTTCCCTGTTTGACTTAAAGTGGCTTTGATACATGCTAGGTAGGCCTAGAGCTTACTGAATGGCAAAAACTGTGATCTCCAAAAAAGAACATGTAGCATATTGAATACTTTAAATATTTTATAAGATGAAATGGCAGACTAATGATTTTCCCAGAAGTCCTATTGTAACTTTGTATCTGTATCCTCAAGCAAAAATAATTAAGGGGCCCTCTCAATTTTTTTAAATTTTTCCCTTTTTAAAATAAAAGATGTTTCTAAAGGTAAGGGCAGAGGAAGAAAAGAACTAGTGAGGGGACAGCAATTTAGCTAGATGGAAATGATTTCCTTGAGGAAGGACACATCCTCTCACAAAGCAGCATCAGAGACTGTCAAAAATAAAAAACTTGCAGGTCATTTTTATAGTAATTAATCATCCTACCTCTAACTTCTGTCTTATCCCATCATTGGCTAGTAAGATAAGCTCACATTCTCTTCCCTAATATTTCCCAACCAGTGTAAAGCAGATTCAATCTTTCTTTTCCTAACTATTCATAATTAATCTCTATCCTATTAGAAAGTTATAGCTTTCAATCCCTTATTACCATAATCATTCATAATCTATAAAAAGTGAAGTTCTACAAAACTTCATCATGCATTTCCTTTGACCAAATTAGGAGATACCCAATCAGAAAAAGTGTCTCTTCAATTCTTCTTAAGATTACATCATTTTCAGGGGCAGCTAGATGGTGCAGTGGATAGAGCACTGGCCCTGGAGTCAGGAGGACCTGAGTTCAAATCCAACCTCAGACACTTAGTAATTATCTAGCCATGTGGCCTTGGGCAAGCCACTTAACCCCATTGTCTTGCAAAAAAAAATTACATCATTTTCCATTGCTCTAAATCATTACTGATTAGCGAAAAGCAAATTAAAGCATCTCTGAGGTACCACCTCACACCTCTCAGATTGACCAATATGACCAGAAAGGACAATGATCAATGTTGGAAGGGATGTGGGAAATCTAGGACATTAATAAATGCATTGTTGGTGGAGCTGTGAACTGATCCAGCCTTTCTGGAGAGAAATTTGGAATTATGCACAAAGGGCAATAAAGACATGCATACCCTTTGATCCAGCAATACCACTACTGGGTCTATACCCTGAAGAGATCATATAAAGGGCAAAAACATCACTTGCACAAAAAATTCATAACATCTCTGTGGTGGCAAAAAAAAATGGAAATTGAGTGAGTGTCCATCAACTGGGGAATGGCTGAACAAATTGTGGTATATGTACACTATGTAATACTATTGTTCTATTAGAAACCAAGAGGGATGGGAATTCAGAGAAGCCTGGAAGGATTTGCATGAACTGATGATGAGCAAAATGAGCAGAACCAGAACATTGTACACTCTAACAGCAGCATCAGGTGATGATCAACCTTGAAGGACTTGCTCATTCCATCATTGCAATAATGAGGGACAATTTTAGGGTATCTGTGATGGAGAATACCATTGGTATCCAGAAAAAGAACTGTGGAGTTTAAACAAAGAAAAAGACAATTACCTTCAATTTTAAAAAAAAAGTTATATTATGTATTACACAATTTTGCTATCTCTTATATTTTATTTTTTCCCTTATGATATTTTTCTCTCAACACATTCAATTTTGATATATAGCATGGAAATAATGTAAAGACCATCAGACTGCTTTCTGTGGTAGATTGTGGGAGGGAAATGAAGTTGGGGGAAAAAATTGTAAAATTAAAAAAAAATTCATTTTAATTATATCATTTTCCAAGAAGCATAATGCTATGTAAACCAGAAACCAGTACTTTTCTTTGTACTTTCTCAGTGACTCTTCATGATAAGAGGAAATTCTACTTGAAGGTCATCCTCACTATCCGAATAAGAAGGTTTTCTTTCTATATATGAACAACAAAGCCCAAAGGCAAGAAATAAATTCCATTTAAAAGTAACTGTAGACAAGATTAAATCCTTGAAAATCTACCTCCCAAGGCAAAAACCCAGAAACTGTATGAAAAGAAATAGACTTGCCTTGTCTGCTCTACCCCTCTTGGCCTTGATTGTCCATACTTCTTGCCTACTTCCCTGGACATCCTGGAGAGGAAAGTTCAGGAGGAAAAGAGGTGGCCCATTGTTGGCCTCCAGGGCCAGTAAATATAGGAGAAAAACCATCAAGGTCAGCTCCTAGAGAGAAGCATCCAGACTTGCTTCCAGACGATGTCTCCCCCAACATTCCATCACCCCCCAAATGAATTCCTCTTCTGAGTTTCAGAGCTGGAAAAGGTCCTTATACCACTAGACATTGAAATGACCCCGGAAGGAACTGTTCTGTGGGAAATGTCCAGCAGTAATGGATGGAAAGGGAACAATTACATCCACCCTCTTTGCTTCTTCTCCAATCCCTTATTCACACCTTAATAATCCACTTCATCTTTCATTGTCTATAGAATAAGGCACAATAAATTCCTGACCCTGCCAAGTTTGGCTTCAGCCTTCTTTCCTCCCATTCTTTCTGACCAAATAGGACTCTGGTCCTGTAGCATCCATCCTCTCATTTCACCTTTCCCCAAGTTTCTTTACCCCCCCTACTCTCAACCTTTGACACACTTTGGCTAATGGGTCCTTCTCTTCAGGAAAGCAGGTGAAGTGTTGAATGTGATGGATCTGGATTCAGAGAACCTGGGCTTGAGTCATAGCACTGATACAAATCATTGTCTCAGAGCCTAAGTTTCCTCACCTTTATGGTGAAAGGATTTGACTAGAAGACAACAAAGGTCCCTTGTGCCTCTGAACCTCTTCCACTAAGCCCTCCTTCCCTACTTGTACCTCACCAGTGACCTCTTCATGTTTCTCATAGTATTTTGCTGGTCCATTCCACCCTCCACACACACACACACACACACACACACACACACCTGTTACCTTTCCTCATAACATGATCATGTACATGTCTTTCCCCTAATTAGAATCCAAGCCCCCTGAGAGCAGGATATGTAGCATCTTCTATATCCAATATAAAGCCTAGGACCTTATACAGAAAAAAGTATGGTAACCTAATGAACCTTTTTCTTGGTTGACTGGCATTACTCTTTCACCTACCTCCTATATATGGTCTCTGAAGATCAAATGTAATGGTATCTGTGAAGTCTTGGATAAACCTCTAAATGGCAGCTGCAATTATGCTTCATCTCATTCTTTTCAATGGAGTTCAGACACAAAGTCTTGGAACAATTTACCGTTCTATTTCTGATAGGGCAATTTTCTGCCCCAGTGTCTAAAATAACTGCTTTTTAATAGATGAAAATAAGAATTGGGATAAAAGCTTACCTTCTGAAATCATCTTTTAAGCTAATTCTAGTGGCATGACTACATAGAATGACACTATGTAGCACACTGGATAGAATGCTGGACTTGAAGTCAGGAATACTTGTTCAAATCCATTTTCAGTGTAGCTGTTGTCACCTTGGCCAATTCCTTATCCCATACCTACCTCAACTTTCTTGTCTTTAAATTGGGGACAACTGCACCTACCTGAGTTATATTAAATATATATTTGTAAAGTGCTCTACAAATCTTAAAGTGCTATGTAAACAGTACTTCAGATCATTTTTATTCAGTTCTCACCTGATTTTGATTTATTCAAAAAGTTCTCCAGGCAGCTATGGTGTCATAGTAGATAGAATGCTGAGTCTGGAAGCAGGAAGACTCATTTTCCCAAGTTAAAGTCCTGTCTCATATTTCCTGTGTGTAGGAGCCTAGGCATCATTTAACCTTGTTTGACTGGTTTCCTTATCTGTAAGATGAGCTTTAATGATTTGGAGAAGTAAATGTCAAACCACTCCAGTATTTTTGCCAAGAAACCCCAGATGGAGGGCCAAGAGTCACGCACAACTGAACAAGAAAGAGTTCTACATATTTTGAAAGCTTTTCGTTCCTTAGTTATCTGGGAATAGCTTATTTCCTATTTGAACTTTCTAAACCCTTAACTCTTTTATCTTTGCCTGTGATTACAATTATTGCTCTTCATTTTAGTAGAGCTCATTAACAGCTTAATCCCCCAATTTTAGTTATCACAGGAAAATTATTTTTAATTTTTATGCCATAATTTTTTTCTCCTTAATACTGCCATCTCCCTGCAACCCTGTAACAAAATACAACATTCAGGTGAGATCTGGAGTCACAGTGACTACATCATGGGGTTTACACATTTGCCATTTTCAGTCTTCAACTTTTTCATAAGAGGAAGGGGTGTTTATATTTTCCAGGATTCAAAATTGCTGATTATAGATCATTACTTTGACTTTTTAGTGTTGTCATTTAATCATTGTACTCATTCTCTATATTGTTCTAGTTCTTCATTGTTTCACTTCATAGGCCTTACCATGTTCTCCAGAATTCCTCAATACTTATGGCTCTGAAATATCCTGGTTTGTATACCCATTGTTCAAACACTAATTTTGCTTTGTCTTTGTCATCATGGGGTATATTTCTCACTTAGGTTGACTTTCTTCCAGAGGCATTTTGTAATCTTCAAAGCTATTTGCTTATTTCAGAATTGGAATGGTTGGTTTCTTCTGTGCAGATTTCTGTTCATAGCTTCCAGTGTATGGATCACTTCAAAGTGCAGGTCTCATCTTTTGTGCCTATTGCTCTGTCCACTGCTTCCTGTACTAGAATTTCCTATTTCCTCATTGTCATTGGAAAAGTTATACTATTTTTTGATGGATCATTCTTGGCTCCCCAGAAGTCACTATATGATTGATATGAACATTGAGTACATCACTTTTATAATGATAATGTAACACTTGTATTCTTCCAAGTATCACAAGGTGAGACTTCCAATAGGGACAAATAAGATAACTAATAACAACAGGCATGTTGAGAATGGAAACAAGAGTTCTAAAGTTCTAAAGGTCATAGGTGCCAGTAATCCAGGTGACTCGATTCAGCAAGCAAAGTAGATGAAAGACTGTGACTTTCTTCTCCCTCAGTTTCTGTAGTTCTTGCCCATCCCTCAAAAAAGAAAAACAGCTGACACAGCAGTGGCAGCCATTTAAGAGTGGTTCCACGTGTTTGTGCTTACCAAGTCAGTCCTTTTCCCAGAGATGGATATAGTGCTCAATTCATTCCTCATTTGAATTTGGGTGGGAGATTGAGGAGTTGTAGCACAGGCTTAAGAAATATCCAGTGTGGGAATTAAAATTGTCCCACTTACAATAAAAGAGACCGAGACAGAATTCTGAGTCAATGGCACTTTATAAACAGTTTATGGTCCCCTTTAATGGGGACCTCAGATCTAGCTCATGATCTGAGATACCCCCTTTCTTCTGAAACCTTTTTTAATAGTTTGATACCCCAAAGATAAACAAAAATGTAATGTCAACAGGCTCTTAAGGTGGTGAAGCTAATAATATCTCCACTGGTGAGATAATCTTAAGAGGGATGGGGGTTCCTTTTAGATTAGGCAGAAGATGGTATAAGCTATAGAAATGTACCAAGGACAAGCCCATTCTTGGTTTGGTCATGGAATTTGAGCAAAATAGGATGGAGCTATCTCTGTCAGCAATATTGTATGAGATTCATAACTTGGTAAACAAATGGTGAAAATTACATTAAAGTTTGAGGCCCACTGTAAGAACCTATTTATCCCTATAAATCTGAGGAATATCAAACTTTAATACTGATTGGAATAGAGTAGATGTCCAAAAAAAACCTATTTCTAATAGGCATTCTGAAGAGAGATGGTAATGCAAACTGAGAGGAGACATACTGGTCAAGAAATCTTCCTTGGGAAATAGAAATACAAATAATATTCTTGTCAAGCCATCTATTAAAATTCTAATGTGTACCAGGCACTGTGCTGCTCAATGGAAGTACAAATACAAATTAAAACAAAGCCCTACCCTCAAGGAGCTTAAATCTAAAGGAAAAGGACTATCCGCAAAAAGTGCTTAAGACAGAGGGGAGAGGCAAGAGTGGACTCTAGAATTTCAGCACGATGCAGAAATGATGCTGTTTGTACAAAATAAGGAGAAGTCGATTGTGCCAAGCCACTCTTCATCAGAGGCCCTGCAGTTCATTATCCTATGCTCTAATCAGGATCAGAGCAAGCTTCTGAGAAAAGGAGGACCAGGAGTTTCAATCTGAGAGCAAGATGAGATTTCATGATTTCCCAGCTAAGGAAGGAATGATAGACATGTCTGTAGAATCCTAGAAACAAGAGAAAAGTTCATGAACATCATCAGTTGAGTAGAAAACCACATATTAACATTGCTTATGGACAACTGCATTTTTATTTGTTTTGTTTATTTTCTCAATTATATTTTATCTGATTTGAGTTTCTCTTGGAAGTGTGATAGGGCCATGTGGTAGGTTTGAACACACATTTATTTAGCTCAACATTGTATAAATAAAAATATCCAAAGTTGGAGAAGCCCTCTGCCTAAAATATGAATTGGACCCGGGGGAAGATCAGATTAAGAAAAACTAGGTCATCATAGTAACAATTCTGTTATAAGATTATACAAGATCACTTTTCTCACAATAACCCTGTTAATGTTTATAAAGTGCATCAAGGTTTATACAATTTTACATGGATTTCATTTGATTCTCACAACCCTGAAAATAGTTACTACACTATTATTCCCAATTTACAGATGAGGAAATTGAAGTTCAAGTTCCATTTAGGATTACCTTTTCAGACAAGAAAGCCATTATCCTTTGTAATGTAAGATGGTCATAGAATCAGGATTTAGGGCTAAAAGTTAATATTTTAAACAATATTTTCCCCAAGTACATGTAAAACTTATTTTTAACATTATTATTTAAAAATAGAGTTCAAAATTCTCTTCTTCCCCTTTACCCCCTTCTCTGAAGTGGTAAGCAATTTGCTATAGATTATATAAATGCAATTATGCAACTATATTTCAATATTAGTCATGTTAGAAGAGAAACAGACCAAAACACTGAAAAAATAAAGTGAAAAATAGTATATTTCATTCTTTCATTTTCTTCCCACCTCCACTCAGGAATTTAACACTTTGGTACAACAAGCCCTCACCACTTCACAGTTCTACTAAATAATCATCTAAGTCAGTTCCCTGCCCTAAAATCTATCTACTCCAATCCATTCTCCACATAGCAACAAGTGATTTTCCTAAACTATAGGTCTAACCATATCGTTCCCTTACTCAACAAACAGCTTGGCTCCCTATTATCTCCAGATCAAATATGAAATCCATTGTTTGACATTTAAAGTCCTTCACAACCTGGTTTAACCTTGGCCACTTCTTAGCTTTTGAGTCCTCTTACCTCCCTCAATTTACTCTACAATCAAGCCATTTCACTGACTGTCTTTTATTTCTGAACTCTTGCTTTCTGACTTCTTATTAAGAGATAAACATTAAGAAAAACCTTTTCTACATTCATGACTTTTATATGGTATTCCTCATGTAATAATTTTCTTAAGTTGGGCAACTTGCTTTCAATGAAGCTTTTCCCACATTTATTATGTTAATATTGTCTTTGTTAACTTTATGCTGTTCAGATAGGTAACAGTATTTGTGAAAGTTTTTTTTTCTTCCCCTATTTTCTTTATATTTATAGATTTCTTTCCAGGATAAATTCTGATTTTCAACTAGTACTGACTTCTTGACTGTGTGTTATTTTCAAAGATTTCCAAATGCCTAGTCCCCAATTCTTTTACCTGGCCAAGAGCAACTTTGGACTTCTTTCTCTTCAGCTACAGATCCAGCATCTATGGCTCTCCTTCTTTCTCCAACTGGATGATCACATCAAGTTTCAAAAATGGGAACCTTGTTCATAGGAAGGAATCAGGAAATTACTCTTTGTATTTATTTCAAAGGGTCATCCAAGACCACATTCTTCTTAGTACAAAAAAATTCCAGTGACTTTATGTTAGTGAAAAATGTGAAAAGATTCTACCGTATAAAGATTAGGAAATAGCCACATTAATTATGATATACAACAACAATGGAGGATATAATAGCATCAAAATAATAAAAGACATATTAAGTATTGTAAAATGAAAAATATCAGAATATTTGCAATGATTATATTGAAAACAGTATTAAATACACATAAAAGTTGGGACAAGTTAATTAGATTTAACTGTTATCTTGCTAAAGATTGTCAAGATATAAGAGAAGGTCCATACCCTTTGATCCAACAATTCCAATTCTAGGTCTATATCCTGAATAAATCATAAAAATCAGGGAAAGATGCACATGTTCCAAAAATACTTATAGCAGCTCTTTTTGTAGTGGCAAAGAATTGGAAATTGAGGGGATGCCCATACAAGTTATGGTACAGGAACATTATGGAGTATTATTGTTCTATATGAAACCATAAATGGCCAGACTCTAGAGAAGTATGCAATGACTTGCAGGATCTGATGCTGAGCAAAAGAAGCAGAACCAAGAGAACAATGTACACATTAACACCAACATCGTAAGATGGTCAACCTTCAAAAAGCAATGTACAGAATTACTAAATGTTTGTATTGATGTTTAAATTTTTTTTATTAAAAACTTAGCTTTAAAGTATTTGAGTGTGAAGAAAGCCAGTCCCTCACTAATGGTATTATACCTGACATCTAGTTGAATGGATGCAATATAGCTTAATGAAAAGAACACTGGAAAATACAGTCCTGGGTCTAGTCCCAGTTATCATTCATCAGTTTTGTGACCATGGGATGGTCACAAAAAGAGAAGTTTGAGAGGAAATAAACACTTGAGCCTCTTCTAATTTGTGATAGAGAAGAAAAAGAAGGCCATGCATGGTCAGACAGACACACTAAATTTTAGGAGATTTCAAAGAGTTCAGAGGAAAGATATTAAGATTCTATGGAATAAAGTAGCACCCAAATAGGGATACCTGAATTTAAGTCCTGCCTTAGCTCTGTACTTCATGGCAAGATACTTAATCTCAGCCTCAGTGTCCTCATCTGTCAGAGATAAATAGCATAATACCATGGGAAAGAGCAAATAATATATGTAGAAAGTCATGCAAACTTCAAAGTGCCATTAAATATTTGTTGTTGTTAAGTTGTTTTTAGTCATGTCCAATTCCTTTTAATCCCAATGGGGTTTTCTTGACAAAGATAATGGAATGGTTTGCCATTTCCTTTTCTAGGTTTTTCCATTTTTACAGTTGAGGAAACTGGAGATTAAGTAATTTGCTCAGGATCATACAGCTAGAGTAATTTGATCACAATTCTAGACTAGATTTGAATTCAGGCCCTCCTGACACCAGGCCCAGTGCTCTAGTCACTGTTACCATCTAGTTGCCTGCATAAACATAGAATAGAAAGTCAGGAGGGATTAAAAAAACTCAGGAATAAAAATTAAGGGCCTAAAGAACATTTCTGATAAGAGAAAAATTACTGAGGAAATAATAGCAAAGGTTACAAGAAGACCACACATAAATGTGGTCATAAATGAAGGCAGGAACAAGGAAGAGTTGGAACACTCAAAAGCACAGGATCTCAGAGACTCAAAAGTCAGACTTAAATTCTAATAAATAAGATACTATTCTCCTAATCCAGAGAACCCCATGTTCCTGGAAAGAGACCTGAGCCAAATCTTGACTCCTGGGTTTACCAGTCAAGTGATCTTACACAAGTCCTATTATAAGTTCTCCTAAGTTTCAATCTTTATTTGTAAAACAGCAGTATTAGACTACCACCTTCACAGGCCATCTGTGTGAGGAAAGCATTAGTAAAACTCAAAGTGCTACAGAAATGAGTAATGACTACCGTTCATTTCTGTGAAATAAATTCCCTATTTAAGACAGGTAGGGAAGCACAGTAGAAAGGACTCTGGGCTAGGAATTGGGAAGATTGGATTCTAGTCATGATTCTAATCATTTACTAGATGTCTAACATTGGCAAAGTTATTTCATCAATGAACTTCTGTCTCATCATCCAAAAAATAAAACTTTCTGGCTCTAGGATACTAAAAGACAACGAAGCTCCACCTGTCATCAATTCCAAAGTGAAAGTAGTGAAAAGCAAAGGACAAGTCACTCAAAAAAGAAGTCCCCTTTTGTAAATCAAACATGAATCTATAGGTAATAAATTGGCAGGAAATCTAAGAATAAATCAGCCCACCTTAGGTTTCTAGACACAGATTACAGGAAGATTCAAAAACGCTTTCCTCTATGTCATAAGAAGCTATTTTATAATACATACTGAAAAAAATTATTTGCAAACTCTAGATTGCATAACCTATTGTGAAGTGTTGAAGTGGAAGAGGAGTTGTCATAACAATAATTATAATCAGAAATGAATAGTTGTCATTACAAAGTCAAAATAATATAAAAGAAAGAACTGCACTGGGACTCAAGATATCTTGGTTCTAGTTATTTTACTACCTCTAACACTTACTAGGTATATGACTTACTGCAAATATTTAACTTATTTGGCCTCAGTTACTTGGTAAATGAGGGAAAATGCACATGGTACCTACGTGAGCCAGTTGCTTTTACAAACATTGTTTCGTCTGAATCCCATAACAACTATGCCAAGAGTATTAACCTTCCCACTTTACAGATAGAGAAAACGCAGGTTAAGTGGCCTAGGTTCACAAAACTATTATCGCCTGAGGCCAGAACTGGATCTCCCTGACTCCAGGTCCTTTCTTCTATCCACTGTGCCACCAGCCATTTATTGATAAAAGATATAATAATTAATAAAAGATATAATGACCTAGCTGTGTGACCTTGGGCACGCGACTTAACCCCATTGCCTTGCAAAAACTAAAAAAAAAAAATGCTTACAAACCTGACTCCAGCATCCTGAGGGGAAGGCGGGGGCACTGGGGCTCGGGGCGAGTCAGTTGGGGAAGGGCCTGCAATGGAACACGCCTGCCGTTCTTGGCCCCTAACAGACCCGCTTTGGGGGGGAGGGCTCGGCGGGCCGCTGTGCGCAGCCTCCCTGGGCAACTGCTTTCCCTCAGAAAATCTCACCGCCGGAGAAGGGCAGCGGCAGTTCTCGCGAGAACTCCTCAGTCTATCTCAGGGCTGGCTCCAGCTCCGTTCAGGGTCCTGGTTCTTCCGGCTCTCCCCGTGGAAATGACTACGCATGCGCATGGCCCAGAACCCACCGCTCCCAGCATCCTCCGGGCCCCCCCACCAACCTCCCCGTGTAGCTTTGAAACTTTTTTGGTGTCCTGGCCCTGACTCAATGACCCAAGCAAAGTTAGCAGAGTGGGCCGGGGTACCACCATCTTACGGAAGTTACTTACGCGTCTGTTTAGACATGGCGTCCCCGGCACGCCAAGCCTTGTTCCTTGCTGCTCGACTTTTGTTTCTAGAAGCGCGTGGAAGGCCACGCGGCGGACCGGCTTTTTTTGAGGGTCATTCTTGCTTTCTCAAGGGCTGCTGCGTAACTTCTCCGCGAGCAGGTCTAATGGGAAAGAGGAATGGAAGACAGAGGGAGAATGGAAAGATTGTTCCACCAGGCGGGGACGAAGCGGCCGGATATCCTCTCAAGTAGCCAATAAGCTTCGAGAAGGGGCGGGACTCCCCTTGGATTCTCCATCCTCTTCCGGTCCCGGCCCTCTATACCGGATTAGGCTTGGGTCAGGACTAAGTTTAGAGCATGGGCTCCGCGTTCCGGGACCTCGAGGATCCTTGAGCGCCCTCCTCCCAGCAGTTCTGTAAAATGCTGAGTGCTCGAATGCGGCCCTGTTTTACAGGTGAGGAACGTGGGGTTCCGAATTGAATCAATCATACACACACATACGTGATGGTACAAGATACTCCGCGCCTCATGATGGGCACATACATGATGCTCCACATGTGCACGGGTATATGTGGTGTACGAACGTGTATGTGCGCTGATAACCACATAGTGTTTAAAGTGTTCACTAATGTGATTCAACTTTTTTTCCTTTTATTCACATTTTTTTTAACTGGGTGAAGTAATGGGGACATAACACGGACACAGTGGATTCGATGTGGGTATAGCCATGCACAATAATATGAAGTGCAAAAAGGCAAAATGTGCTGGCTTACACATGATATAAAACAGCTTCCTGGGGGAAAAAAGGTGGAGGAGGTTGAAGGAGGAAAGGCTCTCTCTGGAGGGTGTGGCGCACGCCACACTTGGAAGGACACAAGGGCTCTCCTGAGAAGCACTGGGGATAGCCTTGGCATAGGCAGAGCTGGGTCTGCACCCAAAGAGGAATAAGGAAGGCAGGGCAGGACTGAGAGAGGCCTCAGAAATGACAGGAAGCCATGGAGTCCATTGAGAAAGGCAGGTGTGTGAGCAAACCTGCATTTTAGGAAAATGGTGGCTATGTGGAGCATAAACGAGATGGGGAGACATAATAATAAATAAAAGGAGCCCTCCACCCTCCTTCCCTCAGGGTGCTTGGCTGTGGGACATGGGGGTGGAGGCTATATGGCACTCCAGCAAGTCTATGCGAAAGAGCCCAGTCAATCATCATCCATCTGAACTAGTTCTGTCATTCTCCCCCCCACCCCCATCACTGCTGGGCAGAGCATTGTCCAGAATGGGAGACCCAGGGAAACCACCACCCCAGAGCCAAGAGTCAGGAAGTGAGCATTGCAAAAGAAAAGGGATAAAGATCTCAGAAGGAAGAGGATCAAACAGCTGATCATAAAAGAGAGAACCACAGTGTTTAGTTCCAAAGAAGTTAAGAGGGACGAATTGTGAGAAGAGATAATGGGCAGAATAGAAGCACTTGAATCTGCTTTAGGAAATCTCACCAAAAAACACATGAAGGAGAACGGAATGGGAATGAAAATACACAGGGGTGAGAGACAATTTGGAAAAGAATGTTTGAAGTTGACTTTGCTCATCTCTTAGGGAAGCATATGAGGCAAGGTCCTCAGCCTATCGGAAAGAGGAGGGCTTGGAACAACTGTGAGAAGCAGGATTGTTTTTGTGAAGGAACAGTGTCTTTCCAACGTTTCTTGAGCTCAGTTTAGCAGCACCCAAGTGAAAGTAGGAGTGGAAGAGATAGGAGAAGTCTGGCAGGAACAATGCCTTTGAGGAGACAGGAGTCAGATAGGAGCCTGCAGCTGGAGGACCAAGAGTCACAGAATTGGACAAGTGACCAGAGGGGCCAGATGACTGCACAAGGGCAGGTTGGGGTCTGACAAAGGGCAGAAAAGGATATTAACCACTCTTGAGAGGAACATCATGGGAAAGACAAGAGGAAAGCCACATCTAGCAAGCTCTGACTATGTGCCAGGTACTTTTACGAGAGGCAGATACTATTATAAGGCACAGGTTAAATTACTTGTCCAGGGTCACACAGCTAGGAAGTGTTTGAGCCTAGAATTGACCTCAGGTCTTTCTGACTCCAGGCTCAACCGACCTTTGAGGAGTTGTATATAAGATGTATATGATCTGTATATTAGATACATATGAATTGTATATGATTATATTTGAGGAGTTGTTAATGAGATGAAGGTAAGCCAGTATTAAATTCTTTCAGAAAATGGCCCAGGTACCAAGAGGGAGCTGCTTGAACAGAAACTCTGAAAGGAGGGAACCTCTAAAAAGGTGCAGTTCATTAAAACGTGGTGATGAGGGCACAAGTGCACAGGTTGCCATAGGGCAAGGAGTGAGCTCCCACTCCTTTTTGGACAGGAGATTTGGAATGAATCCACATGGAGCCAGAACATCTCTTCTTAGAGTGTGATGCTTTCACCTCAGAGAAGGGGCTGAAAAACTAGTAATGTGAGGCTTATGCTAGTGACAATAGTATACTTGTCTGACTGGATATTGCTGGTATGAGTCTAGTCATTCTGCATTACTATTATAACTTCCAGTGCCCTCTTTTAATTGTAGAAATTAAAAAGAGGTTCTCTGGTACAGGGTTAATCACAGCAGACAATAGGAAATATGGAAAAATCCATCTTCCTTTGGATGAATCTGATGCAGCCAATATGATGATCGATGTGGGTATCCCTTCAGGACAGCTCAATCAGAAAGATGGTGAGGTAATAGGTTGTAAACAAAGATTGAAGCCTTCTGCCCCTGAAGTGTGGAATGTAATTTTTACTTTTGTTTTCATCTCTTCTCCCCAACAGAAGTATTTAAAACCATCTAAGATGGAGACTTGTAAGGGGTTAATAGAGTACTTGGCCATGAGGAGTTCATCCTGAGAGTCATTGAGACCTGTGACAACAGAAATGACCATACCAGAGTGCTCTGAACTCAGGAAGGAGCTCTGGCCCTTCTCTCTCTTTGTTCTCCTGCCTTTCATCCTTATCTTGTTGAATATTTTCAGGAAGGACCTTTTGTTCTTATCCCTCTGCCTTTCATCCTCATCCTTTTCAAGTGTCTCAGGAAGGAGTTTTGGTCCTTATCCCTCTGCCTTTCATCCTTATCTTGTTGAAGATTCCACCTATTCCAGGATACATACCTTTTGTGGCATGCCCATTACACTTTCACAGTGCCTGGAGATGAGGAACGCTGATACAGGGGGACTAGGCTTATATATACCCTTACTCAACTATGTGAGTCAGAGATGTAGCATTTACCTGCAATAAACTCCTTGCTTATCTCTCACTGGCTGACTTTCATTATTGAACATGTGGGTCATGTCCGGCGGCATCCCAAAGAGCTGTGTAAATTAGGCTGATGCCTGTCTGCCCAGAATGGACCACAACAGAAGTGGTGCCTGAACAGGGACTAAAGGTAAGGGCAGGAGAGAGAACTGGGACCTTGTCAGTAGGACAAGAAGATAGTGAAAGTACCTTCACTACTTGAGTAGGCGGGGGAGATGGGGAATATGGGTCCCATGGTTAAGCCTGAGGAAAGTGCAATTTGGGCCAGTTATACAAAGTTATCAAGAAACAAGGGATTACTATACAACTAAAAGATTTACGGACATTCATTGAAAAAATACAGACTATATCACCATGGGTTCAGAATATAGAAATAACAAAAGAAAAATGGCAGGTAATAGGGAAACAGATGACAGCATATGAACAAGAATGTCCTTCGTACTTAAAAGAATTAGATTTCAGTATCTTTTCCATAGTAAAGAACGCCTTCAGTGGCTCTGAGCGGCTGAAAGGGCAGTTCACTGCAGAAAGTCTAATTGAAAATAAAGCTGTGGTGTTCGAAAAGGGGGAAGATTGTTAGCTTCCACCTCCTCCTCCCCCTTTAACACCCTGTTATCCATCCTGTCCGGATTATGATCTGTGTGCCCCTAAAACCACAAAGGAAACTGGAAATACAGGGCACTTACAAAACTTAACAAAAGACAAAGATAAACCTGAATCAGCATTAGAAAAGGCTTTAAGTTTAGCTTTGGAAAAAGGAGAAGATGTGACAGGATGGAATGTGTATCCAGTCACTGAAGCCCCCCCATCCTAATGTCCCAGGGCAAGTTAGGAGATCTCATACACCCATACCATGGAAGCATATTAAGGATTTAAAGGTTGCAGTGGCCCAATATGGTCCTACAGCTCCTTTCGTGTTGGATCAGTTGGATCAATTAGCTCAGACCTTCATATTATGCCCTAATGATTGGAAACTTATAGCTAGAGCTTGCTTAACAGCAGAACAAGCAGTCATATGGAGGGCAGAATTTGCGGAAAGCGCTAAACAAGAAGCTGTAAGATTGGGAAACAGTCCAGAAGGTATAGCACAAGCTTTTGCTTCTTTGGCTGGACAGGAACAGTACGAAACAACAGAGGCACAGTTAAATTACAGTCCCACTGAATATGTGCTAATTTCTGATTGTGCAAAAAGGGAATGGGGCTGTTGTGTCATATGTGTTCCAGGCTAAGAGCTATGAAGGGTTAACACAGAAATAGTTATGTGCTTTAACAAGCAAGATGTACTTCAGAGCTTAGATAAGGGAGTAGCTGCATATCTGAGCTAACAAGGTGTATTCCCAGGCTCAGATAGATAGTGCATTCTGAGATAATTACCTTCTGCACTTTGTTTATCAAATTACTGTTTGGTTCTCAAAACAATCTTCACTCTGTTTATCAAAACACTGTTTGGTTCTCAAAACAATCACCAAAGACATACACAAGGTATGCATGTGAAAAAAAATGCTTGCTAAAACACTTATGTAAGTGGTTACATAAATGTAGAGTATAAAAGTATGTATCCTGTGATCAATAAACGAACCAGCTTATGCATCATATTGATGTCGGCCTGAGTTCCCTCCCCTGGACTCGACATATGGTGACCCCGATGTGATGGAAGTGAGTCGAATGGGGAGAAGACATCCCGGTATGAGTTGGTAGGGAAGTGCTGAACACCCCCTCACTCAGCGCTAGAAGAAAAGTGGACGTGGCCACGACTGACTGGTGAGTCAGGGAATACGGGATGGGAATGGCTGCATCAGCCACAGAGCACATCACGCTCAATACCTTAGAGGACTTATCGAAAAAATATGACCTGCCTGTTAAGAGGTCAGAAATTTCCTGGGTATTACACTGGGGAAGAGATAAGGGCATAATTACTAAGACTGAAGAACTCTTCTCCTTGGAAAAATGGGATAAGCTGGGAAAAAGCTTATGGGAAGCAGTCCAAACTAAGAACAAGGAAGCCCAGAGACTGACAGAACCGTATGGCACACTGTGCAAAATTGTCTATGATGACATTGAAAGTTTGTGGGCTTGCCCCACTGTGACTGATGCTGAAAGGACCACTATTGGAGGAAGTTCAGATGTGCCTCCTGTAGCAAAAAAAGTGTTAATTAATCCCCGCCGCCACCTGGCTGGGAAGAGGTTGGGTGGGCGGGCCACCCCAGAGCCTTCCCGCTGCTGCCTTTGTCTCTCCCAGGCTTTTCAGATCAGGGGCCCCGGGCCGCCAGCACTCCGCCTGGGTGGGGGTGGACCGAGGCGAGGAAAGCCGAGCCTGTTCTCCCCCTCCACCCTCTGGCAGTTGGGTGTTGGGCCTGCTTCGTGCCGAGGAGCTCTGTTAGCCTGCCGTGCCTCCGCTCCCTCCCCCTGCTGCATCCTGCTCATCTCAGCCAAGGCTTTGGTGAAAATCTTCAACCTGCCCCTGGCACAGATGAGAATGATTGTTGCCTCTTGCCCTGACTGCAGTACAATGACTCTCCTGCTTAATGAGGACTTGACTCGGCAGCCGCTGTGAATCATCCCTGGGCTGACAGAGGAGGGAGGAGGATTTAACCCCCTCCCACCCCGCTTCATGTCCACGTCTCATTCGCCTCAGTCTGCCTGGCATGACCGCCACTGACAGGGCTCATCAGGATGCTAAGAACTACTTAGCCTTGTTTTTAAAAGAAAAGGGGGAGGTTGGGTGATCACCGCATAACATAGTGAGCAAAGTGATTTATGTTTTGAACTGGCTTAACCCTAAGCACTCCATCTCAGATAACAAGCCTTTTTACTTTCACTTTCTAAAGAACGCGGCACACTTTGCCGATGTTGACATTTCTGTCTCTGTTTTTGATCCTAAGACTGCCCAATGGGACAATTCCTATCAGTTACTAACCTGTGGACGAGGGTATGTGTGTGTTGTTTCAGGTTCATCGAAACCACAGTGGGTTCCTGCAAAGTGGGTGAAACCTCACCTGAAAAATGATACTTCTGCTGGAGCTTGCATCCTGCCCCGCCACAGCTCTTGTGACTCATCTGATTCCTAAGTATCTACAGCATCAAGAAAATATGTGGCTTGCACTGGCTAATGCTACAGGACAGCAACAAATGTGTATCTCCCTGAAATCAGCTGGTGATCCCTTCAAGACATGCTTCATAGGGATCCCCCTGGACCCAGAGGACATCAAACAGAGACTGAAAGGGTACTATGGACAGTTACAGGAAATATGTAGGAGTTTTCAGCAGTATAGTTCTTGTGCATGTATGTGTGATAAGCAGCAAAATTATACCTGGCCATCCCTGAAAAATAGTTGTAGATTAAGAGCTATATTAAAGGCTTTAAATAAACCAACTACACAGGAACCACAGGAAATAAATCTCTTGTGGAGCGTTCCCCCTGGAATAAAAGAGAATATCACTCATCTCCCACATTGTAGTCTTGTGAGCTCCCCACAACTTTATAATGCTACAGGAGTTTTTATATTTGGAGGTTTAGAGTATTTTAAAGAAAATGCGCCTTGGGATTCCCCTAAGTGGGAATGATTCACTAATGTATCAGGGCACTTTCATTATTGGAATTTATCAAAAAACAGAACGGGGGCCCCTTGAAGTACAAATTGAGGTAGCGAAGTCATTACCCTCTTGAGTATTCTTGATATGTGAAGACAAGGCATACAGTTCTATCCCATGGAGTCCTATAGGAGGACCTTGTTACCTAGGCCAATTAGCACTAGTGTCCACACCATACCTTAATTTCTCCAGAAGCCCTAGGAAAACAAGGAGCATTCCTCCTCCTTCCAACTGTAATAAAAATGTTAATTTTTCTATCAGTATCAGAAACAGTAGACACATCCTTTTTCACACCAGGGGTAATGGCATCTATTAATTATAATACCATGAAAAAACTTGCATGTTAGGCAAAAGCTCGGGCTGACATTACGTCCATGGCTTTAATGGATATAATTACGGAAGTACAGAGCACTCGCAAGGCTACACTACAAAATAGAGCTGCAATAGATTTCTTGCTTTTATTACATAATTATGGCTGTGAAAAATTTGAAGGCATGTGTTGCTTTAATATTTCAGATAATAGTGCTTCAGCCTATGCAACATCAAAAAATTACAAGAAAATCTCGATAAAATAACTGTACATGAAGATTTCTTTAAGGATTGGTTAAAATCTTTAGGATTACCTGCTTGGCTTTTGGCAATTGTAAAACCTATAATTGTAATTTGCTTTATACTTGTTATATTCTTGTTGTTTGGACCATGCATCCTTTTGTGTTGTCAGAGATCTCTAGAAAACATGCTCTCCCAGGCCTTTAAACAAAAAGGGCATGGGGCTGTTGTGTCATATGTGTTCCAGGCTAAGAGCTATGAAGGGTTAACACAGAAATAGTTATGTGCTTTAACAAGCAAGATGTACTTCAGAGCTTAGATAAGGGAGTAGCTGCATATCTGAGCTAACAAGGTGTATTCCCAGGCTCAGATAGATAGCACATTCTGAGATAATTGCCTTCTGCACTTTATCAAATCACTGTTTGGTTCTCAAAACAATCTTCACTCTGTTTATCAAAACACTGTTTGGTTCTCAAAACAATCACCTAAGACATACACAAGGTATGCATGTGAAAAAAAATGCTTGCTAAAATGCTTATGTAAGTGGTTATGTAAATGTAGAGTATAAAAGTATATATCCTGTGATCAATAAACGAACCAGCTTATGCATCATATTGAAGTTGGCCTGAGTTCCCTCCCCCGGACTCGACATGGGGCAAATTAATTTCGGAACAAAGAGACAGAAAAACATTGGCACAAATTAAGCAAGGTCTAAAAGAGTTATTCCCTGATTTTGTTGCTCGAATGCAAGAAGCAGTGGCCAGATGTATGGGGCCTGTTGAGGGAGCCGAAACTATTTTAAAACTTATGCTGAGGGAAAATGCTAATCATGATTGCAAAAAGGCTATGCTTGGATTGCCATCATCGGCAGGGATAGAAGAAATGTTGAATAGATGCTAAAGGGTGGATTCAGAGGTTTATAGGGCTGAATTGTTAGCAGGAGCTATGACTTCCAAACAACAAGAAGTTAAGAGATGTTATGGGTGTAGAGGATTAGGGCACCTAAAAAAGGATTGCAGGAAAGGAAACAAACCTATGATACTTGTTTTAAATGTGGAAAACATGGACATTATGCCAAACAGTGTCGTTCCAATAAGAAGCAGGGAAACGGGGTGAGGGGCCCCTCGCAGGCCAATATGTATCTCAGACCTATCCAGTACAGACACTGGAGAGTGAATAGAAACATCTCACGGCACAGAAAGAGACATTCGACCCTTATATAGCATAAACAAGGTACAAATTCCTCCGTTTATCACGGCTAATATACCAATAGCTCCCCTCCCCTTCACTGCTTTGATTTTATCTTCCATAGAATATGTCCCTTGTATTATTCATCCCATTATTTTACCAAAAGGAGCTACTTATCTTGTCCTTACTAATCCTCATGATGTTCCTGCCTTTATTACTAATATGTTGCCTTTAGCTATTGCAATACCTATCTGTGAAGAAACAGAAAAAACAAGGGTAGGCTTAGTGCAGGACATTACATTGGGACATCCAATATTAATGATCAAATTGAATGGGAAACCTTTTCAAGGTTTGTTAGACACGGGAGCTGACCAGACAGTAATAGCTTTAGATTTATGGCCAAAAGGGTGGCCCACAGAATCTGCTGGTGCACAAGTGGTGGGTATAGGAGGTATGCAATCAGTTGTACAAGCTGCTGAATGGATAGAATGGAATATGGAAAATAAGAAGGGAACATTTAAACCATTGATAGTATCAGGATTGACAATGAATTTATGGGGCAGAGACATTATGAAACATTGGCATTTAAGATTAACCAATGAGTCTTTTTAACAGGGGCCATTGTTGTTGCAAGAAGCTGTAACTTAACTTGTCCACCTTTAAGATGGATTAATGACAAACCTATATGGAAGGAACAATGGCCCCTGACTCATGAAAAGCTTCTTGCATTACAAAACCTGGTAAAAGAGCAATTGGCATTGGGACACATTGAACCTACTTTTTCCTCATGGAACTCTCCAGTTTTTGTAATAAAGAAAAAGTCAGGAAAATGGAGAATGTTGACAGACTTAAGAGGAGTTAATGTTGTTATGCATCCTTTAGGATCCTTACAGCCAGGTTTACCATCACCTAATGCTATTCTGGAAGGTTACCTGATTTGGATTATTGATATACAAGACTGTTTTTATAGCTTTCCATTACATGAACAAGACAAAGAAAGATTACCATTTTCTGTACCACAAATTAATTTCAAAGCACCAATGCAGAGATATCAATGGAAAGTTCTTCCTCAGGGCATGACTAATAGCCCTACTTTATGTTAATGGTATGTGGATCAAGCCTTGAAAAAACCTAGGCAAAAATGGCCTGAGGCTTACATATGCCATTATATGGATGATATTTTAGTTGTGCACAAAAGTCAAGAACAATTAAAAATGTTAAGTGACTGTATTGTTCATGAACAGGAAAAATTTGGATTAACTATAGCAAAGAATAAGGTACAGACTCAGGTTCTGTATTCATATTTAGGATTTACAGTTTCTGATCATTATATATCACAGAAACCTGTACAAATTGACTATAGTAAAATAAAAACATTGAATGATTTTCAGAAACTAGTTGGGTCCATACAATGGATAAGGGCACGGACTTCTATACTTTCATCTTTAATAATTGTACTCTATATGATATATTGAGAGGGGATTCTAATTTAACTTCAATTAGGGAATAGATGGAAAAAGTTAGAAGAGCCTGCGAAGATATAATAACTTTATGTTCCTCAGAAAAAACATACAGGGTAAATGATAAGCAGGCAATTGCTATTACTCTAATCCAATGCAAATCTCCCTACGCAGCTATACATCAGGATATAAAAATATTGGAATGGGTGTATGGCCCCAGGGAAGATCAAACACTAACAAGCATATGGGAAAAGGTAGGAAGAGTACTATTAGAAGCAGCAAAAAGGACAGCTATGATATTTGGGATCAAGCCTTTGTTCTTCATCCCATACACTATAAATCAAATAGAAGAATTGTATCAAAATGATTTTTATTGGGCAATATTGTCTCAGTGGGGAGAATTTAAAAATACCCAATCACCCCTTCTTGTACATAAGTTGTGTGAAGAACGGGGCATGCCTCCAAGAAGAGTTGTTAGAATACACCCAGTCAGAGGGAACAATGTTTTCACTGATGCCACAAAAGATCACAGGGCTGCTCTATATCATGAGAAAGACAATGATATGATTGTATTAACAACTCCCTATAATAGTACACAAAAGAATGAATTATTTGCTATAATTGAGGCTATAAGAAGGTACACAGAACCCATCAACATTATATCTGATAGTGCTTATGCTGTGAATATAGTACAAAAAATAGAACAGTCCATTTTGATAGATCACAAATCTTCCATAGAAGTCTGTTAAACCAGTTGCAAAATATAGTCAGGACTTGGTCCATTCCATTGTACATTATGCATGTTAGATCTCATACAGATGGAATTGGTCTGTTATTTGAAGGGAATAAGCTAGTGGATTCTGCATTGTCTCCTTCACTCATTTGTTTGGTTCAAGTAGCTGAACAAGCACACTCTAAATTCCATATGTCTTCCCATTCTTTAGCCCGTTTATATGGCATTCCAAGGAACAAGCCCGTCATATAGTAAAAAGATGTACTCGATGTATTCCCTTTACACCTCCTGCCTCGACTGGTGTTAATCCAAGAGGTTTAGCCCCTAATGAAATATGGCAAATGGATGTCACTCATCTGTCTGGTGTCAATATCCATACAACCACTGATATGTTTTCTAGGTTCTTAATGGCCACAGTTCAATGTGGTAAACAATTGAGACATATGAAAAACCATCTGTTTCATTGTTTCACCATATCGGGCCTCCCTTGTGAGATAAAAACTGATAATGGACCGGCTTATACTTCCCGGTCTTTTCATGAATGGCTAAGGGAGTTGGGTGTGATACATATCACAGGTATTCCGTACAACCCCACCGGACAGGCCATAGTGGAAAGGACTAATCGTACCCTGAAAGCAATCCTTGCTAATCAAGAAAAGGGAAGAGGTCCTCTATGCTAGGGCTACCTGGATAAGGCTGTGTATACATACAATTACCTTCCATTTTCAAAATCTGACAATTTGACACCAGCTATGAGACATTATGTGACCATAAAAAGGACGCTACAATCTAGACACATAAGAGACAATTCAATAAACAATCAAAAAAGGGTTATGATAAAAGATCTAAACAACAAATGGTCAGGCCCTTTTCCTGTATTAATATGGGGTCCAGGGTATGTTTGTGTTTCCACAGATGCAGGGGACCAGTGGATTCCCATTAAAAGAATCAGAACAGTGGAAGAACAAGAAGAACAAGAGGACACGAAGAAGAGGAAAACGAGGAAGAAAGAATCACTATAAAAAGAAAAGAATGTTGGCCCTCTTGAAAATGTTTCTCCTTTTACAAATAACTTTTGAGAAAGCTAATGCTGAACGTTGTTGGGCATTCGTACCTTCTCCACCCTGGTTGAAAGCTTTATCATGGACAGATGATAGGCCTTCTTTTCAGTTGTATGGTAATCTATCTCGAATGTATGAAGAAGGAGAGTTTGAAGGGACAACTCTTGAGAAAGCTTTAATAAAGAACACCAAAGGATTTGTATTCATGGGACTAACGAAAGGCCTCCCATTATGTACACAAAAGAAGTCTGGAGGCATTTGGACTGGTGAACAATGGAATGTTACTACAAAAATACGTGAACTGGTGCCATGGTGCACCCAAGTTGGTGATGGATATATGGTGTTGGGAGATTTGTTTGCTAAACAACAAAAAGATAATATACAGATTAACACTAGAAGATATCATTTATACACATGGAGATTTGAAGGAATTGATATTCCTATAAACAAAACAAAGAAATATTTGCACAATAGGGCCCATCCCTTTTGTAACAATGTCTTACCACACAATCTCACTCTACTAGCCAAGTACCCAGGTTTTATACCCTATACTACTTGTCATACACATCAGTGTGTTAAGGTACCATTAAATTTTCATAATGATGCAGAGTACCTTATATCATGTCACAATACTACTAGGGATTTAATAGATAGAGGAGCTGGAGAATATCCAAGACAACAATATTACCGTAAGACAGGAAAATTAGTGAAAGGGATTGAAAAAGTAATCGCGGCAGTAGGAGGGCCAACAGTGCAGGGTATGCCAGAATTATCTGGACTAGATCCAGCCAATAACATTGCTAATAACATCTCCATAATGGGCTGAGTATGCATAGAAAAAGGATATGCTTTCCTTGTAGCTATAGATAAAAATTCCTCACTGACCTTGACCAATTATTCTCCAGATGTATATAACTTGTATAAACTGCATAGGCATAACATGTTTGGGACCATGTCTCTCTATTGGGAGTTACATATTTATTGTGACTAGACCTCATTATGCCTTCATGATAGTTAAAGCAAATGACTGGTTTAGAACTAAGAGTGATCATATCTTTAGCCTTTTGGATGATCATATGAGGTCAATTCAAACTTGTTCAAAGAGATGTATTTCTTGTGTTATTTTGGGCATTACATTACTGGTAGAAGTCATTGTGGCCTCTACAGCCCTTGATATGTCAATATCTAATACTCAGAATCAAATAGTTGAAGCACAGGGCTTACAAGAATTAATGCAGAATGTTTCAGTGGGATTTAAACACTAACTTCAGGTAGATGAGCAATTTTATAAAGCATTATATCAGTTGCAGAAAGCCACTATGTTCTTGGGAGAAGAAGTACAATATTTGGAATTACAACAAAGGTTACAATGTGATTATATAGATATAATCAATATTGTTTGACCAAAGTGCAATATAATGAATCTCAAGTAGAATGGAATGTTATTAGAGCCCAGCTACATGGATTGAGTATGGAAAATGTTACCATTAGAATTGTCAAAATTAGCCATAATAGCTGATTATATTGACCAGGCAGCAGATTCTGATCTACAACCTAATCAAGTTTCAGATAAGCTGATTCAGTTCTTTCATACTCAATCTAGTGGTCTGTTGCATGTATTGTTACCTTATATATTGTTTGGTATTGGACTTTTATTATTTTGTTTGTGTGTGCCCCTTGTGATGCAAGTCCTCATCTCATGCATAAGAAAGGTTTTGACTGATGTTTTTGTCGATCCTCCAAGACAACCCTTTTCTGGGAATCTATAGGGTGCTTTGCGCTTAAACAAGAATGGGAATTGTAAGGGGTTAATAGACAGAGTACGTGGCCATGAGGAGTTCATCCTGAGAGTCACTGAGACCTGGGACAACAGGAATGTCCATACCAGAGTGCTCTGAACTCAGGAAGGAGCTCTGGCCCTTCTCTCTCTTTGTTCTCCTGCCTTTCATCCTCATCCTGTTCAAGTGTCTCAGGAAGGAGTTTTGGTCCTTATCCCTTTGCCTTTCATCCTTGTTGAAGATTCCACATATTCCAGGATACACACCTTTTGTGGCATGCCCATTACACTTTCACAGTGCCTGGAGATGAGGAATGCTGATACAGGGGAACTAGGCTTATATATACCCTTACTCAACTATGTGAGTCAGAGATGTAGCATTTACCTGCAATAAACTCCTTGCTTATCTCTCACTGGCTGACTTTCATTATTGAACATGTGGGTCATGTCCAGCGGCGCCCTGAAGAGCTGTGTAAATTAGGCTGATGCCCAGCTGCCTAGAGTGGAATGCAACAGAGACTGTGATTAACAAACAATAAAGTGTTTTATTGAAGGAAAAGAGAAACCAGGAGCCCTTTGGCACATTTTTGCTGCTAAAGACAGAAGATCTGAACCTTCCTTAAGAAGGTAATTGTTGGGGGGGAGGGGGGAGAATGACAGAACTAGTTCAGATGGATAATGATTAACTGGGCTCTTTCCCATAGACTTGCTGGAGTGCTCCACCCCCTTACCCCCCCACATATCATCATATCATATCATATCATATGGCCCTAGTTTACAGTGATATTAGAAAAATGCAGACCCTGCATAAGCTGCTTCTGTAGTCACTGTGCCAGTGGAGTGGGGGAGAGAGGATGGCCTGCACTGGTCAAGCTGTTGCCTCAGCTGGCAGGAGGGAACCTCCATCCTGGACTCCCAGGTCTGCTTCCCAGGCCCATCACTCAGCATTGTCCCTGATGCCATAGAGAACCAAGGTGCTGATGAGGTCTGTGGTGATCTCTCTAGTTATTGCTGGGGGATTTCACTGACTTAGTTTATTAGAAGCTGATGTTAATATGATATTATGATAAAAGCAATCAAACCTGTGGAAAGGAACCAAAAATGGTCATTTCATGGATCTTTTTTTTTTGCAAGGCAATGGGGTTAAGTGGCTTGCCCAAGGCCACACAGCTAGGTGTATCTGAGGCTGGATTTGAACTCAGGTACTCCTGACTTCAGGGCTGGTGCTTTATCCTATCCACTGTACCACCTAGCTGCCCCTATTTCATGGATCTTTGATGGATTCTTTCAGAAAGACTTTCTCGCATATTTGGGTCAATCAGTTAAAGAGAATGGGAATAGTAAACAATGTTTTTTTGACCAACCAAAAAAAAAAATCTAAAAATACCTTCTAAGGTGGTGGTCTTTAGAGTTTCTATTTCAATTTCTCTTTATTTCCCCCATCCAGAAACAATGTGGTTGAGTCCCAGCCTCCTTCCATGTATTCACACACAACAGCTGTAGTCTCACTTTAATGAAAGCTGTGCTTGGACCAAAATTAAACTGTACTCCTCATTTTAGAAGGACAAATAGGACAAATCAGCTAAGATTTGTCCTATTTGTCCTTCCAAAATGAGGTGTTCTATCCATCATGCCACCTAGAAACCCCCAATTTGTGTTTTCTATCAGATTTCCCCTCACTTTTTAGAATAGTGAAGTGAATGTTGAAGTGGAACAGGCAAGTCAGAAACTGTTTTGCTTTTTTCAGTAGCACTTTTCTTTCCCTGTTAAAACATAATATTTTGTATAAGCCTTGTCCTGTTCTCAAACCTATGTTAAGAAATTTAAGTTTAAAATAATGCATTCTACAAATGACTTTGTTTTGCATTCACAAGCTTTTAGATATTGCCACTTGAAGACCAGGCAAGTGAAGGATAAGATGAAGCCAGAGGGACACATTTCCTATTAAGTGTGTAATAGGTACAAAGTACCCAATAGGCAAGACCTATTTGCTTCCCCCTCCCCTCACACACCCCAATTCCCCCCCCCAGGTTAGTAAGGAACTACAGTAACTATAACTATTCCAGTGCTTCGTAGAGTGCTGGCTGACAGCCCCAGTAACTGTGAGAGCCACAGCTTGAGTTCTGATGGCTGGGCTTGTGGACAGTGTTCTCTTCAAGCTGCCAGCCAATAACTTAGACCATCCTAGGTGCTAGGTTTTTTTTTTAATTTAAGGCAATGGGGTTAAGTGGCTTGCCCAAGGCCACACAGCTAGGTAATTATTAAGTGTCTGAGGCCACATTTGAACTCAGGTACACCTGACTCCAGGGTAGTTACTCTATCCATTGAGTCACCTAGCTGCCCCTGGGTGCTAGGTTTGCAAAGTATTTTACATACATACTTTTATTTAATATAAACAACAAGGCTATTTGGTGGAGTATGCAGTATTCTCTCCATCTTATAGGCAAATGAACTAAGGTCCAAGAAAAGGAAATTATGTTTCCCAAAACCATATATTAAGTGGCAGAGAAAAAGTTTCAATCAAGTTGTGAAATATCTTCTCTAGGGCTGTTTCTTCACCTGGAAAATAATCAGATTAAACTGGATGATTTTTAAGGTCTCATCCAGCTTTATGAACCCATGATTCATGAGAAATTTGCAGTAGGGGGAACAAAAGACAAAGTCTTACTAACAGACTTGCAATGTAATCTTGAAATCTTGCAGTAATTTAGATGTTTAGTGAGGAAAATGTAAAGAAGCCAACTTGTGAGAATCTGAATGAGTTGTTAATATACTTGAAAAGTAGGCAACTAGGTGGCATGGCGGGCAGTGTGGAGCCTAGAATCAGGAAGACTCATCTCCCTGAGTTTCAATCTGGCCTCAGACATTTCTTGGATGACCCTGGGAGAGTCACTTCATTCTCTATAAAATGAGCTGGAGAAGAAAATGTCAAATGACTTCAGTATCCTTGCCAAGAAAACCCCAAACGGGGTCACAAAGAGTAGGAAAATGGAACCACAAAAATACCTGAATGCCATGAATTATAAATGGGTGAAATCAATTCAATCTTGTGATTTTTTTTTTGTTAGGACATTAAGCAAGCTTATTGCAAGAGCTAAGATACTGAATGTAGGTGGAGAGGGTCAAAAATAGCAGAAAGTTGGTTTGGTTGGGGGAAAGGATACTATGCCTACTACAAGGATAGATATGGAGGCAACTAAAACCAAAAACTTCTTTACTATATAGTTAAGAAACTGGGCAAGTAAATTTCTTTGGAAATTAAATATCAAACCCCTTGCTTTCCAGAATCCTAAGCGGCTATACATTTTGTTTTGCCCTCTGTTTTGAATAATTACAGCAATTTTATTATTCTTGTAATATGGTTATTTCTTTACATTATTGTGATAACCTAATAATTTTATGTTTGTCTCATTAAATTTAGTCTTTCAACTATGTCACTTTCATCTATAGAGATTTGAGGACTTCTTCCAGTCTTGTTACTCTTAAATGTTGTATTTATTCTTCCATCTCTGAAATTTTAGAAAAATTCTCTCTGAACTATTTTCCCCTCAAAGTATCTGCCATTTTAATGAGTTTTTAATTTTTTTATTAGATTATTATTACATTACTCTTTTTGAGTGCTATTCTCAATATCACAAATGTTTCTTCCTTTTAAACTCTTACTGTGAATCTACCATTTTAATGAGTTTTTAATCTTCTTTTCTGTTAATTATTACCTTAGTCTTTTTTGAGGGCTATTCCCAATATCAAAGATGTAGCTTTCTTTTAAATCTCTTTTTATAGAAGGCAACAAGAGAGGATCGAGTCTTAGGCGCTCTCTGATAAAACTTCTAAACTAAGGACTCTAACTAAACTTTCAAGAGACAGAACCCACAAAGGGACCCAGAGAAGCAGTTCTCCTACTCAAGGTAACCTGGAAAAGAGCAGAAAGACTCTGCTCCCTGGGGTCGGAGGGGCGGCCCACCAGAGGGGTGGCCCGCCAGAGCAAAAGAACTTCAGCCTCCCAGAGGTTCTCTGAGGAGAACAAATTCTTCAGACAAAGAATAGAATTTAGGGAGATTGATGAATTTACCAGAAATCAGGAATCAATACTTCAAAACCAAACAAATGAAAAATTAGGAGAAAATGTGAAATATCTCATTGAAAAAACAACTGATATGGAAAACAGACTTAGGAAAGATAATTTAAAGATTATTGGAATACCTGAAAGTCATGATCAGGAAAAGAGCCTTGACATCATTTTCAAAGAATTACTACAGGAAAATTGCCCTGATATTCTAGAAGCAGAGGGCAAAATAGAAATGGAGAGAATCCACCGATCCCCCCGAGAAAGAGATCCCAAAAAAACAACCCCTTAGGAATATTATAGCCAAGTTCCAGAACTCCCAAGTCAAAGAGAAAATATTACAAGCAGCCAGAAGGATACAGTTCAAATATCATGGACCTGCAGTCAGGATCACACAGGACTTAGCAGCAACTACATTGGAAGCCTGTAGGGCTTGGAATATAATATACCGGAAGGCAAAAGAGCTTAGAATGCAGCCAAGAATGAACTACCCAGCAAAGGCTGAATGTTCTCTTCCAGGGAAAAAGATGGATTTTCAATGAACCAGGGGAATTTCAAATGTTCCTGTTGGAATGGCCAGAGCTGAACAGAAGGTTTGATCTTCAGATACAGGACTCAGGTGAAGCATGGAGATTGGAGAAGGGGAAAATATGAGGGACTTAATGATAACGAATTTCATGTATTCCTATATGGAAATATGACACTGATAATACTCATATGAACCTTCTCGGTTAATAGAGCAGGTAGAGGGAGCTTTTATAGTTGAAGCACAGGAGAAAGCTGAATTCGAAGATAAAATATGGTGTAAAAATGGAGTCAATAGAAAAAGAAGGGAAATGTAATGGGAGAAAGAAAAAGGAGAGGGGGAATAGGCCAAGATATTTCTGATTTTTCTTTCTTACAATGAGCTATTGCAATGATATGGAAGGGGAGAGGCAAGGGGGAATGAGGGAACCTTTGCTCTCATCAGAGGTGGCTAGGAGAGGAAACAGCATATATACTCAATGGGGTATAGCCATCTGGAGTAAGAAGGAGGGGGGAGGAGGGGAGAGGGGTGGGGATGTGAATAAAGGAGGAGAGGATGGACCATGGGGGGGAGAGTGGTCAGATATAACACATTTTCTTTTTTACTTCTTGCAAGGGCCTGGGATTGGAAGGCCTATCCAGGACTATGGGGCCAGGTGGGTTCTGGGTCTAAGGGGTGGTATGGGGGCTCAGGGCCTCTTGGCCCCAGGACCAGGGATCTGTCTGCTGCACCACTCAGCTACCCTACAGCAGAGTCAGAGTGAAAGGAGAGAGAAAATATAGTACATGGTAGTGGAGAAATAAGAAAGGAGGGAGTTGAGATCAGCAATGGCAACGTTGGAAAAATATGGAAGTAACTTTTGTGATGGACTTACCATAAAAAAATGTGATCCACCAAAAAAAAAACATAAAATAAATCTCTTTTTATGAGTTCAAACTGTAAAATAAGGGGGTTAAATTGTATTATCTCTTACAGCTCTAACGCATTATCCTATGATTCTAAAAGTCTTTTTATGGAGTATTCTTTTTGTCTTCTAGTTCTTACAATTTGTATTTTCTTTTTTTTTCTTTTTTTTTTTTTTAGGATTTTTTTTGCAAGGCAATGGGGTTAAGTGGCTTACCTAAGGCCACACAGCTAGGTAATTATTAAGTGTCTGAGGCTGGATTTGAACTCAGGTACTCCTGACTCCAGGGCTGGTGCTCTATCTACTGTGCTACCTAGCAGCCCCCAATTTGTATTTTCTATCAGATTTCCCCTTATTTTTTAGAATAGTGAAGTGAATGTTGGAGTGGAACAGGGAGCTCTGAATTCAAATCAAATCTCCCTTTATTATTCATTTAAATTACATATTGGTGTGGCAGCTAGGTGGCACAGTGAACAGAGCACCAGCCCTGGAGTCAGGAGTACCTGAGTTCAAATCCGGCCTCAGACACTTAATAATTACCTAGCTGTGTGGCCTTGGGCAAGCCACTTAACCCCATTGCCTTGCAAAAACCTAAAAAAAAAATAAAAAAATTACATATTGGCCTTTGAGTGATTTCTACTCCAAGCCAATACTCATCAATAAAAATTACAACTTCCTCTCTACACCTCT
This sequence comes from Macrotis lagotis, assembly GCF_037893015.1. NCBI lineage: Eukaryota > Metazoa > Chordata > Mammalia > Peramelemorphia > Peramelidae > Macrotis > Macrotis lagotis. The sequence goes on along the minus strand of NC_133665.1, from coordinate 102,950,729 downwards.
TTCTTATAGGAGGAGGCTAGAGAAACAAGAGGAGGAGAAAAACACTGAATTCTTTGAGGGGACTAGCACATGGCCCAAAGTGGGGCTCATGCATACTTCCAGCATTATCTCTTCTCCTCTCCTCCATAAATCAAAGAATATCATTTGCACAAGTACAGGATAGGTGATGAGTAGCTACAGAAAAATCATGTGAAAAAGATATGAAGTTTCCATGGATGTCAAGTTTAACAAGTCACAGTGGGAGAGACAGAAATATAGTGACAGAGACTGAAACAAAGGGAAAGAAGAAGAAGGAGAGATAAGAAAAAAAAACCCAAAACTCAAAATCTAATAGTTGTAAGATCCATCAAAATTGGCTTAGCATCTCAAACAAGGGAGGCAATAATTCTTCCATACTCTGGCCTTATCAAGTAACATGTGCCTCGTTTGAGAGAGGGCATTTACACTCTGGAGAGCATGCAAGGAAGAGCAGTGAGGATGAGTGAATAGAGGAAATACTCAGTACACAGGTGATAGTTATCTTCAAATATCTGAAGGGTTGTCATATATAGCAAACGGATTAGAGTCATTTTGCATAGACTCTGAGGGAGAACTAGAAGGAATCAGTATGATGAAGGGTTAATTATGAAAAAGATCAATAAAATTATACAGGATCAAATCCTAATCTTCTTACTAGGAAAACTTATATGAATTGATACATAGGGAAATGAGCAGGACTTGGAGAACATTGTACAAAGTAATAGCAATATTGTAAAAATAATCAAATAAGACAGCCTTATTAATACAATGATCCATGACAGTTCCAAAGGACTCATGTGAAAAATGCCATCTACCTCCAGATAGAGAACTCGGAGTATAGATTGAACATATTTTTCTTTATTTTTCTTCCTTCTCCCCTTCCCTAAGCCATATGAATAATAAGAAAACGTTTTACATGACTTCCTATGTATAAAGAATATCTTATTTCTTACTTTCTCAATGAATGAGAAAAGGAGTAAAGAGAGGGAGAGAATTTGGAACTGAAAATAAAAAATTTAAAAAGAAAGGTAATGAGATCTTCATTAGAGGTCTTCTGGAAGAAACTGGGCAACTATTTGATATTATATCTTGGGTTATTGTTCAAGTAATGATTATATACAATGACATTTGAAATTCTGTGACTTGCTTTTACTTAAACCTTTCCTTGCTCTCATTCCCCTCTCATTTTCTTTCATACCATATAGATATTTCTGGTGATATAAAATTGATATACTAGACACATCTAAAATAATTTTTTGTAGTAAGAATAAGATTAAGTGGAATTTGTATTTCTATTTCTTGTGTTCGAGGGTAAGACCAGGAATAAGAATAATTCATTGTCTTGTAGTAAAAATATTTCTCAAAAAGCATAAGAATATATTACAATACCAGGAAAAGCACAGAAAGTTCAAAGATCTATATATTTGAGAACTATGTGAATTGAAAAATACCTGGGGGGGGGGTGCAGCTAGGTGGCGTAGTGGATAAAAGCACCAGCCCCAGAGTCAGGAGTACCTGAGTTCAAATCCAGTCTCAGACACTTAATAATTACCTAGCTGTGTGGCCTTGGGCAAGCCACTTAACTCCATTTGCCTTGCAAAAACCTAAAAAAAAAAAAATGGAACCTGCAAGGAAAAACATCAAAAAAGTTTCTCAACAATTGGTAATAATGGATAATAAAATTTCCACTGAAAAAAGGAAGCCAGAAAATCAGGAATCTAGAAAAATATTTAGTCTTAGTTACATATCAAAAAATTCTGCCTGTAGAAAAATTGCATACATTTAATGGCAGCCTTCAGAGTTCAAATTTTGTGCATCAAAGGATCCACATTAAGGAGAAACTCTAAGAATGTTATGAATGTAGTAAAAGCTTCATTCAAAGTGGGAACTTTGCTTACATAAGCAAATGCACTCTAGGCAAAAGTTTTAATCATATAATGAATTTGAAAAAGTTTTTGCTCAGATCTCTAATCTTATTTTACAGAAAACTCCACATTGGGGGAAAATCCTTTAAATATAGCGAGAGTGAGAAAATTTTTAGTCAGCTCACAATTTATTCAATACCAATGAATTGGGCTGATTTGAGGAGAAATGCTATAAATGTAAGGAATGTGGAAAAACCTTTGTTTAGAGTGCAAATCATGTTGTGCATCAGAAAAGTTATAATGGGTAGAAGCACTAGGTATGTTGGGAAAGTTTTTGATTGTCACATATTGCAGAGAGACATTATGCATGTAACAAGGGAGGAAAAGCCTTCAGTCAAATCTCATCACTTATTGTATATCAGGGGAATGGAGAGCAACCATAGATATGTAATGTATATAAAGAGTTTCACTTGTAGTTCATATATCTGAGAATATATAATAAAGAGAAACCCCATTTTTGTAATGAATGTGGGAAAACCTTTAAGATAAGAACAAATTCTGTACATCACAGAACGCACACATGGGAGAAATTTTATGAATACAATGATTTTGGGACAGCTTTCAGTTCCAATTCTCATCTGATTCTATATCAAAGAATGCCTACTGAGAATCAATTAGTACTTAAGTGCTAACTATTTAGAAAGGAAGGAAGTCCCTAATTTCAAGTAGCTCAAAAGGCAAGAAGAGAAGAAAAGGACTACAATAATATATACAGATGAACAGGTACCAAAGCTCAATATAGGACCCAAGAGAAATTAAGCTTAATGGCATTAACACAATATTGTTTCACTTTGTTGATGGATCATCAGTAATAAAACTCATAAGACTTTTAAAATGAATTATAGAATCGCTATTATGTCCCAAGCACTATGCTTAGGCAATAGCAACAGAACTGAAAAAAAAAAACAACCCAACTGGCATTACCCTCAAGAAGCTCATTTTACTGGATAGATAAAACACATGCATAAATATGTGTAATACAAAGTTGGGAATAAAGGAACAAAGAAAAGACGAAAATCTTCCAGATTACCTGGAGTACCATAATGATGTATCAAAGAGGAGATAGCATCCAAGTTAAACCTAAAAAAAAAAGATAGCGAATCTGAAAGGCAAAGATGAGGAGTACATTATCAGGCAACAAAAAACTACAAATTCTTGATCAGAAGATGTTATGCTGAGGTTAACAGCTACAGAGCTGGCAATACTGAAGTATGTTGTATAATTGATATCACATTGCTTGCCTTCTTCATGAATGGGGAAAAGACTGGAGGAGGACAAAGAATTCCAAAATCAAAATTTAAGAAAACATTTTTTAAAAAGGGAACAAAATATGTGTGTAGGAGAATAATATGAAAAAAATCTGCTTCATTTTGTTGTTCTTTCCATGTACATAGTAGAATTTGTATATACTGTTTTCCTAAATTCTGTTTCACTCTTAATCACTTTATAGAAATATTACCAGACTCCCCCTCCACACTTGTCACTTCCTATGGTTGTTTGGGTTTTTTTTTTAGGTTTTTGCAAGGCAAATGGGATTAAGTGGCTTGCCCAAGGCCACACAGCTAGGTAATTATTAAGTGTCTGAGACCAGATTGGAACCCAGGTACTCCTGACTCCAGGGCCAGTGCTTTATCCATTGTGCCACCTAGCTGCCCCCTATGGTTGCTTCTTTACAGCCATGTACCACAATTTGTTTACCCACTCCTCAATCATTAGGCACCTGCTTTGTTAGTAGTTCGTTACCACAAAAAAGATTGTTATACATATTTTGAGGTGTATTTTTAGCTATTAACCTCTTTATCAGTGGAAAAAAAAGCCCAAACTGAAAGAAGTATCTGCATTTCTCAGCTAAGCCTATTGTAGACAAGAGAATGTTTCTCTTAACATTAGACAATGCATATTTCAACCACAAATGCTACTAAATACATTCATTCACAAAGTAGCAACAAATATTTTCCAAAGAACAAATCAAAACAAAGTCGAGGTTTTAACTCACACTCAGCAAATTGGCAAAGGTGACAAAATATGAGTATAGTCAATGTTGGGAGAGTTAGGAAAAGACAGGCATACATTTGTGTTATTAGAATAGCTATGGAATCATGGAGAGATGGTCTCATGTGAAGTGTCCTCATGAAAACTTTTTCATACAGTTTCTAGGTTTTGCCTTGGGAGTTGGATTCCCAAGGATTTGATGTTGTCTACAGTTAATTTGAATAAAATTTCTCTATCTCTTAAACTTGGGTTTTGTTGTTTGTATATAGAAAGAGAACATTTTTCTTGTTTGTTTGGGGTTTTTTTTTTTAGATTTTTCAAGGCAATGGGGTTAAGTGACTTGCCCAAGGCCACATGGCTAGGTAATTATCAAATGTCTGAGGTCATATTTGAACCCAGATACTTCTGACTCCAAGGCCCATGCTCTATTTACTGTGCCACCTAGCTGCCCCTGAAAGAGAACATTCTTAATGCACAGTGGTAAGAATACCTTCAATACAATCTTCTTATGAATACACTGCTGTTTCATTCTATCTTTATTCTTTATATAGAAGTAAAAACTGTCTAGTTCCTAAGATCTTGGAAAATGAGGTAATTTTAAGGAAAATTAAATTGAGTCTTTTTTCTGATTGGGTAGCTCCAAATTTGATCAGAGGAAATGCATAATGAGGTTGTTTCAAGCATCATTTTTAATAGGTATAGATTAAACTATGAATAATTATGGTAATAAGGGATTGAGAACTAACTTTCCAATAGGATAGAGAGTAGTTATAAATAATTAAGATAAGGAAGATTGAATTTGCTTTGTGCTGGTTGGATAGTATGAGTTGGAAGATTATGAGCTTTTCTCATCAACCAATGGTGGGATAAGATAGAATTTAGCGGTAAAATTATTAATTACTATATAAATGACCTTAAAGTTACTATTTTTAAAACATTCCTTGTTTTATTCTATTTTGCAATGGAATGTGGCCTTCCTCAGGGAAATAAAGACCTTTCTTGCTCCCTGACTCAGATTGTGAACTCTTGATTGCTGTGAGCATCATTTACCTCACACAACAGTATATCCATTCTGGGAAGCAATTTTGAATTTTTGAAAATAAACTGGATAAACTATCCATAACTTTTGATGTAGAAATTCTACAGAGAAACATAAAAAGATCCACATGAGCTGATATAAAATGAAGTAAGCAGAGCCAAGAAAATCACACCAAGACTTTGACAATATACATGGAAAAAGAACAGCCACAACAAAACAGTAGAAATTAAATGCTGCAGAATTATGAAGAACAAGCCTAGGCCCAAAGAAGACATAGTTTCTGTGAATTGTGTGGAAATGAACGCACACAGTGGATTAGGAGGCGAGGATGGGTTTGTGAGTGTCTCAAGGGCTCGTCCAGGGAGAGTTGGGAGGGACCCCAGGGACAAGTCCTGCACCCCTAGTTTACAGATGTGTGGAAAATTTCTGGTGAAGTCCTCTCAGGGTAATAGAAATGTTTACGTCAAAAAAACAAAAAACAAGCTTGCATTCCAAGGGACCTAGGAACATCCTGCTTTTGCAACAAGACTGTTTTGCCAACTGAGGCGCATCATGACCATGAAAATTTCATTAGTGTTTTGATTCCTAGTCGCCCCACCTGGTGAGAGGCATATTTTGAGAATATTACATTCGTGTCTCTTGCCCCCAAACTCAGTCCATGGGCTGAAGAGGAGCGTTAGGGGGAGGAGGGGGAGCTGCGGGGCGGCTTGGGGGCGCCGTGGACGGAGCACCGGCCTGGGGTCAGCTCCGGCCTGACGCTTGATGGCCGAGGGGGGCAGCATCGGGGGCTCCGGGGCCTCCCCCGGGCCGCGTTTCGGACGAGGAAGCTGGGGCCGGGGGGCCGAGGGGCCTCGCCCGGGGTCGCTCCGCGGTCCGGACTCAGGCGGGGGGCCGCCGAGCCGCCGCGGCCCGGAGCGGAAGCGGAAGTCCGTGTCCGGAAGCGGTCGCCGTGCCCGGAAGCGGTCGCTGTGCCCGGCGGCGGCGGGGCGGCCACTGTGCCCTGGGCGCTCGGCCAGCTCGGCCCCCGTGTCCCCGCGCAGACAGGATCGGCGAGGCCGGCTTCCGCGCCGCCTCCTCCTCGGTGAGCGGCCGCCCCTCCGGGAGGGCGCTTTAGGAGACTTGGGACACGCTTTGCTCCCCGCCGGGGCTTGCGGGGGGGGGGGGGGGGAGGCCCTCCTGGGCACCTCGGCTCCAGTTTCCCGGGGCCGGAGGGTGCCCGTGCCCGTTCGGACCAGGGTCCGGGCGCCGGAGTGGGGCATGGTGGTGTCACTCCGATTTTCAGAGCACTAAGAACCGAGTTCAAGTTGGGCCTCAGACACTCAGGTCCGGGTGACCCGCCCCTTTGCCTTAATCCACGGGAGAATGGCAAACCCCCTCAACAGCCTGGCCGCAGGGGCACGAAGGGTTGAGGCAGCAGCTTCCCCGGCGCCCCTCCCGCCTCCATTCCCGGGCCCCGCGGGCGCACTCTGCAGCGCCGACCCACGCCGCCTCCCCGCGTGCTTTCTTCTCCCTGGGCTTGTGCAGCATCGCTCTGTCCTGCTTTTCCTCTTCCCTCCCTGACCGTTTCTTCTCAGTCTCCTTCACGGAATCATTATCCGTCTCCCACCTGCTATATGTCCATATCTCCCATCTCTTTATCGAATTTTTCCCTTTGGGGTTGCCTTAGTTCCCAAGGATTTAGTCATTGCTTCTATAAAGAAGCCTCTCAGATCTATCAGGAAGCTAGGGGATGCAACAGATAAAACACTAAACTTGAAGTCAGGAAGACTTGAGTTCAAGGTGACCCTGGGGCCAGTCATTTAAGTTTTGTCCCAGTTTCCTCATTAATAAATGGTCAAAAATAATAGCACCTTTTCCATAGGTTATTGAGGATAAAATGAAATATTTCTAAAGTGCTTTTCAAACCTTAAAGTATATAAATGTTATTAATATCTACTGACCAGCCCTAGCAAGATTGATTATATATTGGACACCTGCATCTGGATTTCTCACACTTGTCAAACCCAACATGTCAAAAGCAGAACTCAAAATCTGCCCTTACCCAATCCTTTTCCAGACTTTCTTATTCCTACTGAGGAATTTCATCAATTTTACAACCTTGAACTCATTTTTTTAAAATGGCATAAGGATAGTTACATCCTATATATAAAAAATTATAGAATTAAGTAGCAGATTTAAAGTGTTTATACTTCTAAATACAGAAAGCAGGGAACTGTCTATTTTTTTTTTATTTTGAATTCTTTACAATTTTTCCCCTACTCTCGCTTCCCATCTCCCCACAGAAGGCAGTCTGTTAGTCCTTACATTGTTTCCATGGTATACATTGATCCAAATTGAATGTGATAGAGAGAAATCATATCCTTAAGGTAGAAAAATAAAGTATTGTGCCTGATTGCTGCACTAATAGAATGAGCAAGTCCATCAAGATTGGTCATCACCCCCATGCTGCTGCTAGGGTGCACAATGTTCCTCTGGTTCTGCTCATCTCACTCAGCATCAGTTCATGCAAATCTTTCCAGGCTTACCTGAATTCCCATCCCTCCTGGCTTCTAATAGAACAATAGTTTTCCATCATATACATATACCACATTTTGTTAAGCCCTGCCCCAGTTGAAGGGCATTTACTTGATTTCCAATTCTTTACCACCACAAACAGCTGCTATAAATATTTTTGTACAAGTGACTTTTTTATACATTACTAAAATATTCTTGTTTAAGAGTAAACATAATACCCCTCCCCCCAAAAAATATAGACCTTCATGAGAAATAAAGGAAAGAGAAAAAAAAATGTGTTTCAGCCTGTGTTCTGATAACATCAGCTCTATCTCAGGTAGATCACATTCTTTTTGATAAGTCCATCATAAAAGTTACTTCAATATTTTTGCACTGTTGCTGTTACTGATGGTAATTCCCTCCATCCATTCCTCCCCACTACCATATGTTATATTTTCTCTCTCCTTTCACTCTATCCCTCTTCTAAAATGTGCTTTAGAGTAGCTGAGTGGCACAGCAGACTGATCACCAGCCCTGGGGCCAAGAGGCTCCAAGCCCACATACCACCCCTGAGACCCAGCAACCACCTGGCCCTGTGGCCATGGGCAGGCCCCCAAATCCCAGCCCCTTGCAAGAAGTAAAAAAGAAAATGTGTTATATCTGACTATTCTCTTATGATCTACCCTTTCCTTCTGCCTTTCCCACTTCTCTTCTTTTTATTCTAGATGTCTACCCTATTGAATGTGTATGCTGTTTCCTCTCTGAGCCATTTCTGATGACAGTGAAGGTTCCCTTATTCTCCCTCGCCTTCCCCCTTTCCATGTCATTGCAAAAGCTCATTGTAAACAAAAATATATATCTTTTATACAAAATATCTTAGCCTATTCCACCTCTCCTTTCTCTTATTCCCAGTGCATTTCCCTTTTAGCCAATGACTCCATTTTCCCAATATATTATATCTTCAAATTTAGCACTCTTTTGTGCTTCATCTATAAAAGCTCCTTCCTCCTGCTTTATTAAATGAGAAGTTCCATATGTATCATCAGTATAATTTTTCTATGCAGGAATACATGCAGTTCATTATCACTGAATCCCTCATATTTTACCCTTTACCACTGCTCTCTGTGCTTCACCTGATTCCTGTATTTGAAGTCAAACTTTCTGTTCAATTCTGGTCATTTCAACAGCAGCATTTGAAATTCCCCTAGTTCATTGAAAGTCTATCTTTTCCCCTGGAAGAGGATGTTCAGTTTTGTTGGGTAGTTGATTCACAGTTGCATTCCAAGCTCTTTTGCCTTCCAGAATATTATATTCCAAGCCCTAAGAGCCCTTAATGTAGTTGCTGCTAAGTCCTGTGTGATTCTTATTGCAGCTCCACAATATTTGAATTGTGTCCTTCTGGCTGCATATAATATTTTCTCTTGGACTTGGGAGTTCTGGAACTTGGCTGTAATATTCCTGGGGGTTGGTTTTTTTTTGGATCTCTTTCCAGGGGAGATCGGTGGATTCTCTCAATTTCTATTTTGTCCACTGCTTCTAGGATATCAGGGCAATTTTCCTGTAGGAATTTTTTAAAAATGAGGTCAAGGCTCTTTTCCTGATGACTTTCAGGTATACCAATAATTTTTAAATTATCTTTCCTGAATCTGTTTTCCAGATCAGTTGTTTTTTCTTTTCTTTTTTTTTCTTAAGGTTTTTGCAAGGCAATGGGGTTACATGGCTTGCCCAAGACCACACAGCTACGTAAGTATAAAGTGTCTGAGGCCGGATTTGAACTCAGGTGCTTCTGACTCCAGGGCTGGTGCTTTATCCATTGTGCCACCTAGCTGCCCCTAGATCAGTTGTTTTTTTTTCCAACAAGATGCTTCACATTTTCTTCTAATTTTTCATTCTTTTGGTGTTGAAGTATTGTGTCTTGACTTCTCATAAAGTCATCAGCTTCCTTTAGCTCCATTCTACATCGGAAGGATTTGTTTTCCTAAGAGAGCTTTATCTTCTTTTCCATCTGGTCAGTTCTGCTTTATAAAGCATTCTTCTCAATAACTTTTTGAACTGTTGTATTCATTTAACATGTTCTTTTCATCAGCATTTTTTTTGGATCTTCTTGACTAAGCTGCTGACTTCTTTTTCATGTTTTTCCTGCATCTCTCTTATTTCCTTTCCCAGTTTTTCTTCTATCTCCCTTACTTGATTTTCAAAATCTTCTTTGTGCTCTGTCATAGCCTGAGCCCAACTTTCATTTTTCTTTGAGTCTTTAGATGCAGGAGCTTGTACTTCCTCATCTTTAGATTGAGTATTTTGATCCTTCTTAGGATCATAGACAAAGAATTTCTCAGTGGTGTTCTTTTTTTCCTCTGTTTACTCATTTCTCCAGCCTGTGCCTGGTTTTGGGGTGCTTCTTGGGTTTTTGAGTATTATTAGGATACCCGCTTTGGGGTTTTTTGGGGGGACACCCCACTTTTTTCCTCCAAGGTCTTATGCTCTCTTGCCTGCGCTTTGATTTGTAAATGACCACAGGCACTCCCCTCTGCCCTAGAGCTGTGAGGAGGGTCCCTACTATCTTAGTATGGAAGACCAAACTGCAACCTGAATCTGAGTGTGGGCAAACAGCAGAGTCCTGCCCCAGGGAGAGCAGAGAGAGTTCTCTCCCCTGATCCCCTTACCATCTTGTGGGCTATGCTCTGGAGGTGCAGGCTGGTTTTCCCAGATTCCTGCTGAAGGTTCTCACTGCAGGGCTGCTGTGAGGCCAGTGCTCCTTACTCCACACTCATTCTGGTGCATCAGAGTTCTCTCATCTCCCCTTCAAGCTGTTCCCAATGATCCCTGGGTTGGGCTGGGCTGCACTGTGCTGAGCTGTGGCCCAGGCTTTTTTCCAACCCCCAGTCCTGGTGAAACACACCTTTCCCATGGAGCTTCTAAGTTATCTTGCACTGGGAAATTGTATCACTCAGTCTTTCTGTGTGTACTGTCTCTCTAAATTTTGGTTAAAGTCATAATTTGATGACTTTTGGAGTTTTGGGGGGAGAAGGAGTTTCTGGGAAATGCTACCTTTATGCTGCCATCTTGGCTGTACCCTCTATATTTTTTAAAATTTATTTAAGGCATTTGGGTTAAGTGACTTGCCCAAGGTTACACAGCCAGGCAATTAAGTGTCTGAGGTAAGATTTGAACTCAGGTCCTGCTGACTCCTGGGTTGTTGCTCTAGCCATTGTGACACCTAGCTGCCCTGTCTACATTGTTTAAAATAAAATGAAACCAAATATTAACAATGAAACCATTTACCTATTTTTTTAGGTGAGTCATTTTATTCATTTTCTTCTTTTTTTTATTTTTATTTATTTTGTTAAATATTTCCCAATTACATTTCTTTTTTTTTATTTTTATTTTTAGGTTTTTTTGTAAGGCAAACAGGTTAAGTGGTTTGCCCAAGGCCACACAGCCAGGTAATTATTAAGTGCCTGAGACCGGATTTGAACCCAGGTACTCCTGACTCCAGGGCCATTGCTTTATCCACTCTGCCACATAGCCACACCCACTACACCACCTAGCCGCCCCTCTTCTTTTTTTTTAAAGAAAGATTTTATTTAGAGTTTTACATTTCCCCCCCCATTCTTGCTTCCCTCCCCCCACCCCCCAGAGAACGCATTCTGTTAGTGTTTACATTGGTTCTATGTTATACATTGACCCCAGTTGAATGTGATGGCAGAGAAATCATATCCTTAAGGAATAAAAATACAAAGTATGAGATAGTAAAATTACATAATAATATAACCCCCCCCCTTTTTTCTAATTTGACACTAATAGTCTTTGGTCTTTACCTAATTTTGAATAAGACCTCTGAAACAGTGCCAAGAATGATCCAAATTACTGATGTAAAGGACAAAAAACAGCATTTCCAAGGAATCACAAACTACTTTAAGCATAATTATTGTCACTGAAGTAATTAAAATTCTTTTTTTTTCCAGAGAACCTTCATTTTTAAGGATAATTAGCTGAAGAAGGCTTTGTAGCACTACCATTTATAACAGTGAAAAAGCTAATTTTCTTGTCCTTTTTTTTTTAGGTTTTTGCAAGGTAAACGGGGTTAAGTGACTTGCCCAAGGCCACACAGCCAGGTAATTATTAAGTGTCTAAGGGTGGATGTGAACCCAGGTACTCCTGACTCCAGGGCCGGAGTCTCTATCCACTGTGCCATCTAGCCGTCCCAATTATTTTTTTCAAAAATCTACTTAGTCATTCTTTTTTCCTACTTTTCTCTCTGCCCCTCCCCACCTGCACCCCATATCCAATTAGTTTCCACTTTTCAGCCCTCTCTCTCACATCTTTCCTTCATCCTCACTCATCAGAATTGAGCTCTCGGTTTATAATTTCTCTCCTGTGTAGTCTGTCCTCCACACAGTTGCCAGAATCTTCCTAAAAATCAAATCTGGGGGGTGACTAGGTAGCGCAATGGATAAAGCACTGGCCCTGGAGTCAGGAGTACCTGGGTTCAAATCTGGTCTCAGACACTTAATAATTACCTGGCTGTGTGGCCTTGGGCAAGCCACTTAACCCCATTGCCTAGCAAAAAAACTAAAAAAAAAAATCAAATCTGGCCATGTTCTTTTGTTTCTCAAGAAGTGTCATGTCTCTAAGTGTATCAAGCAGCTTACATCCTATTGGGAGAAATATAATCTAGGCAGAGAGGGGTAAAAGAATTAGAGAAGGCCTCAGATAAGGAAGTTTTGAGAGACCCCACAAAAGAAGGAGAAAAAAAGCCAAGAAAGAGGAAACTCTAAAATGAAAGGAAAGCTCTTACCCAGAGAGGCCATACTTCCATGATTTTCTAGCTTTCTGTCCCTGAATCTGGTCATCACAGTAGGTAGCAAAGAGGTTCCACTTGATGAATAGTTGTTGGGTGACATCAGAGCTGATGCCTGAGTTTTTCCCAGGGGAAAACCTTTAAGATATGGCACACATTCCTCAGCTAGCCTTTTACATCTGGCTCCACTCTACTCTTCAAAGCTGGACCTGAGATCTCGCCTTCCTCATCATCCTAGTTGCCTAGAGAAGGAAGCCTTCCTCGTGATCCTAGATTTAGGAGTTTGTTGGGAAGTTTCTTCCTCTTCTTCAATTGCCATAATCAAGGAACTTGTGAGTGTTGACTCTCCCAAAAGGTTTTTCACACTCTTTTGAATATCATTCCCTTTCTGATGTTCCTACCACTGGCCTGTTTGCTCTTCCCCCCAACTTGGTACTCCATTCTGACAAGGTTAGATTGCATATGTATGCAATTTGTGTGGAAAAGGCATTCTCTTCTTTCCTGGAATTTTGCTTTTTGGGCTGGACCCTGGTGAGTGGTCTAAGATAATATAGCATTAGAACTCAGGTCTATAGGGTAAGGCCATTTCTCTTTTGTTAACAAGGACCTTTTATATCTCAGCAGATGATACTCATTCCAACTCTATGAAGCTTCAGAGAACTGGAAGTCAGAGTTTACCTCCTAGGCAGATTCCAGCTGGAACTGAGGCCATTCCTTGAATGAAGAGGATGACCACAAAAGAGAAAAAAGAAACATGCCTGGATCCTTTGGGCTCTATATCAGTAAAGGAGGAGGAAGAAGATGAAGATACTTGGGGTCAGGTAACAAACCTGTATGAATACACTGAGGCTACCATTATAGAGAAGATTTTTAGGCTCGTCTTGGTGGATCAGGACAGAAAATAAGAAATGGGACATAGGGTCTGACCCATAGGAAAAGGGTTAAAAGCAGGAATCTCAAATCATTGTTCTCCTGTCAGTATCTGAGACCTTAATTATTAAGAATGTAATGAAAATATTTTCTTATTGAAATAGTTTTCAGGCTGTCACACTGTAGTTAATTGGACTTAGATATGTGGGGGACAAACTATAAGCAATTCATGGGTATTCCACATTGTCCTTACCCCTTCTGCTGAAATGAAGAAAAATCTATAACCTCTAATATTAGGAACAAGTTATATAAATCATTTAAAGTGATTTTCTCACAAGTTGGATAATTCAGATATTACTAAGTAATATATTCCTCTATCACTGTAAACTATAGCTGACTTCAAATCTCAGGATAGACTAGTCTACAAATTGTTCTATAGCTGTCAAGCCCCCCACTCATTTTATCAAGATTATCACATATGTTTACCAGATATTCAAAAAGGGAAATTCTTGTGAGAAAGCACCCCAGAGTCAGAGTTGAGATGGGTCAGAAGTGGGAGGGGAAGAATACAGAGATGTCATCTTTCCTGCCTTTATATCATAACTCTTAACCATAAACATGTGTCTCCAGGTCTCAACCCCTATCCAGAGACTGAAAATACCCTGGGAAAAAATAGCAACCCTGGGAAAAACTCAAGCATCAACTCTGATGTCACCCAACAGTGGAACCTCTTTGCTACCTACTGTGATGACCAGATTCAGGGACAGAAAGCTAGAAAATCATGGGAGTATGGCCTCTCTGGGTAAGAGCTTTCCTTTCATTTAGAGTTTCCTCCTTCTTGGCTTTTTTTCTCCTTCTTTTGTGGGGTCTCTGAAAACTTTTCTTCATATGAGGTCTTCTCTGATTCTTTTACCCCTCTCTGCCTAGATTGTATTTCCCCCAATAGGATGTAAGCTGCTTGAAGGCAAGGACTTTCAGTTCTGTTTTTGTATCCTTAGTGTAGCACATAGTAGACTATTAATAGTTGTTGATTAATTGATTGGACAGAATTTTCATTCATCAGCTTTAGAATCAGTCTTACAATCACTTTGGCTACAAAGGACATGTCATCCAGTCAACCACTTGCTATATAGTTGTGCAGTTTTATTTTTGTACCATATACAATGTTGGGGTGGTTTCACAACAGTGTAAAACATTGTCCCTTCACTCAAGGACTTAACTAGCACTCTGGACTTCGGCTCAAGCTTCCACAGATCTCTAGTGAGAGTCTTAAGAATCATCTTAGAACTCAGAGGGACCTTAGAATATAGAATGGTAAGAGCTAAAAGAGATATTAGATTATAGAAGGTAATAGATGAATTATGAAGTGATACAGTTAGTGCCCTGCAAGTTCAAAGGAAAGGTTTCTGTGGGCAAGGGTCAGGAAAAGCCAGATAAAGAAAATAAGATCTGAGTTCCCAGCTATGAAAGAGAAAAGGGAGGAAAAGAAAGAATAGAACATTTTTAGATACATACAATAATATGAACAGAGGCATGGAACTAGGAATGTGCAAGGTACAATAAATAGCCATTAAATAGTTCAGTCCTACAAGGGAATAGAAAGTACATGTTATTGGAAAAAAATAAAATAAATGAAAAAAGTGAGTATTTTGGGCAGCTAGGTGGCACAGTGGATAGAGCACCAGCCCTGGAGTCAGGAGGACCTGAGTTCAAATCCGGCCTCAGACACTTAATAATTACCTAGCTGTGTGACCTTGGGCAAGCCACTTAATCCAAATCCCACTGCCTTGTAAAAACCTTTAAAAAAAAAAACAAGAGTATTTTAAATCAAGAAATTGTTTAGGATGTCAAACTTAGTAGAATAATGGAGGAGAATCTTGGATGCTAAATTGATTTTTTCCCTTGACTAAAGCAATTTTTCTGACATGTCTGCAGATCTACGGTAGACAGGTTTGTATCATTGTGGTGAATTGACTGTTATTTCAAATGACACACTGAGTGCAGTCCAGAGGGATTTTTTTGTTTTTTGCAAGACAATAGGGTTAAGTGACTTGCCCAGGGTCATAGAGCTAGGTAATTACTAAGTGTTTGAGATAGGATTTTAACTCAGGTCCTCCTGACTCCAGGGCCGGTGCTCTATCAGATACATTGTACCACCTAGCTACCCCCAGAGGTTTAGTAAATGTTATATAATAACCATTATTATTAAATGTTCCTGAAAATCTTAAGAAAAAGTGCTCACCTTCAGTCAAGTCTAAAACAAAAAGATGAATGGAAATCATATCTCAAAAGATGGATGTTCCTTAATACTGATACTGGGGGGGCGGCTAGGTGGCATAGCGGATAAAGCACCGGCCCTGGAGTCAGGAGGACCTAGGTTCAAATCCGGTCTCAAACACTTAATAATTACCTAGCTGTGTGGCCTTGGGCAAGCCACTTAACCCCATTTGCCTTGCAAAAACCTAAAAAAAAAAAAATACTGATACTGGGACCTGGGAGGAAGTGATTTGAACTCAAAAAATAATCTGGTTCAAGAGTATAAAAAAGTCCCTCAGAAGATACATTTCCTTGCATTGAGGGAGAATGTGGGGGGAAAAAAGGGAAGACTGCTCCTCCTAAACCTTCAACAAAGCAGGTTCCTCATTCTAGATAATTGAGAGGATAGTGAAGGTGAATCCTCGGGCCTAGCATGGAGAGAAGAGCAAAATTTCAGAAAGAGCAGGATACTTTTTTTTAATTTATTTTGAGCTTTACAATTTTCCCCCTAATCTTAACTTCCCTCCCCCTACCCCCCCACAGAAGGCAATTTGCCAGTCCTTACATTGTTTCCATGGTAAACATTGATCCAAACTGAATGTGATGAGAGAGAAATCATATCCTTAAGGAAGAAACGTAAAGAAAAAGAGATAGCAAGATCAGACAATAAGATATCAAATAGTCCTTGGTCTTTGACAAACTCCGCAGTTCTTTCTCTGGATACAGATGATATTCTCCATCGCAGACAGTCCCAAATTGTCCCTGATTGTTGCAGTGATGGAATGAGCAAGTCCATCAAGGTTGATCATCACCCCCATGTTGCTATTAGGGTGGTACAATGTTTTTCAGGTTCTGCTCATCTCAAAGGCAGGGTACTTTTAAAGGAATGAAGCATTCCACAGGTCCTTAATCTGACAACACTTCTTGGCTGTATGCCTCCTACTTGACGATCCTTAAATTTTAGTTCTTAAAGTGTCATACCCCATTTTCTTACTTCTCCCACCCCCTACCCAAAACAGTACTTGCTTAGGTCTCCAGAAAAGGAGGTTGACAAACCCCTTATAAACAACCACCACCCCACCCCAAAACCCTCCTCATCTTTGATGGGGCACTAAAGCTTCAGTTCAAAACATATTTGATCATTTAAAAAATTGATTGAATTTAGAAACCGGTTCCAAAACAAATTAGTTCTTAAAGACAGGTTAATTCTTTTTTTTTTTTAATTTAAGGCAATAAGTTAAGTGACTTGCCCAAGGTTATACAGCTAGATAATCATTAAGTATCTGAGGCCATATTTGAACTCAGGTCCTCCTAATTCCAGGGCTGGTGCTCTGTCCACTGTGCCACCTAAGTGCTCCCAAGACAGGCTAATTCTTTTTTTTTTTTTCAGTTTTTAGTTTTTGCAAGACAGTGGGGTTAAGTGGCTTGCCCAAAGCCACACAGCTAGGTAATTATTGAGTGTCTGAGGCTGCATTTGAACTCAGGTACTCCTGACTCCAAGGCCAGTGCTCTATCCACTGTGCCACCTAGCCACCCCAACAGGCTAATTCTTGAGCATTTCTGTATTCTTTTCACAACATTGCATATAATAGGTTCTTAGTAAATATTTGTTCACTGATTTCACCTTCAGTTGATTTCTTTCATTTACTATATTCAGCCTTCATATAATGTGGCTCTTTCCTTATTCCCTGAATGTCTGTTCTTGACTTGTCTCTAAAATAATCTTCCTTGGGGATTTTGTCATTTGTCCAGGCTATTCCCCTCCCCACTTCTGATTTTTCTGTTCTCTGCCATATTCCTGGGATAGGAAAGCCATGACTTAAGCTTTTCTAAACCAATTTTTTTGGTTTTAGTTTTTGCAAGACAATGAGGTTAAGTGATTTACTCAAGGTCATACAGCTAGGTATTTGTTAAATGTCTGAGGCCAGACTTGATCTCAGGTCCTCCTGATTCCAGGGCCAGTGCCTCCCAGCTACCCACCTAAATCACTCATGATAGTCTTAAGTTTGAAAAAGAAATAAAATTACACTTGGACATTTAGCAGTTAATAATAGAAAATTTACTTATCCATAGAAGAATAGTCAACAAAGAAATTCAGCAAGGACAATGATTCAGTTGAACAGCATTCCCTGGCTTACTGGGTATAGTCCATGGTACTCCAACAGTCACACATTGAGGCCCAGTTAGAATTCCCTGTGACTTTTTTTTGCTTAGATGACCAAGAAGCCATTTCAGCAGCTTAAGTTACTCCCCCGAACCAATTAAACTTTCCCAAAGTCATATAGCTAAGTAGTATTAAGTGTCTGAGACAGGATTTGAACTCAGGTTCTCCTTATTTTCACTGTGCCATATAGCTGCCCCTCAATAACTTTTAAGGAAACACTAAGCTAACCTACATGGGATAGTCTTAGAATATCGCTCCTACAACAACCCTAATATTCAAATTTCTTTCTCTCAAGTTATGTGCTAGTTGTGTGACCATGGACAGATCACTTCTAGGAGCTTCAGTTTCCTCACCAATAAAATAGAAATGAAAAAATTGTACTGCCTTCTTTATATTATTGTGTGAGAAGTGATGTGTCTATCTGAACTAATTTATCAAATTCATTTATTTTTGTTTTTGTCAACATATATGCTTCACTAACATACATCAGAAACCCTCTACAATTTCATTGATAATTTTTGAGCATTTATATAGCTACAAAAATTCATCTTTCTCTGGCCACCCTGATATGCCAGTACTCCAAATTAAATTATCTAGAGCTAGTGCTCCATTGGTATGGGTTTTGGGTACCAGGAACACCCCCCAGGCCATGAGGAAGCATTAGATTAGGGCTATAATTGAATTAAACCTTGAAGTGTCATTATCAATGTAAATTGTTTCTATTATTGCTAATTTTTTTATCTGAATTTAATCTCTATTATGAAACAACTGTGCAGGTGTCTAAAGAATTAATCAATTTAAGAATTTAAGAATTATTTCCCAATTCCCTTGCAGCATTGCAAAACAGGTCATAATTTAATGTTTTTATAATTTAATTTGCATCAGGTAGTAAGACCAGTCCTGGAAGTGATGAAATCTTTGAAGAAAAAAGATCCCACACAGTGGCATCAGGGAAATTCCAGCAAAATATTCCTTTGGGACCTGAGTTTGTAGAAGAGTGTGAAGAGGAACATGATGGGGAAGTAAGGCAGCTGGTAATCCCTATTAGAAAGATAGTAAAGGAAGAGAAGCAAGATTTCCGAAGAATCATGGACAAAGATAAGACAATCCCCTCAGGAGAGAAAAGACAGAATTGTGAAAAACTGGGGGAAAGTTTCAATCTTGGCTCAAAACTTTCTACACACAAGAGAATCCAGAATGCTTATTCATGTGATGAATGTGGGAAAGCCTTCAGTCAGAGCTCCACCTTGATTGTCCATCAAAGAGTACATACTGGTGAGAAACCTTATGAATGTCAGGAGTGTGGGAGAGCCTTCACAAGGAGTTCACACCTTATACGACACCATAGAATCCACACTGGAGAAAAACCCTATAAATGTAATGTGTGTGGGAAAATGTTCAGTCAGGGCTCAAGCCTTATTGTCCATCAGGGAGTCCACACTGGGGAGAAACCTTATGAATGTCAGGAATGTGGGAAAACCTTCAGTCGAAGTTCACGCCTCATTGTCCATCAGAGAATCCACACTGGGGAGAAGCCCTATGAATGTAATGAATGTGGGAAAGCCTTCAGTTGTAGTTCTTACCTCATTGTCCATCAGAGAATCCACACTGGGGAGAAGCCCTATCGGTGTAGTGAGTGTGGAAAAGCTTTTGGACAGAGCTCACATCTTATTTTCCATCAAACAACTCATGCTCGAAAGAAACATAAGCTAGCTGCAGTGGTTAGAGCCCCATCTTGACAGGCAGTTTCCACTGTGTTCAGTCATTATTTCTGTGTTCTTCCATTTGCCTAATAATGATAAGGTACTATGGGGCTAAGACATTGGACATTGAATATCACTTGGATATAGATAATTGGAGAGAAGAAAGAACATTCCAGGTGAAAGAACAGAAAGGAGTCAGTCAGGAATGAATTGAGTGTATTTATAAATGTGTGTGTGTGTGTGTGTAGGGGGGGTGGGGAATAGGAGGGATAGGTTATAAGTATTGGAGGTATAGTGGTAAAAATTGACTAGGTAAATTGGGTCAAATTATGAAGTACCTTAAATTAAGAATTTATACATTTCCTGGACTATGTATGAAATGAACCATATTTAAAATTGCTTTCAGTGATCAAATATGTTTTGAGCATATTTTTCATATGGCCAAGATGGGGAGGGGGGGGGAACAGTCTTTAGTATAATCTTACAAGAGATGTACATTTTCCCCCCTTCAATGGGAAAGATTCTTACCCTTCTTAGACCTTCATGAGGGAGATTGGGATATCTCTAGGAAAACAATGGCAATCTCTTAATCTAATGAGTCATTTACTCTATTTAATATGTGGGATGTGGTAAGGTCAGAAAGAAAAAAATAAAGGTTCTCTAATCCATATTTTAAAACATAATTACAAAGCAATATCATAGGTGAAAAGAGCACTGGCCTTAGAATAGTTTCAGATCCCTGACTTGGTCAAGCAGTTAACCTTGTTGGGTCTCAGACTTCCTTTCTATTCAATGAGGGGATTGAATAAGATCTCCAAGTTCTCTTTCAACACATTGAGCCTAACCCCTTCTCTTGACGTGAGACAACTGGAGCCAAGATAGCTGAAGTATTTCCATATAGGTGGTAAATGGCAGTACCAGAAGTCCCTCCATATTCAAGAAAGAACCTTGTCACAAGTGAAGACATCTAAGCATCTAAACTAGGACTAAGCACAATGAAAAATTCTGCATTTGGAGAAGAGAGTGAAACAGTTTCCTCAGGTGTGGGACTACAGCAGCGCAAGATTGAAGAGGCAAACCTGGGACTGAATTCTGCTCAAGTGGCTTTCCTTGTTTCTGGGGATTCTATAGAGAAAGGGTGGGCTATATAAAATGACTAGGGGAAAAAACAGGACATCTGTAAAACTTAAAGCAAATGTATTCAGTCATAAAGCCAAGTTAAAAAAAAGAACCCACCTTACTGAGATTTTTATCCCAACTCTTAGGGAAAAAGCTACCTTGCATCACAGTTTAGTGTACTGCAAAAGGCTCACTGTATTTGGAGTCAAAGGACCTGTATTTGACATCTGGATCTGCTGTATCCTGCCTGTGACTTAATTCTTTACATGTAAAATTAGAAGATTCCATTGGACAATTTCTCATAGACTTCTAACATTCTATGGTCCTGATAGAGACAATTACAAAACAGTTAATGAATCAAAAGCTTTTCCACACAAAAAAAAGAAAAATGTATGTAGCTAGCATGAGGGAGGCAGTTGACTAAGGAAAAAAATGTATAGGATATCCCTGCAGAATTTGGTTTCTAAGAGAAGTAGAAAACTAAGAGAAATAACCAGAAAGCTGTAACCAATTAGAAAAGGGGTCAAAGGATAAGAATATTTCTAAATGCAATAGGGAACAACCAACCATATGGAAAAGCTTCAGATGACTAAGAAAAATGCAAATCAAACTTTGAAGTTTTACTTCCCACCAGCAGATTGGTGAAGATGACTTAGAATAGTTTATTGGAGGGGTTGGGGAAAGGTAGGCATGCTTGTGCATTGTTGATGGAGCTGTGAATCAGTACAACCATTTTGAAAAGCAATTCAGAATTGGGCTTTCTTTGAACTAGGGATTCCATTGCTAGGTTTATATCCTAAAGGTCAATAAAAAAATGCGTCCATATACATCAAAATAATTTTTATCAACCTATGTCGTGACAGCAACTAGAAAAAAGGTGCCCAACAATTGCAGTCTGGCTGGACAAGCTATGGTACCTGAATGCAGTGGAATACTGCGCTGCTAAGATTAATATAGATAAAGCAAGGAAAGACAACAGGAACTGATGCAGTAAAGTGAGCAGATGAGATAAACTACACATTGACCAATCTCTCAAAAGAATGTGAAATTATACTGGGGGCGGCTAGGTGGCACAGTGGATAAAGCACCGGCCCTGGAGTCAGGTCTACCTGGGTTCAAATCTGGGCTCAGACACTTAATTACCTAGCTGTGTGGCCTTGGACAAGCCACTTAACCCCATTTGCCTTGCAAAATCCTTAAAAAAAAAAAAAGAATGAAATTATAGAGAACTAGCTTGTACCCAGAGAGCTTCGAGCTTCCTCTATTTACAGAAGGCCAAGTCCACAGGTGTGGAACAGTTATGCTCAATTTTCCCCCCTTTTTTTTAAGGCAACACTTGAAATGTTAAGTGTTATGGAGAGAAAAGTCAAACGATGGTGATTGGAGTGCTGAGGTAACTACTGACATTCAAATGGCAATAGTTGATTGCTGCTCTGACTTGGAAAGGGTGTTTGTGTGGCAGGAGGAGGCTGGAAAGTTTTTGGTACAGTAGACTGAGATCAGGTATTATACAATGAAATCCTTAGCATTCATTAGCCTTTGACTTTGCATCCTTTTCCTCCCCGGAACTTCCAGATTTGATTGTATTAAGCAGATGGAGAAATACAATTTCCCCTTTCTTCCCTCACTTTCCCAGCAGTAATACTATTTTGAAGAAATAGGTAACAAACTTGAAGTCCCTAATCTTTGATTCCTAACTCCCTGGTACCTCTTTTCTACTTCAGAAGCACGTGGCAGAAGTAGACATACACTTTTAGGAGACAGAAACAAAATGATTCTGAATGCATTTTCTCAATCTAGTGAATTATCTTGTAATTCCAAATTTGGGAACACCTGAGTTCAATGATTCAGGCACCAGTCCTAATGGAAGATTATTTTCAATGATGGACTCCCTGGAGAAGAAAGAGGATCACAAATGTCAACTCCTATTGCTGGAGTCCAGCAGCAATCTTAGGGGTCCAGGAGATAAGGAATTTAGCAACTCACTATGATCTTTCTGGCAACTACTGGGACAGTACATACCCATTCAGGAAATCTAGACTTATCTTTATCTTATGGGGTGTCTGGTGAGTTATTCCGAATGTTTTGTCCTTTGCTTTTTTTTTTTTTTTTAGGTTTTTGCAAGGCAAATGGGGTTAAGTGGCTTGCCCAAGGCCACACAGCTAGGTAATTATTAAGTGTCTGAGACCAGATTTGAACCCAGGTACTCCTGACTCCAGGGCCAGTGCTTTATCCACTGTGCCACCTAGCCGCCCCTTGTCCTTTCCTTTTGAATCCTTTGTTTTATAAATTTTCTGCAGTGATTGAAATAGATTGTCCTATCCCCAATACATTGTACATTAAGTCCCTGTGTGGGAACTAGGAACCAAGTTTGTCCTTCATTTTCAAAAGATCACAACATCAGGAAGGTGATGCCATGACAAGCACATGAATTGGAGTGAGGGGAGGCTGTTCTAAGTCATCAGCCTCACTTTCTCCTCCAGAGCCACCTGGGTCCAGAGGCCAGCTATGAATTAAGATGACTGGAGATGGACCTGGACGTGAGGCAATTAGGGTTAAGTGACTTGCCCATGATGTCACAGCTAGTAAGTGGCAAGTGTCTGAAGTTTCATTCAAACTCCCATCCAATCTTGAATCCAGTGCTCTAACTGCTGTCCCATTATCTTCATTTAGGGAAACCATCAGCATATGCAATAAAAACACAAGACAAGAAAAGATTGGAGAAGAGGTTAAATGAAAACTACTCTAGCATTTCCTCCATATTTTTAGTCAAGCAAACTTATAAAAATATCCATTTTAAGGCCCAGGGTGTTTTGGGTTGAATTACTTTGCAAGCTATTAAATGTGACATCTTTCTTTGGACACTTGCTTTTACAATACAGTATTCTTCATGTATGAAGAAACTTCCTAATTAACCTGTAATCCCCATGACAAGCCCTGTAACACCTTTCTTTCCATTTCCTGATGATGTGAAATTATGACAAATTAGTAGACAACTATGTTTATAAGGTTTTGCTGCAGCCTTACACAATAAAATGCAGGGAACCAAATCTTTCTCAACAAGACAACTTTAGCTCTCAGATTTTCAAGTCCAGAGTTTTATAGGAAGAGGATTTCATAACTTACCTAAACATAGTAGGCACTTTAAATAACTTGCTTGATAAAAAATTTGCAGTGGCTCAAACTCTGGTTAAACCACTAGTAAACACTGTAATACATCTTCCATACTCTAAAAGATCTATGATTTTATCAGTGTGCACACTCATATTCAACAGATGTAATTCTTAGGTTCAGCAGGCTGGACATGTTATTTTGTTTTTGGTCACAGCAAAGTTATTTATGAGTAATTGAATCCAATGGTTCCACCTCACCTCATTAACTGATTGTCACAAGAAATTTAAAACCTAAACCAAGCAACAGACTTCTCAAAAATTAGAATGGACCCCAGACGGAATTTAACAACTCCCTGAGGTAACAAATAATAAAATATTCCCAAAATAAGAATTCCTACAAACATCATAACCAAAATCCAGAACTTTAAAGTTAAAGAAAAAACACTGAAAGCCAGGAAAAAAAATTCAAAAGCCAAGTTCTAGCAGCCACTATTATAAAGAAGCTATGTGTTTGAAATACAACATTACAGACAATATTCTTCATATTGAGGAATAACTTACTCAGCAAAACTAAGCATAATCTACAGAGCAAAAAAATTCCTGATGAAAAAGCCAATTACATCTAAACTTTGAAATATAAACACTATAGTCAAGACAAAAAATATAAACTAACTATATGGGACTAAACAAGGTTAACCTTTTTAAAATATAACTCATTTCCCCAAAAGGCTACTGAACTTTCCTATTACTGTTGAGACTACCACCACTTTCCCAATTCTTTCAGGCTGGCAACCTAGGATTCAAACTTCACTCTCCACATATCCAATCTGTGGCCAGAAACAGTTCACTCTAATATCTGTCATACACTCTTCTTTGACACCACCACAACCTTGGTGTCAACCCTATCTCACACTTGGCCTAATGCAAAAGCCTGTGGACATACCTACCCCCTGAATTTTCAATCTCCAGACAGCTGTAACAAATAACCTCTTTAAAAAGTTCAGGCCATGACCATAGCTATTCAAAAAGCTTCTATGGCTGCTGGTCAGCTACAGAAAAAAGGCCTTTGTAAACTGCCTCCTTTCTACCTTTCTAGTCTTCTTTGACTGTATTTTCCAAAGATATTCTGAAGCCTGTGACACTTGGTCTGTCTGCTGTTCCTCAAACAAAACACCCATCTTCTCAACTCCGGGCATTTTCACTGCTGTCTCCCATGATTGGAATTCTCTCCCTCATCTTTGCCTGACTTCAAATTTCAACAAAAACTCCTTAATTCCTTTCCTTCCACTGAAGTTCTCCAATTTATCTTCTGTATGTTTTATTTAAATAAAGTTGCTTGCATATAATCTGTTTGCAGTTCCTTTTTTCAGAGATCATAACCACCTCAGGAACAGGTACTATTTTTAGCCTTTTTTCTTATTTCCCCAAATGCCTGGCACAAAGCAGATGCTTAATTCATGCTAATTCATAACCCGACCTTCTTCCATTCCAATTACTGCTAGGGGCATCACCATCATCTTGGCTACCCAGGCTCACAACTTCTCCACACTCCACATAATAGCTAGCATTAATACAGGCCCTATTATGGGTCTCTATTCTGAGCAATTGCCAGCCCTAGTAAGTTGAAGAAACTGAGGTCAACAGGTGATTGACTTGTCCAAGGTGATGATTAGGAAGCCTCTTGAGGTCAGCTTTGAAGTCTGCTCTTTTTTTAAAAATTTAAGGTAATGGAGTTAAGTCACTTGCCCAAGGTCACACAGCTAGGCAATTATCATCTGAGGTTGTATATGAACTCAGGTCCTCCTGACACCAGAGCTGGTGCCCCTCCTCCCAAGTCTACTTTTGATTCAGACTACTTACTCAGTGTTCGGGCTCCCTGCCTTTCTTCACATGACTTGGATCTTCTCTATTCAATGATCATCATTCTGGTACAAGTCTCATCACCTCTTACCTAGTCTATATCAATAGCCTTCTAACTATTTTTGCTACCTTCTATCTCCCCATTCCAATTCATTGCTCATTTGGCTGCCAAAGTGGCTTTTTTATATCTAGTCATGTCATGCCCCTACTCAAACTGAAGTATGACCTTCAATATCATGTTTAGTTTAGAAAGACCTTCACAACTTGTTCCCTTCCTACCTTCCCAGTCTTTAACTTTACTCTCCTACACAGATTCTACCATCCAGCTACATGGGCTACTTGATATTCTTTGCCTGAAACATTCCCTCCACAGCCCACCCCTGAAATGCTCTGCTTTTCCTGTCTTCCAACACTTAGCTTCCCTACTTCAACATTCAGCTCAAATCCTACCTAGTACAGAACAATTCCCCAGCTCTTAGTGCCTTCCCTGGTAGATTTCCTTCCATCTACTGTATGTAGAGCTTATATAGACATATTTATGGCCTTTATGCTCCCCTCAGAATGTGAATTCCCTATGGGCAAGGAATGTTTGCCTTCAAATCCCCAGCACTTAATAGTGTCAGTGTTTACTAAGTGCCTAATAGTTATTGGTTGATTCTGAAGGGGGGAAGGGAATTTCATTAACTGGGTACAAAACTAATAGAAGTGATAAATGGTTAGAACTAAGATATACATGATAGACACTGTAACAATTCAAGAATAATAAAGACTCAGCAAGTCTTGGTGACTATACAAAGCTGGCATAAAACATGTCAAAAATGACATCAACCTTGGGACTGGGAAGATAGTATTAAGGAGACTGGTTTTGCAGGACAACTAGACAGGTAATCCTACTGTAACTGTGACAGCACTGGACTTCATTAGATCTGCATTCAAGTCCCAGTTTTGCCACTTATCAATTAATTACATGTCCTTGGGCCTTAATTTCCCTCATCTGTAAAATGAGGAATTGGACTAACTGAAAAGTCTGTAAATATTCTTTTAGTGATAAAAAAAAATTGAATACTATAAGGAAGAAGTGACTGTGTTTGGTGATGTAAAGTTTTAGATTTATAAGTCTCCTGTAATGGCTTCCTAGAGGTTAAACATACAAGAGTAATCAATCATAGGTTCATGGATCAATTTTACATTTTTATATGGGAGAACTCTTTAGATACAGATCATCCAAGGACTATATTTTCAGCAGTCTGAAAGAGTTCAAATTTGATTTTTATTCCTGTTTGATTCAGGTAATACTCTCCCCTAATTAAGCTGAATCAAGATTTTTATTTGGTGAGTCAATAAACCTGTCTGGTTATGACTTAACATATATTTGTCACATTTTTAAAAACTAATAAATTAAGGTGTTCATTTTATTTTCAAAATTGGAGATGACTGAGTGTGTCTAGCCTCAGTGGTTAAAACCTGACTTAGGCTACATATCTGATGTAAAAGAAGTGTAATGCAAACACAAGTCAACATACAAGTGGAAAATAATGTGTAGTCCCTTTGTATTCAAACATAAGGGTTTTCTGGAGCTGTCTATAATTTTTGCTGATTTTCAGTTGTGAGCAAAAGTAGATGTTTCTAAAATAGCTAACCTGAATACAAACTGTGGCTGCAGAACAGGATATTAATAGGAATACTTGATTCTATTAACAATGGGCTCTAACCAATGGAGGAATCTGGTGTTTCTTTCGAGAATGAGTTGCCTGATGGAGAATTAAATGTGAATTCTGACTAAAGGCTTTCCCACACTCATTGCATTGATAGGGTTTTTCCCCAGTATGTATTCTCTGATGTACAATGAGGTACGAACTGCAACTGAAGGCTTTCCCACACTCATTACACTCATATGGTTTCTCCCCCGTGTGAATTCTCTGATGAACAGTAAGACCTGAACTACGACGGAAAGCTTTCCCACATTCATCACATTCGTAAGATTTTTCCCCAGTGTGGATTCCCTGATGTACAATCAGATTTGAGCTCTGACTAAAGGTTTTCCCACACTCATTACATTCATAGGGCTTTTCCCCAGTGTGGATTCTCTGATGGCGAACAAGGTGGGATCTCTGACTAAAGCCTTTCCCACACTCATTACAAAGAAAAGGTTTTTCCCCAGTATGGATTCTTTGATGCACAGTAAGGTTTGCACTTTGACTGAAGGTTTTTCCACACTCTTTACAGGCATAGGGTCTATCTTCAATGTGGATTTTTTGTTGTGAAATGAGATGTGAGCTCTGACAAAAGCTTTTTCCAGACTGTTTGTATTTCTGGCTTTTTTCTTTGGCAGAATTTTTCTTTCCTTTGATGGCTACTTGCCTGAAATTTCTCCTTTCTCTTTTCATTGTCTCAGTTTAAGGGTTTCCTCACTGCTTCTCTAACCTCTCACTTTCTCTGAAATTTGATACTTAGAGCAAGAGACTTTGGAATCTGAGATTATAATGTGTGTGCTTTTTTTCTTCTAAATTTTTCTGATTTGAAGTTATCACCTGGTTCATCCTGATGAGAATTCTTTAAAATGAAATAAATTCTTTATATTTCTGGTTCCTCTCCTGAAGAAATTTGCTTGTCTTTGACTCTCACTTGCCTGAAGTCTCTTTTTTCTCTCTTGCAGCTGTCTGCTCCTGAATTTTTAAACTTCCATCTTCTTCAGAGGTCTTCAAATTCAAGTTCGTGAAAACTATTCCCTTCTAGAATCTTCCTCATGTAGAAGTGTGAATTTTGCTTCTTCAGTAATTCCTTGTTATGAAATCTTAAACATGGTCTCACCATCTGACAAGAGACAGACATATATAAATCATATACTCCTCTTGTTAAGAAAGGAAAAACTTCTTCAAACAACACTAATTGTGTTCTAAAAGTGCATGACTTAAAATTTTGCATGCCTGAAACTGATTCCTATTATGGAAGTAGAATATATAGGTAATGAGAAAAGAATAAAGGATATGTTGGGGAATGATGTCAGGGACAGTAGGAGATATTGACAGAAGCCAGAGCCAGGCTGGGTTTAAAATATCTCATGATGATTAAAATATCTCAAATTTTTATTGCATTATAAGGATAGCCTTGCCATTTTGCAACCACCTGACAGGGCTATTATGCCTCTGGCTCACATTTCTCTTCACCAGGATGACCTATTTTTAAACCAAGTAGTACCATCAGTAGCAAAGCTACCTCTAATAAGGGTTGTTCTGTTTGGGAAGACTGAAACATTGTATTCTATTACTGGGAATTAGAGCTACAGAGAACCAGAAAAACAAATACTTAAGATAAATGAGAAAAAATTAATTCCTTCTTTTCCAACACCCACAAGTAGGAACAAAAAGGGGGCAGTAGGGTACTTTTTGTTAATGCCATAAAAATAAAAGATAGTATGTAAGAAAGAACTTGAGTAAAAATGTTTATAAAATTATGAGTGCTAAAAGGCAGTGCTGTAAATGTGTTGGTTTCTCCCAAAATTTCCAACTTATCCCCCCATGTTGATTTTTTTCCCCCATGACTTCAAAAACTTTCTGGAAATTTTATATCTCCATCAATTCTTTGAAAGCAACCCAAACATTCCAGTGGCATAAGCAATAAATGAAAGAAGATGTAGTGACTGGAAAGAAAAAAATAAGGAACTTTTAATAAAACTCTCAGCCTTGTTATCTTCTCCTAAGTTTTAAATTTGTTCAGTCAGGGTAATTGGCAGCAAAAAGAAATGTATTTCTCTAGGGTCAAATCCCACAGTAATAAATATCTCAAATCAAGCTCTTTCTTAGTACAAAACTGGAGCACCTTTTCTCTCTTCCTTTTCTTCTTCTTTTTCCTATTTTTGGTCTACTTCCTCTCCTTTCTTTGCTATTCTCTTCTCACATTTTGTCTTTATTTCTTTTCACTTTTTTCTTTTTCTACTTTCCTTTCTTTTTTTTGCTTTTATCATTCTCCTTTTTTCTAATTAATGTCCTTAACATCTCCCACTCTATTTCCATCTCTTTTCCATTATCGAGCACATATTCTCTCAGTTTATCATTAACTGCTACATGTCCACTCACAAACACACAAATCACGACATAATATGTTTTTCTAGGGGAATACTCCAGTTTTGGTAGCATAGAATTTGGAGATATGAGATACCACATAAGGGATATAATTTAAGTATTAGGAGAATAAGGGAAGAGAATATTCAATCAAAGTAAAAGTACCTTGTTTTAACTATGACCAAAACAGAGACTCATAAAAGTGAACTATTCTTGAGGGGGCAGGAGGCAGAAACATCTCTACCACAGACAATTAGGTACAGTCCCCAGGGCTCCTTTCTCCTCTCTCTCTTCATGTAGTAAGACCTTGGAACTGAATCTAAACCTCAAAGGTAAAGTAACAGAGAACAGATCTGCAGAAATATTATCCTTATGTAATAAACATAGAAATTAAGTGATATGTCTAACATCACATAGCAAGTTAGTTAACAGAGCTGAAAGAAAACCTCAAGTCTCTTCATTCATTCTGTAATGATCTTCACACTACAATGATTCATCTTGACAAACTTTATGACACTTCTTGCTTGGGTTACAAAGACAACATTCTTGATTTTCATGATTCTATTACCTAAATATCTACTGATGGGTGAAATAAGTCAAATTATTCTGAGATGTGACTTGTTTCTAAATATTACCTAAAGAATGAGAAAGAAGTCAGAAAAGGTTAAAGAAAAAAATAACATTGCCAGCAGAACATGAGAGGATTCAATATAAAACAAAAAAATTTCATTTCAAGAAAACCTATAAAATAAATACTACATATTTTCAAGTCTATTTAGCTTTTCATTGCTACCTTATAGATTAATTGATCTTTAACACTTACTTTAATTTTTCCTGGAATTTAAATGTCAAATTTTCTTTTAAGCTTACTGTTTTTGACACAAATACCTGAAAGTCTTTCAATTCATTGAATATCCATTTGTTTTCATTTAGGATTGTAATTAACTTTGACAGATAAGTTATCTTTGGTTGTAACCCCAGCTCTTTTGCTCTACAGAATATAATATTCTAAGACATAAAGTCTATATAGGGCTCTCTTCCCAAATTTTCACATTCTTCCCTCAAATTCTTCCCATCTGTCTCTGGGCTATTATTTCTTAGGAGTAATGGTTACACAATGTAAAGACTATCAGATTTTAATTTTTTTTTAGGTTTTTGCAATGCAAATGGGGTTAAGTGGCTTGCCCAGGGCCACACAGCTAGGTCATCATTAAGTGTCTGAGACTGGATTTGAACCCAGGTACTCCTGACTCCAGGGCCGGTGCTTTATCCACTGTGCCACCTAGCCCCCCCCCATCAGACTATCTTCAATGGGAGATGGGAAGAGGAAATCGAGATTAGGGGGAAAATTGTAAAATAAAAAAAATTTTAAAAAGAGTAATGGTTACAAAGTTACAAAAAGGCAAATTAAGACTTCATATAAAAAAAAACTTCCTGAGAGCTAGCCAAAACTGAAACCAGCTGCTTTGGAAAGCAGAATGTTCTTCCTCATTGGAGGTCTTCAAGTCATAAAAAATTTATTTTTGTAAAATTTTAAGATTAAAAAGATACAGGGGTTTATTATATATTCAATAAATTTCATTGCTGAGGTGTCAACTCACAATTTCTAATGCCCTTTCCATCATACCATGTTTCAAAGATAAAGTAGCCAACCTGAAAGTTGCATGCAAGTACAATTCCAAATGAACAAAGAACTTTTTCTTATTCATATTAGGTGTATGGTATATTACAGAAAGCTAGAAGAACTGACTTCAAATCCCAGTTCTAACCTTTTAATGTCAGATTCTCTTTTTCCTGGCCCAAGTTTTTACTTATAAAAAGGGAATAATATTCTTTATAATAGCTACCTCACAGGATTGTTATAAGGAAAGTATCTTATAAAACTTTAAATGTCACTTCAATTCAGTTCACAAAATCCCTTTTCTCATTCCCCACATATAATTACAAAAAAACTATAAGCTTTGCCCAATATGTCAAATTAACAAACATTTAATAAGCAACAGTGATAAGGAATAAAAACAAAAACCAGTCTCTAAAGGGACTCAAAGTCTAGTGCAGGGACTGAGCAGAGATTGTTAAAATCGTCTATTATAATGACTTTTGACCTAGAGTTTCTTCCTCCTCCTGTAAAATGAGATGTTGAGGTAAAATCCTAGGAAGTTCCCTTTTAAAATCTGATTGTCTAGATTCTTAGGATGCTGCCAGTTCTGCCATTCTCATTTAAAATTGTTTTAAAACAACAATGTTGGGGCGCCTAGGTGGCGCAGTGGATAGAGTACCGGCACTGGAGTCCGGAGTACCTGAGTTCAAATCCGACCTCAGACACTTAATGATGACCTAGCTGTGTGGCCTTGGGCAAGCCACTTAACCCCATTGCCTTGCAAAAAAAAGCAAAAACCTAAAATATAAATAAATAGAACTAAAATGTTAAATTCTCGTTTCTAAATTCAGAGCTGCTAACTTTGCACTGTTGGACTAACCCCTCAGTGACTATGCCCCCAAGCTGGCAGGTGTCAAAAGAGCCTCCCCACAAGGAAGGTCTTTTTTTGTGCCTTTCACAATTCACTATCCACTTCCCTGAATTTCAAATTTGGCAAAGTGGATGACCTATCACCTACCTCTGTATGATTTATTTACCAACAAAGAAACTCTGATAAACGTCTGAAAAGCGTTCTTCCCCTCCCCACCCGTTTCATCTTCAAAGTGAATTGGACACAAGGTCACGGGTGGCGGCGTCCTCAGAGACCGCCCGGCACAATCTTGAATTCCGTCGATGAGGAAACTACCCCCCCACCCCCGAAAAGGCAAGTTCGGGCTTGTTCGAGGCCACTTCCCGGGACACTGGAGGCAGCGCCCGGGCTGCCGCCGAGGCCAAAGGAATGAGCGGGCGTCTGCCCGGGGCGCCGGCCTTGCCGAAGGCACCCTCCCGCCCCGCTGCCAACTGGCTCCTCTGCGGGTGACGGCCGCTCCGAAAGGCGGAGCCCTTCAAGACCGGCTGCACAAGCCACCCGCGGGGGGGAGGCGCCCTCCAGCTTCTGCGGCCTCGGGGCCCAAACCTACTCACCCACGAGGAGGAGAAGCAGGGAGGAAGCCCCGCGGCGGAGAACCGTCACGGCAGGAAACTCACCTCGGCGAGGAGCCCAGAGGCACCCGGAAGGGACCGCCCGGAAGTGCCGAGGCGTCACTTCCTGGAGCGCCCGTCCCCTCTAGGCCACCCGGATGTCCCTCGTCTCGGTGGGGGGGCGGGCCCTCGGATCGGTGAGCCAATCACCGGCTCGGCTGCCTGCGCCCGGCGCAGCGGCGGAAAAAAACACGGCGGGCACAGCGACGCCGCCCCCGGGCTGCCGACGGAGGCGTGTGGCGGTGGCGGGCAGCCTTGGGGCACAGTTCATCAGTAGGAACAGAGTGACCCCAACTTATAACGCAGAGAGCCCCAGGAAGCGAGGTGGAAACCGAGCTACGAATTCTGGGGGGTACGTTTATGGCAGTGACCGCGGGGGGACGCCCCCTCCAAGCACATGGCCCGAGGGCCCGGAGACAAGAATGGGGGCAGGCACTGTGAGCAAGCAGAGACAGCCGCCGGAGGTATTTCCTTATGGGACAGATAACTGCTAACAGAGAGAGAAGCCCTGCCCCCAGGCCTCTTACAGGATTAGCACCTGCCGAGTGCCAGTCACACCTGGGGAAGGGGCACACAGTCTCGGGAGGAGCCAGGAATCTGCAGCACAGCAGAAGGGTCAGGTAAACAAGAACATTTAAGTCCCAGATAGGTTCTGTGACCCGCCCCCCACCTGTGCCCTCTCAGTATGTTTACAGACCTAAAGGTGCCTACTCCAATTCATAGTTCTAAGGAGAATTCAAAAAATGGCAAGGACCCCTTTTACATGAATATTCATGTTGTACTTCAATAATAGGAATTTAAAATGTAGCTATTGTAAAGACTATCAGACCTCCTCCTGTGGGGGGAGGAGGAGGAGGAGGGAAGTGAGATGGGGGGAAATTGTAAAATTCAAAAAACAATTAACAGAATTGGTCAAATAGAAATATATATATATATATATATATATATATATATATATATATATGAATTTAAATTGTGACTATGGCTTTCTTTTTTAGAATTAGTTCAAAATCCCAGATTTGTCTTACACCCTATGTACTCATCATTTAACCTGCCAATCAAACGAATCAACCATAATTCTTGTATAAATCCATTAGAAAACATCTATTTGGAAACCATTTCCCCACAAAGGTTACATATGATATAGACCGTGGACAGCAACCACAGATCATCAGAGATACTCTGAAAATTCTTAACCTTTTTCCTGCATTGGTCCCCTTTGGTAAACTGGTGAAGCTCCAGGGACCACTTCTCACAATCATATTTTTAAATGCATAAAATAAAACACGTAGGAGTCAGTCAATGATGAGGAAGAGGATGATGGTGGTGATGGTAATGATAACGATGATGGGGATATTTGTCCTCTTTCTTGAAGAGGATGACATCAAGGGAGGGGATGCCATGATATGCCCCTGAATTGAATTTGAGAGGGGTGGCTTTGCTAAATCACCAGCCTCACTTTCTCCTCCAGAGCCATCTCAGGGTCAGTGACCAGATATGAATCAGGAAGACTGGAGATATCAGTCAGGCAATAAACATAAAGTAAAAAGTCTACTATGAACCAAGCAGGTGCTGTGCTAAGTGCTGGGAATACAAAGAAAGATAAAAGATTACCCCTGCTTTCAAGTTCACAGTTTAATAGGGGAGCCAGCATGGAAACAACTATATACATACAAAATTTATACAAAATTGGAAATTATCAACATGGGGAAGGCACTTGAATTAAAGGGGATTGGGAAAGACTTCCTGTAGAAGATAAGATTTTAGCCAGGACTTGATGGAAGTCAGGAAGCTGAGAAGAGGAAAGAAGAATAAGAGGAGGAAATGTGAGAAATGTTCCAAAATTAATATCATTAAACCATTTTAAAATTCTATTTATCAGTTCAAGTGTGGTTTCTTTTGCTTTAAATTTTATTAATCTCTCCTTTAAAATTTCTGTTTTTATGTTTGGTTGGAGATTTGGGGGCTCCTAGTTTTTTAATTACTTGCCTAATTCACTGATCTACTCTTTCTCTTTTTATTGATATAAATACTTAGGAATATATATTTTCTTCCATATTAGGTTACATCACAAAAATTTTTAAAAGTTGTTTCATTGCTGTCTTTGTCTTTTATATTATTGATTCTATTATTAATTCTTTGACTCATTCTTTAGGATTGGATTATTTAGTTTCCAACTAATTGTTGATCTATGTTTCAAGGGTCATTTATTGAATATAATTTTTATTGCATTTTTCCCCCAAAAAAGATACATTAGGCATTTCTGCTTTTCTACATTTATTTGTGAAGTTTTTAATGCTCTAATTTGTGGTCGATATTTTTCTTTTTCTTTTTTTTTTTAAAGGCAAATGGGGTTAACTGGCTTGCCCAAGGCCATACAGCCAGGTAATTATTAAGTGTCTGAGGCCGGATTTGAACTCAGGCACTCCTGATTCCAGGGCCAGTGCTGTATCCACTGCACCACCTAGCTGTCCCCACCACTTAGCTGCCCCGTGGTCAATTTTTGTAAAGATGTCATGTATTATTTGGGAACAGGTACTTCTATTTCCGTTCAACATTCTCTAGACAACTATATCTAAATTTGTATAAAATTCTATTAATCTCCTTCCTTAACTTTCTTCTTTCTGTAGGCAAAATCAACGGATTTTGACAACAGATTGGATGTTGGAGTGAGAGAGAGTAAGGAGTCAAGGATGACACTTAGGTTATTTTCCTGGGTGACTGGGAAGATGGTGATCTACTCTACACCCAGGAAGGTGTCCATATGAAACAGAGAATTTGAGTAGAATGGGGAAGTTTTAGGGAGAACAATAATGAGTTCTGTTTTGAACATATTGAGTTTAAGATGTAAACAAGACAGCTGATTTTAAATGTCCAATAAGCAGTTGGAATTGCAAAACTGGAGTTTAGCAGATGCGGTTGGATGAGCAGATTTAAAAATCATCAATGAAGAGATGATAAATGAGGGAGCTGATGAGATCACCAAATGAAATAGTACAGAGGAGAAAGAGAAGAGAATCCAGAACAGAGCCCTGTTAATATTATTAACAAGGCTGACCTGGATAAAAACCAATAAAAAAAGCTGAGGAAAAGCAGTCAGAAGTGTTATAAAATCTCCTGAAAGTAACTAGAAAAGGGTAATTAACAATTTCAAAGACTGCAGGAATGTAAAAAAGAAGGATTGAAGAAAAGTCATTAGATTTAGCAATTAAGAGAAAATTGGTAACTCTGGAGAAAACAGTTAAGATTGAGTCAAAGTCAGAAGCCAGATTGCAGTGAGTGAAGAGGAAAAGAGTGAGGGGAAAAGAAGTAGTAGTATCTATTATAAATGTTCTTTCAAAAGAGAGGAGGGATATGGGATAATATCTAGGTGTAATAGACCTAGTTCAAGTGACAGTTTTTTTTAATGATATTTTATTTTTTCCAATTACGTGTTAGGAAAGTTTTTCAACATTCATCCACTTGCATAAATATGCAAGTTACACAATTTTCATACACCCTCTCTCCCCCCCTTCTCCCCTCAGTGGCAAAGTCTAGTGAATACTGTACATGTACGTGTGTGTTTAACATATTTACATATTAGTCATTTTGTGCATGAGGAATTAGGACTAAGGGAAAAGAAAGAAAACAATAGGATTATTAGGAAAAATCTTAAAGAAATTTTAAAAAATGAAAATAGCGTTTATAAGATCCTGCGGTATTTTTTGCCCTGTGGATGTTGATGGTGTTGTCAATAACAGGTCTCCCATAGTTACCCTGACTCTCTGAACTGCTGAAAGAAGCTGCATCCATCAAGGCTGATGAATTCATGATGTTATGATTAATGTGTACAGTGTTCTCTTGGTTCTGCTCCCTTTGCTCAACATCAATTCCTGAAATTCTTTCCATGCTTCCCTAGAGTCCAACCATTCATGTTTCCTTGTAGAACAATAATACCCCATAACATTCATTTGCCATAACTTGTTCCGATATTTCCCAATTGATGGGCATCCCCCTAATTTCCAATCCTTTGCCACTACAAAAAGAACTGCTACAAATATTTTAGAATATGTGTGATTTTCCCATTTTTTATGATTTCTTTTGGATATAAGCCTAGAATTGCTTGGGTCAAATGGTATGATCATTTGCTCTATAGGTACAGTTCCATATTGCTCTCCAGAATAATTGGATTAGTTCACAACTCCATCAATAATGCATTAATGTCCCAATCCTTCCACAGCCTCTCCAACATTGATTCTTTACCCTTTTTTTGTTATTTTAGCCACTCTGATAAGTGTGAGGTTGTTTTAATTTGCATTCCTCTAATAATGACTTGATGCATTTTTTCATTTTTTTAATTTCTTCATTTGAAAACTGCTTGTTCATATCTTTTGACCATTTATTAATTGGGGAATAAGTGACAGCTTTTTTAAAAAGGAGGTATGAACATGTTTGTGGCAATAATTAGTCAGTAAACAAAAAGAAGAGAAGTGAGGGGGACATTTTGTGGGAGAATATGGAATGAATAATAGAATCACATGTGAATATAAAAGGGTTTTCCTTGGCAAAAATAAGATAAAGTCACCTTTTCATGTGAGATATGAGTAGAAGACAACTGGGGAATTTGAGGTAAGGAGGAAGAGGGAAAAAAAGGGGACTTTTAGCTAATTTCCTTCATTTTTCAAAATATGAAGGACAGTTCTCAACTGAGAATGAGTGACAGGAAGTCATGAGAAGATTGAGGAAAATGAAAAAGTCTGGAAGACCTGCCTTCATAAGTATAAAACCAACTGTGTTGATTTATTTATCAAAATTTTTATAAAGTGTATGTGGGGGGGGGTGTTGAGAACCATTAGAGGAGTTCAGGATAAGGTCACTTAGACTTTCTCTGAGGTTCACATGACCCTCCTAAAAGTTGTCCATGAATCTCTTTTATCTACACATAACAAAAAACTGCTAGGCTGATACAGACACACCTGGTCTTCCTGGGGAAATGTTGAGCCAGTGGTCTCAGCTCTGAGCACAACCTGGGACATTTCAACTTATTTTTCTCCTACGTAAATGATGTAGCTTTTATCTTTAAATATTCTGATGCTTTGGGAAATAAACAGATTTGCTAAATTGCCCTGTAACAACCCCACCTGTGTATGCATTTCATTTCTCTCCTGAGCCCAATTAATCCCCCCAGCCAGTTGGGGGGCCTTAATATTTAGCACCCTTAAGTGGGGCACTCTCAAGGACTTGAAGCTGTCTGGAGGCCCAGAAGTCTTTCAGGAGACATAATCCCGCAAAGAGAGTTTTTAGCCCAATAGCTGGACTCTTGGTTTATCAACAGCAGATTGCTATAATCAATTCCTGCTGTTGCACCTAGTCTATTCTACTGATCCACTACTCTATTTCTTAGCCAGTACCAGACAATTTTGATGACTGATGCTTTTTAATATAATTTTAGATCTGATAGGGCTAAGCCACCTTCTTTTGCACTTTTTTCATTAAATCCCCGGAAATTCTCTACTTTTTATTTCTCCATATGAATTTACTTACAATTTTTTTCTAACTCATTAAAGTAATTTTTTGGAATTTTGATTGGCAGGGCACTAAACAGATAGTTTAATTTTGGTAGAATTGTCATTTTTATTATGTTTACTCAGCCTATCCATGAGCAGTTGATATTTGTCCAGTTATTTAAATCTGATTTTGTTTGTGTGAGAAGTGCTTTGTAATTGTTTTCAAGAAGTTTCTAAGTCTGCCTTGGCAGGTTGACTCCCAGGTATTGTATGTTGTCTGAAGTTATTTTGAATGGGATTTCTCTTTCTAGCTGTTCCTGCTGCATCTTGCTAGTCATATATAGAAATATTGAGGATTTATGAGAGATTTTATATCCTGTGACCAAGCTAAAGTTGCTAATTATTTCTAGTAGTTTTTTAAATGAGTTTTTGAGATTCTCTAGGTATACCATCATGTCATCTGCAAAGAGTGAGAGTTTTGTCTCTTCCTTCCTATTCTAATACCTTCAATTTCTTTTTCTTCTCTTATTGCTGAAGCTGACATTTTTTTGTATGAATGTAATCATTTTATTTTTATTTTATTTTTTTAATAAAAGATTTTGTTTGAGTTTTTCAATTTTCCCCCCATCTTACTTCCCTCCCCCACCACCCCACAGAAAACAATTTGTCAGTCTCTACATTGTTTCCATGCTGTACATTGATCCAAATTGAGTGTGATAAGAGAGAAATCATATCCTTAAGGAAAAGACAAAAAGTCTAAGAGGTAACAAGATCAGACAATATGATTTCAGGTTTTTTTTCTAAATTAAAGGGAATAGTCCTTGAATTTTGTTCAAACACCATGGTTCTTTATCTGGATACAGATGGTATTCTCCATTGCAGACAGGCCAAAATTGTTCCTGATTGTTGCCCTGATGGAATGAGCATGTCCATCAAGGTTGATCATCACCCCCATGTTGCTGTTAGGGTGTACAGTGCTTTCTGGTTCTGCTCATCTCACTCAGCATCAGTTAATACAAATCACTCCAGGCTTCCCTGAAATCCCATCCCTCCTGGTTTCTAATAGAATAATAGTGTTCCATGACATACATATACCACTGTTTGCTAAGCCATTCCCCAATTGAAGGACATTTACTTGATTTCCAATTCTTTGCCACCACAAACAGGGCTGCTATAAATATTTTTGTACAAGTGATGTTTTTACTCTTTTTCATCATCTCTTCAGGGTATAGACTCAGTGGTGGTATTCCTGGATCAAAGGGTATGCATATTTTTGTTGCCCTTTGGGCAAAGTTCCAAATTTCTCTCCAGAAAGGCTGGATGAGTTCACAGCTCCACCAATAATGTAATAGTGTCCCAGATTTCCCACAACCCTTCCAACAATGATCATTATCCTTTCTACTGATATTGGCCAGTCTGAGAAGTGTGAGGTGGTACCTCAGAGAAGTTTAATTTACATTTATCTAATAAGTAATAATGTAGAACAATTTTTCATATGGTTATGGATTGCTTTGATCTCATCTGTAAATTGCCTTTGCATATCCTTTGACCATTTGTCAACTGGGGAATGGCTTTTTTTAAAAAATATGACTCAGTTTTCTGTATATTTTAGAAATGAGCCCTTTGTCAGAAACATTAGTTGTAAAGATTGTTTCCCAGTTTATTAACATTTCTTTTGATCTTGGTTGCAGTGGTTTTATCTGTGCAAAAACTTTTTAATTTAATGTAATTGAAATCATCTAGTTGGTTTTTGGTGATGTTCTCCATCTCTTCCTTAGTTATAAACTGCTCCCCTTTCCATAGATCTGACAGGTAAACTAATCCTTGATCTTCTAATTTGCTTATAGTAGTTTTTTTATGTCTAAATTCTGTATCCATTTGGATCTTATTTTGGTATGGGGTGTGAGGTGTTGGTCTAATCTAAGTTTCTTCCATACTAACTTCCAATTTTCCCAGCAGGTTTTAATCAAAGAGAGAGTTTTTATCCCAATAGCTGGACTCTTTGGGTTTACCAAACAGCAGATTACTATAATCGGTTCCTGTAGTCTATTCTACTTGTTCACCACTCTGTTTCTTAGCCAATACCAGATAGTTTTGATGACTGATGCTTTATAATATAGTTTTAGATCAGGTAGGGCTAAGCCCCCTTCTTTTGCACTTTTTTTCATTAAATCCCTGGAAATTTGTGACTTTTTATTTCTCAATATGAATTTACTTACAACTTTTTCTAACTCATTAAAGTAATTTTTTGGAATTGTGATTGGTAGAGCACTAAATAGGTAGTTTAGTTTTGGTAGAATTGTCATTTTTATTATATTAGCTCTACATATCCATGAGCAGTTGATATTTGCCCAGTTATTTAAATCTGATTTAATTTTTTGTGAGAAGTGTTTTATAATTGTTTTCAAAAAGTTTCTGAGTCTGCCTTGGCAAATAGACTCCCAGGTATTTTATGTTGTCTGAAGTTACTTTGAATGGAATTTCTCTTTCTAGCTCTTCCTGATGTATCTTGCTAGTCATATATAGAAAAGTTGAGGATTTATGAGCATTTATTTTATATCCTGCAGCTTTGCTAAAATTGCTAATTGTTTCCAGTAGTTTTTTGGATGATTTCTTGGTATTCTTTAGGTATACCATCATGTCATCTGCAAAGAGTGAGAATTTTGTCTCTTCCTTCCCAATTCTAATAATGAAGCTAACATTTTTAATACGATATTGAATAGTAATGGTGATATTGGGCATCCTTGTTTCACCCCTGATCTTATTGGGAATGCCTCTAGCCTGTCCCCATTGCATATAATGCTTGTTGATGGTTTCAGATAGATAGTCCTTATTATTCTAATAATAAGTAGAATCCATTTATCCATACACTCCATAGTGTTTTTAGTAGGTATGAGTGCTGTGTTTTGTCAAAAGCTTTTTCAGCATCTATTGATAAAATCATGATTTCTGATAGGTTTGTTATTAATATAATTAATTATTCTGACAGTTTTTCTAATATTAAACCAACCCTGCATTCCTGGGATAAATCCTACTTGATCATAATGTA
This sequence comes from Macrotis lagotis, assembly GCF_037893015.1. Taxonomy (NCBI): domain Eukaryota; kingdom Metazoa; phylum Chordata; class Mammalia; order Peramelemorphia; family Peramelidae; genus Macrotis; species Macrotis lagotis. Next base: position 102,909,659 of record NC_133665.1, on the reverse strand, counting down.
GTATCCTAGTGATAACTTCTTGCAGGCATTTTGCTAAGATTTTTTAAAAAAGATTTTTGCATCTATATTCATCAGGGAGATAGGTCTATAATTTTCTTTGTTTTGACTCTTCCTGGTTTAGGTATCAGCATCATAATGATGTCATAGAAAGAGAAAGGAAGAATTCCATCTTCACCTGTTTTTCCAGAGAGTTTATATAGAATTGGAATTAGTTGTTCCTTAAATGTTTGATAGAATTCACTTGTGAACCCATACGGCCTTGGAGATTTTTTCTTAGGGAGTTCAGTAATGGTTTGTTAAATTTCTTTTTTCTGAGATAGGGTTATTTAGGTATTTAATTTCATCTTCATTAACCTGGGCAACTTATATTTTTGTAAATATTTATCCATTTCACTTAGATTATTAAATTTATTGGCATAGAGTTGGGCAAAATAATCCTGAATTTTTACTTTAATTTCCTCCTTATTGGTGCTGAGTTCACCTTTTTTCATTTATGATATAGCAATTTGTTGTTCTTTTTTTTCTTACTCACATTGACCAGGGGTTTATCAATTTTATTGGGTTTTTTTTTCATTTTATTAATTTCTCCTTTAATTTTTAGAATTTCCAGGGCAACTAGGTGGCATATTGGATAGAACACTGGCCTTGGAGTCAGGAGTACCTGTGTTCAATTCTGGCCTCATACACTTAGTAATTACTTAGCTGTGTGACCTTGGGCAAGTCACTTAACCCCATTGCCTTTCAAAAACCAAAAATAATTTTTATCCCGAATTTCTAATTTGGTTTTTAATTGGGGATTTTTAATTTGTTCTGTCTCTAATTTTTTTTAGTTTTATATTTAGTTCATTGATTTCTGATCCACTCTTAATATAGTCTGGGCAGTAAAAGGCATTATAGATATCCTATAAAGTTTCCTTTCTCATATTTTTTTCCAATTTTCTTTTTTTTCAGATTGTTGATAGTATTGGAGGGCAATTAGCCTAGACAGTTTGTCACACAGCAGCAGGATTCAACTCTCTTCTTTTGCCCTAGCAGTTGCAAAGCCCATCTAACTTCAATTAGTATATTCTGTTTTGTTCCAGTTATTCCACACTTAGTTCTCAGAAAAGCAATACATCTCTTCCAATCAGCAAAATTATCTATGGAGTATGACTACAAGTTTAGCTTTATTCTGTCTTTTGTAAATAATTTTTCTATCACATTATGAGTCATCTGTTCTTGATCTTTCTTGTACTTCCTCTACTGTTTCTGTCTTCATCTATCTTTTTTTGGTAGTCTCCTCTTGCTCTCACACTTACTTCTTCTCACTATATAAAAAATTCACCTCATTTCATTTTTATTTTTTATTTTAAAATTTTCCCCCAACTACTTACAAAAGCAAGTTTCAAAATTTATTTCCAAAACCTTGAGTTCCAAATGCTCTTGTTTCCTCCCACTTCACTCCTCTATTGAGAAAGCAAATTACTTGAAGTAGAATAAATAGGTATAGCCATGAAAAACACTACTACAATACCCACATTGTAAAAGTAAACATAACCACCCCCACACACAAAGAAAGAGAAACCTCAATAAAAATAAAGTGAGAAAAAAATTTATTGCAGTCAGTATTCAGACTGAATAACAGCTCTGTTTTTGGGATGGAGAATATTATTTATCATAAGTTCATCAGAGAAATTGCTTCAATATTTTCCCCCACAATTGCTATGGCTAGCTGTATTTCCCTCCATTCTATTCTCCCACCCCCATTTATTCTATTCTCTTTTCACCAAATCCTTCCTCAAAAGTGTGTTGCATCTGACTTCCCTCTCCCACAATCTTCCCTGTATTCTACAACCTTCACCCCACCTCCCCTTCCTTCTGTTCCCTTTTTCCCATCCCTTTCCTCTTATTTTCCTCTAGGGTAAGATAGACTTCTGATCCCAACTGAGTGTGTTTGTTATTCCCTCTCTGAGTCACTTCCAATGAGAGTAAGTCTCACTTACTCCCCCCTCTTCCACTCCACTGCAAACGCTTTTTCTTGCCTCTTTTATTTGAAATAAGTTACCCCATTCTACCTCTCCTTTCCCTTTCTCCCCAATGAACTCCACCTTTTTAATATTTTTTTACCTTCAAATCAACTCCCTCCTGTGCCTTGTCTATATGTGTGTGTGTGTGTGTGTGTGTATACTTCCTAAGTGCTCTAACAAATGAGGCTTATTTGAGTTATCAGTATCATCTTCTTGTGCAGTTCAACATCAATAGATTTCTCATAATTAGCCCTTCCTATCCACCCTCTCTATGCTTTACCTGAGTCCTGTACTTGAAGATCAAACTTCCTGTTCAGCTCTGGTCATTTCAACAGGAAAGTTTGAAAGGCCCCTATTTCATTGAATGTCCATCTTTTCCCCCTAAAAGAGAATGTTCAGTTTTGCTAGGCAGTTAATTTTGCCTTCCAGAATAGCATATTCCAAGTCCTGTGAGCCCTTAATGTAAAACCTGCTAAATCTTGTGTTATCCTGACTATCTACGATATTTGAATTATTTCTTTCTTTCTGGCAGCTTATAAAATTTTCTCTTTGATGTAGGAGTTTTTAGAACTGGTAGTTTTCATTTTGGGATCTCTTTTAGGAGGCGATCAGTGGATTCTTTCAGTTCCTTTTTTCTTTTCTGGGGGGCATACAAATATCATGATGCTTTAAGTCAGATTCTTAATCTTTAGTCAGGATTGGCTTAGAACCAGGTTATGTGAGTAAGAGTGTCAGAGTGAAAGGGAACACATATGAGAGAAGAGAGAGCTCAAAGGAGAATGGGGATTGCCAGCTGCCTGGGGCCTTTACTTCATTGTTCATCATCTGTACAAACTCTTCATAGTTTACTTCTCCATCTATGTTAGCCTCTCAGATTGTTTCATCCAAGGCTGGTCATCACGTGTTGCAAACTGTGAGGCCCTGATGTAGCCACTCCCATCCTTGTCAAAGACATGGAATGCATCTCATTTCTTCCTTGCTCACTTCTGTCCTTCATCTTTCTTGCCATCATGATCAGGAATTCAGGGAAGAATATGGTCCCATCTCTGTCTACATTCACTTCATTAATCATTATTGGAGTATTGATCATATCAGTAACCTCAGTTGGGTTCTGACTACAGGACCACATCACAGTCCCCAACTTCTTGGTAGTGATGATCTCATCTCCGTCCTTATCAAAGAGTAAAAGGCTATTTTGAACTCTTCAATCTGCTCTTTGTTCAGTTGATCAATGAAGGCAGGTCTTAGGCACTCTGGCACTGGAGGAGGAAGAAGAGAAGAAGAGGGAGGAGAAAGAGGGAAGAGTGAGGGTCACCCAGTGCTGGGCTCAATTTCTATTTTACCCTCTGCTACTAGGATATCAGGGCAGGTTTTCTAGAGAATTTCTTGAAAAATAAGGTCCACTAAAAAAAAAAAGAAAAAGAAGATCCTGTTTTTTTTTTGGGGGGGGGTTGGTCATGACGTTCAGGTAGTCCAATAAATTTAAAATTATCTCTTCTAGATCTGTATTCCAGGTCACTTGTTTTTCCAATGAGATATTTCACATTTTCTTCTTTTGGTTTTATTTTATTGTTTCTTGATTTCTCATAAAATCAGCTACTTTACCTTAGCTCCATTCTACATTTGAAGAAATTATTTTCTTCAGAGAGCTTTTGAATCTCCCTTTCCATCTGGCTAAATTTGCTTTTTAATACATTCTTCACCTTGTTGGGCTTTTGGCTTTTTCATTTGATCCAAACTAATTTTTTAAGATGTTATTTTCTTCAGTAATTTTTGTATCTCCTTCATCAACCTACTTACTTTTCATGATTTTCCCATATCACTCTCATTTCTCTTCCCAATTTTCCCTCTACTTCCCTTATTTGATTTTCAAAATCTTTTTTGAGTTCTTCCATAGGACCAAATAATTGTCTATAGTTGAATTCTTTTCTTCTGTTTTTTGCTCATTTCCCCAGCCTATGACTTGACTTTAACTCTGTTAAAGTGGGGCTCTATTTCCATGGTGGAGGATGCAGTATCCCAAAGTTTTGAAGGTTTTTGCAGCCATTTTCAGGTCCCTGTTCCATTGCAGGTTATAAGCTTTGTCATGCTTCTGGAACTCCAAACTGTGACCTGGATCTGAATATGGATAAGTAACAGTCTTGCCTCAGGGACAGCAAAGACACCTCAGCAATCTCTCTCAACCCCCTTATCATTCGTGGGCTAAGCACTCTGGAACCAGCTGCCCTGTGGTTCCCCAAGTCTGCCCCAGATCCCCAGTGGGCCAGGTCTGTAAAGTGTCAGAGTTTTCTGCTGACTTTCCAAGTTATCCTTGGCAATCCCTGGGCTGAGAGGTCTGGAAACTGTCCTGGCTTCCACAAATTGATGTGTCCCCAAGGAAACCAGGTGCCCCAAGTTCCTAGATGACTGGAGTCAGTTTGCTCCAGCACAGTCAGGGGCCCTCCAACCCCAGTGTAACAGATTCTTCCTGCAGATCTTCCAAGTTGTCTTGGGTTGGAAAGTTGTTTCATTTTTTTATGGGTTCTGTCACTCTAGAATTTGGTTAGAATTATTATTTAAAGGTATTTGGAATAGTTTGTGGGGAAGCTCGCAAGAGTTCCTGCCTTTACTCTGCCATCTTGGCTTCCCCACCCCCAATTCATCTCATTTTAGAAAAGCCTGGAAAGACCTATATCAACTGATACTAGGTGAAGTGAGCAGAACCAGAACATTGTACACAGTAGCAGCAACTTTGTGCAATGATCAACTATGATAGACTTAGCTCTTCTCAGCAATATAATGATTCAAGACAGTTCCAAAAGACTTAGGATGGAAGTGTTATCCATTCTAAAATATATAGAGAACTGAATCAAATTTATAAGATTACAAGTCATTCTCCAACTGATAAATAGTGAAAGGATATGAACAGGTGATTTTCAGATGAAGAAATTAAAGCTATTTAGAGTCATATATAAATGTTCTAAATCATTATTGATTAGAGAAATATAAATTGAAACACCTCTAGGGTACCATCTCACACCTATCAGATCGGCTAAGATGACAAAAATGGTAAATGATCAGTGTTGGAGAAGATGCACTGTTGGTTTTGAGAACTGAGCCAATCATTCTGGACAGCAGTTTGGAACTATGCCCAAATGGCTATAAAACTGCATGCCCCTTGATCCAGCAATATCAATACTGGATCTATATCCCAAAGAGATCATAAAAAAAAACAGGAACAGTCCCATATTGTTCAAAAATATTTATAGCAGCTGTTTTTGTAGTGATAAATTGGAAGTTGAGGGGATGCCTGTCAATTGGGGAATGGCTCAACAAGTTATGGTATATGAATGTCATGGAGTACTATTATTCTGACATTAGGGAAACATGGAAAGACTTGCATGAACTGATGCTGAATAAAGTGAGCAGAACCTGAAGAACACTGTACACATTAACAGCAACCTTGTGAGATGATCAACTATGATGGATGCAGCTCCTCTCAGCAGTTCAGTGATCAAGGACAATCATGATTGATCTGTTATGGAAAATTCCATCCACATCCAAAGAAAAACTATGGAGTCTGAATGCAGAGGAAAGCATACTATGTTCACTTTTTAAAACTTCTTTTAAGTTTTTTCTTTCCTATGTTTTCCTTCCCTTAATTCTAATTCCTCTTTCACATTACTAAAATGGAAATATGCTAAACACGATTGTACATTGTACAACTTTTACCAGATTGTTCACTGCCATGGGGAGAGGGAAAGGGATGGTGGTAGGAAAATGTGGAACTCATAAACTTGCTAATTGATGGATTTTGAAAGTTACCTTTGGATATGCAAAGGCAATTTACATCTGAGGAAATCAAAGCAATCCTTAGTCATATGAAAAATTGCTCCAAGTCATTACTTATTAGAGAAATGCAAATTAAAGCATCTCTGAGATACCACCTCACACCTCTCAGACTGGCCAATATGACCAGAAAGGACAATGATCAATGTTGGAAGGGATGTGGGAAATCTAGGATGCTATTACATTGTTGATGGAGCTTTGAACTCATCCAACTTTTCTGGAGAGCAATTTGGGATTATGCCCAAAGGGCAACAAAAATGTACATTCCCTTTGACCCAGCAATATCACTACTAATAAAGACTACTGGGTCTATACCCTGAAGAAATGATAAAAAAAAAAGGCTAAAAACATCACTTGTACAAAAATATTTATAGCAGCCCTGTTTGTGGTGGCAAAAAATTGGAAATTAAATGAATGTCCTTCAATTGGGGAATGGCTTAACAAACTGTGGTATATGTATGTCATGGATCACTATTGTTCTATTAGAAACTAGGAGGGATGGAAATTCAGGGAAGTCTGGAAAGATTTGCATGAACTGATGCTGAGTGAGATGAGCAGAACCAGAAAAGCATTGTACTCCCTAATAGCAGCATGGAGGTGATGATCAACCTTGATGAACTTGCTTATCCCCTCAGTGTAACAGCCAGGGACAGTTTTGGGCTATCTGCAATGGAGAATACCACTTGTATCCAGAGAAAGAATTATAGACTTTGAACAAAGACCAAAGACTATTACCATCAAATTAGAAAAAAAGGCCCATTATATTATTATGTAATTTTACCATCTCATACTTTATTTTTCTTCCTTAAGGGTATGATTTCTCTGTCATCACATTCAACTGAGATCAATGTATATCATGGAACAAATGTAAGAACTAACAGAATGCCTTCTGTAGGGGGATGGGGGGAGGGAAGCAAGAATGGGAGGAAAAATTGTAAAAGTCAAAATAAATAAAATAATTCTTATAAAAAGAAAGTTACCTTTGAGTCTTATTGGGAAATTAAAAAAAATTAAAAAGAAAATTCTATCCATATTCAGAGAAAGAACTATAGAGTAGAATGTAGATTGAAGTACACTATTTTTTTTATTTTTTCCTTTCCCTTTTGTTCCAATTCTTCTTTCACAAAATAACTAATGTGAAAATATGTTTAACATAACTGTTCATGTATAACCTATATCAGATAACTTACTGTATTAAGGAGAGGGTAAGAAGGATATGGAGAAAAATTTGGAATTCAAAATCTTATTAAAATGGATGTTGAAAACTACCTTACATGTAATTTGAAAAGAAATAAAATACTATTAAAGGAAAAAAGAAAAATACGTAGAATCCATCTCATAACAGTCTATTGTCATGATTGAAATCTGTGAATAAGAGAAACTGAGGCAAAGAAGTCTGCACAAATCAGTTTATTAGTCCATCCAATTTAACCTCAGATTATTCAAGCACCCTTAACTGAGTTTACATAAACAAGGAACATAAACAATAAATGAGAAACATGAATCCTAAAATGAGGAATATGGTACTGATTCACATGGGTGTTACACATTCTGATCACTTGGTACATTGTGGAAATTTTCATTGTCATGGAAGCCTGTCTTGTGTAACCATCCTTGATGAGAAGAAGGAACTTCAATACTCAAGATGTTTTCCGTCCTCATGCGACTTACATGTGACTATAGGATAACTATGACTATGATCTACAATAAGGCTCTTAGAAATAAGAAACTTAATTTGACAGAGACTTTTAATAGGAATTGAGAATTTAGCCTGAGAGCTAAGATGTAGCAGCTCAGACAGGCAGAAAAGAGGATGCTGGCTATTAGGGGAGCCAACTATAGTCAACATCCCTCAGGTTACGCAGAAACTTAATCCACTATGATTAAATAAGAATAAAACCATATGTATAATTAAAGAATGTGATCAAACATAAATTATTGGTCACTGATTAATATTCACAATTTCCTCCTTTGATTTTTTTTAGGTGGTTTTTTTTTTGCAAGGCAAATGGGGTTAAGTGGCTTGCCCAAGGCCACACAGATAGGTACTTATTAAGTGTCTGAGACCAGATTTGAACCCAGGTACTCCTGACTCCAGGGCTGGTGCTTTACCTACTGTGCCATTTAGCTGCCCCCCTCCTTTGATTTTTTGGGAGACATCTCTCCCATGAATCACCATTATCCAAATACTTATATCTAGTCTAAAGAATTTATCTAAACTGGCAGAAAGCTTGATCACAGAAGCAAAAAAGCAGATTATTAAAACTAATATAATTCAGCATTTTCTCAATTCTGGGGTACATCATCTCTAACTAATATATCATTTCTAACCACCCTAATGTATCTAGCAATCAAACTGGAGAATGCATAAATATAACACTTAGAAGAGAGTTGAACACAGGGAGGAAGAATGATAAAGATAATGAAAGCCACCTTAGAAATAGTGATAAATATGCCACTCCCTTGAAATCAGAAAAATACTGAAGAGAACCAAGAAAAGAGATACCACCAGAAGCCATTTTCTTGTGCATGGGTTTCATTGGCAATTAATTAAACATCTGACATAGTTTGTGGAAGTTCATGGACAATGGTGATAACATCTTCTGACCAGTTGATGTAGGAGCAGCAGGTTTTGTTGGTGAAAGTGCATGCTTCTACCTGGTCAGTTGTGAGGAAGTCTAAAACTAGACGTTGCTGCAAGATACACTTTGCAAAGGAGATTTCCATTTGCAAGGAAATGATGGTGCAGTCATTATTAAGGGCCTCTGGGGGTGGGGGGTGGGGGGTGGAGGGGGTGGGGGTGGAGATTAATTTACCTCAGGAGAGAAAAATGAAAGTTGTACACAGGTGGGGTTGCTAGCAGGACAACTAGCAGAACAGTTAATTGTCCAAAGAGTCAGACTATTTAAAGATTAAAACCACATCATTTACATATGAGAAAAATAAGTCAGAATATCCCAGGCTTTGCTCAAGTCTGAGACCCTTGGCTCAACATTTTCCCAGGAAGACCAGGGGTTTCTTTATCAGGCAGGCAGTTTTGATAAAAACAGAGGTCCATGGAAAACTTCTGCAGAAGGTTCATCTGAGTTCAGAGCAAGTCAAGTTGACCTCTCCTGGAACTCCTTCCACTATTCTCAACACTTCCCCCTTTGCTGTTTACACAATAAACTCACAGTTGCCTGACATGACTTTCAACCTGGGTTACATGATTCTGGACTCTTTTGATAGCATATATATAGTAGCTTTGGTTACAGATTAAAATACTTTGATTAAACATGGAAAGCAGCAAAGGGGAAACACCAAGAGGATCAATATAAGATAGAATTGTATAATACTCTGGGCCCAATGCCTGAAGAGGGTTGGATGTTGAAACCACTCAATCATCCTTTCAGCTGCCTTATCAGGAGTTAGATCTCACTGGGAGGCTTCCTGAATGTTTTTAGCTAATATATACAAATCATTAATACCAAAAGACACAGAATTCACATACAATCCATTAAGGTGATTCCTAACCTTTTTCCATTCCCATTGAGTATCATTCATTATACAATACAGGTGTTACACAAAAGTAAGAAAATCTATAATCACATTGCAATTGTAATCTCATCTCTATTGCATCCACGTGATATCCTATGTTCATTACAGAGGTTTGTAATGCATTAATCAAATGATAAAGATCTTCATTAATTCTCTCCTGACCTTTAATGCTCTAGTTCTTGGATACCTTTTTCTTCTATCTTTTCCTTATTCATCACTAGTATGGTCATAGTTGTGGATGAAGCAGCTGCAATAGTTGCTATAACAATACTCCAATCACAATGCAACTCACACATATCTCTTTAGTCTAATTCTTATTAATATCTTTTCTTTAAAACTCATCAGCAGGAGACATATACCAGCTTTCTACCTTAGCGGGTCTTACAGCAAATTTTGATTGTCTTACCATAAAAACATCATTAACCATCACTGCATTATCTACACATGCTCAAATAATGCAATTGTAACAGTTAATATTATACACATCTTTTTCTCTAGTAATATTGATATTTTTTAAGATCCTATCATGAAAATGATATTTGGTCCTGGCCATGAAGTCACAGACAATTTTTTTTGCATAAGATATTTTGCCCAATGTCATATTCCACTCTATAAATCTTATCTCATCTATTACTACCATAGCCTTCCATATCTCTGAATTAGCTAACCCTAACATTTCTAAGGTCCTAAATGATCCCATGCTATAAATATTTGGATGAATTCAATGATTAATTTTACTTAATATAATAAATGGTTCAACAGTACATTATTTACAAAAACACAGAGGTGTCATACTATTTAAAATCCAGAAAAATTATACATGACTTCTCAGCCTCTCTTCTTTGAGACAGTAACTTTGTTACATCCCAAATAATTTGCAGCTTCCCCCTATCAAAACAACTTCAGCCATACTTTTCTCCCTATAGTAGTTACCCTTGGAGAGTTTTGAGTAAGTCCAATATTTAGTTCCTTTTACAGTCCCCAAATTGTTCATGTTAAATGTAAGCATCAAAAATTGTTCCATTAGTCCATTTTTGCAAAATCTGTCCTTCCTTCTCCTCTTATCTTTTCTTTCTAGATTTCTTAAGAGTAAGTTATTCATTTTCTGTATTGTTTGATCCATCTGGTCTGCATGGTCTAATGTTCCTTTCTGGTATCCAGTTTCTCCATCTGTGGACAAAACAGAAGCATGCCCTCGACCCCAGGTTAGTAATTGATCAAGTCCTTTCCACTGTCCATCCTTAAGGGTATTTTTGTAACCTCTTAGGGGTATTTTTGTAACTAAAATGTTTTTTCAGCCATGGTTTTATTCTTATCATCCAAAGTGAAATAATTTAATGAATACAAAATTTTACTTAGGTGTTGCCTGGTATCTGACCCCCCACAGGTCCCCCTTTTTTGTTTATGTAGGAACATCCTTCATGACCTATTCTTTCTCTCAACTATAGTTTGACCAATGGAGTTATGTAGAATTGCCTGTAATATGCTTTATATAGGCAGAATTGTTTAAATACCATAGAAGTATATCCAGGGCCATAATGTTTTTAGAGATTTTTGGCATTCCTGAAAAACAATAGAATAAATGATCAATCATACCTTGAGTAGCCTCTGAACTTTATGCTGTTGCCATTGTATACGAACTAAATGTATCTACAGTAACATGAATAAATTTCATTTTTCTAAGAGGTGCATAATGAGTCACATCCATCTGCCACAACTCATTTGGAGCCTGGCCTCTAGGATTCCTAGAATAATTTGGAGGGGTAGGTAAATATGGAATGCATAATTGATAGGATATTACTATATTCCTAGATTTTTCTCTGGTGATTTTAAATTCTTTCCTTAGTAAAGAGGCATTGTGATGAAATTTTTTTGTGAGACAGTCTTTGGGACTGTCTTCTACTAAGCTTGTAAGGGGTGGAAGGGTTAATTGATCGGCCCTATGATTACTTTCATATATAGGCCCACGCAATTGAGGGTGGGAATTTATATATTCAATAAAAAAGGATTGGATATATTCCTTATAACTTCTTGTAATTCTTCAGAGTTGATATAATACTTCATCAGTGCTATGTTTAATGCTATTTCTATGTGTCTGATAACATGATAATTATACTTACTATCTGTAAAAATGTTAAGGGATCATGGCTATACTTTAATACTATTAATACAGCATATAATTCATTCTTTTGTGTGATGTAAAAGGATTTTGTATGATATAAAAGGTTTTTGTATTTTCTTTTCTATTATAGCATTTATGCTTGGATCTACAGGTCTAGAATAAGGTCCATCACATTGTTTAAAAATTTCAGGGAACCCAAAGGGTCATCATCTCTGATATTTTTCCTCATTAACTCTACAAAGCAATCAATCATTAATTCCAGGCTTGGAAATCATTACAGTAAAATAGCTTATATTGACAAAACTAGATCACATAACTTTTCAACATCTTGCTCATCAGTAAGTCACCTATGGGTTACATAATTTTCAATTTCCTAATCATATTTCAAAGTTCCTCATATATATTCAATATTATTGGAAATAATTGCAGTTAAGATATTCTTTTGGGGCAGCTAGTTGGCACAGTGGATAGGGCACCGGCCCTGGAGTCAGGAGTACCTGAGTTCAAATCCGGACTCAGACACTTAATAATTACCTAGCTATGTGGCCTTGGGCAAGCCATTTAACCCCATTGCCTTGCAAAAAAAAACCTAAGGAAAAAAAAGATATACTTCCCAATCTCTTATACACTCTCCTTCTGAGTTTACCATTTTGCTTCTTTATTTTTATTATTTATTTTTTAAAATTGAACATTAAATTCTTAATCTACATGAAATATAAGGTTTCCACATCTTATTCTCTTAAAGTTAACCTTATAATTGAATAGTTGTTACACACAAATTTCTTTCACATCTCTGTTTAAAAGTTTATTTTCCTCTTGGACAAATACACTCCTGTTTTCAAAAAGAAAATGAGATTCTCTATGAATTTAGTATATATATAATATATATGTATATGTATATATATATATAACAATTTCAAAAACCCAATGTAAATCTTTCACCAATGACAGTGTTACAAGATACATATATAATTTCTTAAATAATAAATATTAAGTAGGCTTCTTTGATCTTAGATATAAATATTGCCTTTCATAAACATGAGGTGGAAAACAAAGTTTTTCACAAACTCTCGGGGCCAAAAAGACCTTGAGAGATTTAGACTGTTGGCAAGGTATGCACTTATAAAAAATCTTTACAAATGTGATGGATGACACTTCGATTCATTTACAGTTTGTTATTGTAACACAATTTTAAATTCTCAAAAAACAATTGCTTGAATCTGTTCTTATACAAAGTTTACTAATTATATATAACACATTTCAATTTAATGTATATTCCTTTTACTACCTAAAACTTTGCAATACAAAAAAATTCTTAAGACCAAATGTTTCTAAAAATCTCTTTTTATAATTATAAGACTTTCTTTATATTTCTATTAATAAACTTATGAGTTCTAAAACTCATGCAAAATTACTTCACATTTTTTCCTTTTCAAAATTTAAAAGTTTACAAGTTCTTATCTGTGTCAGTGCTATTCTAACTTCTCAATGCGTAACATAAAAGAGCTTTTATCCTTACTAATCAACATTTCTTAAAATTAAAACCTTTATGAATATTATCATGTCATATTCAAAATTGCACATTTTTACAAACCCCTTAATTCAATTGCATGTATTTTCAAATTACTTTGTATAGAAGATTATTAATCCATAAGATAATAAAAAAATTAACATTTACCTAGCAATTGCTTTCATAGCAAACTTTTCATATTATGGGGTTTATTATTTTCCATTCAATTCACTACCAGTTATTGCAAAAGTGGCAGTTCAATGCAATTTTCAAATAACTCCAGGCTCATTTAAACTCTTATCTCCATTTAGACCTATAGCTCTCTATACTTCTCTTCTTTCTTTGATTTGTAAATCACTTTTCAAAATTCCTAAAATCCATTTTATATTTATACCAAGACAAGCCTTCTCATACTTACTTTCTATATGCTTAAACCAATTTCCATTCTTCACAAATGGTTCAAAAACTCCAATAGTTTCTACATGCCTTTCCATTTCTCCTTGCAACCCTTTTTTCTTTACCCAAATCTTTTAGAACCTGTTACTCAGACTGAATTACTTACATATTCCCTTAGTATACTGTTCCATTATTCTTTTCCATAAACTCTTTTATAAAAACCAGTTAAGAAAAAATAATTTTAGAGACAATTTAAATTTCTTCTGGGTCCCTTATAAGTATAATTTGTCAAATCAATAAGTAAAACTCTGTTAATCCATCATACCAGAAAAGAAACAATAGAGAATAAGAGAAAATAATAGAATCCCTTCTCTTCCAAAAACAACATGATTTTCAGGAAAATCTCCTGTGGTGCCAAATCATGAGTTTTTGGAAAAAGAAAAAGATCCAATTTTGAAAAGAGAATGGAAAGAGAATTGGCCAGTCTGAACAGAGAGACATGACAGCAGGCCTGACCATGCAGAGAGAGCTAAGAGCTTCCCTCTGCTTGTATTTTAAAACAAACACATATAAAACACATTAAACAGAATCAGAACATATTCCATTCAAAGGTTTTAATATTTAACACTTCTTGATTTTAACTGGTATAAGTTCTGAGAAGGCAAATGGTCACTCAGAAATCCCTCAGCTTAATTGGAATATCCCCTGTCCCCTTATTTAGCTAGAGTAAACCAAATAACTTATTAAAGGGACAGTCCTAATTATTTTATTTAGGGGGAGGTGATCTTCTGTTCTTAAATCCTCACTTGTCCCATAATTTTCCATAATAACTAACATTATCAGAATCCAAATTGATAAACTCCTGAAGCTATAATGTTACCATATCATTCTGATAAAATATTAACTACTTAGCCTCCCTCTTTATGGCATTTCTTTGTAGCCAAATTATATATTTAGAATTAGTCTGACTTTCTTGTCTTTCTGGAATTTACTTCCCTAAAGCTTTCTCAAATTAAAATTGCATTTCTTTCTATGATTTCTTCATTTAACAGTCTTTTTCCTGATTCTGTTAACTGTTAAATAAATTCCCTTATTAACAATTGTTTTACCAAGTCTTCATCAAAGAATTCTCTCTTGGGGCAGCTAGGTGGTGTAGTGGATAAAGCACCAGCCTTGGAGTCAGGAGTACCTGGGTTCAAATCTGGTCTCAGACACTTAATAATTACCTAGCTGTGTGGCCTTGGGCAAGCCACTTAACCCCACTAGCCTTGCAAAAACCTAAAAAAAAAAAAAAAAAAAAAAAAAATTTTCTCTCTCTAAGCTAGTTCCTTTTCTAAAATCCTCATTCTGGACCTCAAGAACCTCAAGAATGAGAGATAAGAGCCAGAACTGTAAGCAGACAAGCCATGGAGAGGAAGAAAAGGAGGGAATCATTCTGGCAGAATCACAGTGAAGAAGGGGGCAAGAGAGGAAAGTCAACAGTATTTTATCATATTAATATTCATTTACCTGTTCACCCACTGTTCTCCAATCATGTACATTCAAAGTACCTTCTAATCTCAATTCTCCTTTCCTTGGGAACCATTGAGAACATTCATAAACAGTCTGTAAAAACTTATCTCTTGTTTTTGTTGTTGTTAATTTCTAAGCCCTTCTCTTTAGCCAGTTTCTTTAAAATTTATATGTCCTGCCCTAGCTTCTTTATTTCTTTAGATATTTCCTTCCCCATTGTACCTGTAGAACTAATTTGAAAAAAATGATAAAAGCTGTGCTGTAATTATCTTTCTATATCAAGCTACTTCCCTTCCCTGATTGTCCTAGGACTCTTGACGGCTCCACACAAGGGGTTTCTTCTCCTGAAGGATTCTCAGCCTCCCAACAGTTTCAAGTACCTGATCCTGCCCCACGTTAAGGGTGCCAAATATTAAGGTCCCCCAACCAGCAGGTGGGATTACTTCAGCTCAGGAGAGAAATGAAAGTTGTACACATGTAGAGGTGTTAGCAGGACAACTAGCAGAGCTGTTTATTGTTCAAAGAGTCAAAATACTTAAAGATAAAAACCACATCATTTACATACGAGAAAAATAAGTCAGACTATCCCTTGGGTCAACATTTTCCCAGGAAGACCAGTTGTGTCTGTATCAGGCAGGCAGTTTTAATAAAACAAAAGTCCGTGGAAAACTTCTGCAGAAGGGTCACATGAGCTCAGAGCAAGTAAGGTTGACCTCTCTGAACCCCTTCCACTATTCTCAACAGGCCATGGCCTGAATTGTATCCTGTGTCAACTTCTTAATCATGGTAGAAATATAGCTTAAAGACTGAAAGACTCTGTTTATATACAAACTTGGAAATATGGTCCAAGACACTCTCTCAACATGACTATAGAGTTGTACCCATTTGTAGACCTTTTGTATGTGTGTCTTTCCTTCTACGTGATTGCACTGTAGAACTTTCATTAGATTTTCTAAACCTACTGCAACCCTTGGCAGAAGGATTAATTTTACATAAAGGGGAAGCAGGGTGAAATTTATGCTTAATGGGGCTTCCTCCACAAAGCAGACCTTCTCCGTTTGGGTCTGGTACACAATTATAATTTCTGTGATCTTTATGATTTATTCTAAAGTGAGACTCTAAAGTGGGAACTGTGAACTTTGCTTTAGAATTCAGTCCTCCAAAAACAAAGGGTAGTATAGCTAAGATAATCAAAAAGTAGCAGCAAGGGAGCCTGGCAGATATGATGAGCAAAAAGAAAATGACTATAACTATGGATGGAGTATACAACAACCACCTCCCTAGGTTAGCTAATCTCCCAGAATGAGAAGGTTGTATTTTAGTTTCCTCACCTTCCAAATTGGTTGGGCTAGAAATGGCAATGGATAATAACAGCAGAATCAAGAAAGCAAGGTGCAAGAAGGCCAGTTGTAGGTTCAGTTCTGTTCTAGCAATTCTATGTATCATTATTCCAAAAATTATGAAGTCAAAAATAAATGGAAATAAAAAAATGAGCCATTCATCCTGAAATTTCTGGATCTTTATGCTTCCAGAGGTGTTTGCTCTCGTGTGGTTGGCTATTTGGGATAGCAACAACAATACTAAGCAGCCTAGGGCTGTCATACCTTGTCAACGCAATGACTATTGATATTAAGGGCAGGTTTCACATGTGAGTAATGTATCCTAGAGTTGTTTCCTCCAGGTTTGACTGTAGTTAAGGTATCAGGAAAGGGCTTTCCCAGCAGGCTGTTTCACCAAATGGTTGGAAGTTCTTGATATGGCAAACAGTTCAAAGGTCCAGTCTGTCCTGTGGCTCTTAACTCATGAGGTTCTTTTGGTCTATTTTGTAGTTCTTTGGTGTAACAGGCAGCAGATGTGTCTCCTCCCAGAAAAGATATACATATGGGACTAAGGTTTTGCTTTAAGAGGAGGGTGACCAAAAAGTATTTCATAAGTAGATATATGTAATTCTTCTCCCTTGATCTGTTCCACAGATGTAACCAAGAAGAGGAAGAACATCAGGCCATTTTAGGTGAATCTTGCAGTGTAAATTGCCAGTTATCTCTTTATTCACACTCTCCACCTGGCTTGAGCTTTGAGGATGATAATAGGTATGAATCTTGGCGATAACTCCTGGAGTAAATATGAGAAAACACAGTATCAGTAAAGTGGGACCCCCTCCTCCCCAGTCAGAATCAATGTGAACTGGCAGGCCAAAACAGGAACAATCTCTTTGGGAAGAATTTTAGTGACAAAGTCAGCAGTGGCCTTGGGTCTAGAGAAAATCTCAACCCAATGGGTAAACTGATCAACAATGACAAGGCAATATATACATAATGTCAATTTTTGGCATGTTGATAAAATCAATTTGTAAGTGCTCAAAAGAGGGTATGTTAAAGAGCACCCTCAGAATGCCATGCTATTAAAGGCATGTTGGTTAAACACTTGACACATTAGGCAAGCAGCACCAATGTAGGCTGTAACAGGAGTGATACCAGAGCAACCCAAAACAATTTTAATGTGTTCACTATATTCCCTGAGAGGCAAAATTATCCCTCTTAAGAACAAAAAGACATATCTGGTGATAGAAATTTTGAGGGAGAAGTAGCTTACCTTCCACAATCGTCCAGATCCTGAAGACCTGTTTAGCCTTACACAGTTGCTTCCACGTGTCAACTTCTGTCTCATTACAGACTGAGGTTTTCATAAACAAGAGGAAGAGAAAAGTCTCCTCCCCTCTCACCCCACCTGTTGTGAGGTAAAACACATGAGCAGAACCATCCAAAGCAGCCTGTTTTACAACCTCATCAGCTTAGCAATTTCCCAAGAAGATAAGATCAGTGCCAATAGCATGAGAGGCTCCAAAGGCATAGTATGAATCAGTGTAAATATCTGAGCTTTTGTCAACTACAAGGAGACAGTCTTGAGTGAGGGCAATGAGCTTAGCTTTCTGGGTGCTGAAACTGGAGTGAAGAGAAGCATGGTCAGAGATCATAGCAGCACCAGTTGCCATCCATTTTAAAGGAGAAGCCATCATTGGAGAAAATCAAATAGGGATTTAGTAGGGGAACATGAGTAAATTGTTGGGTGTTCATCCAAGTCTACTACAGCAAAATAATCATTCAGAGGCTCCCTGAAGTTGATAAATCAGGGAGCAAAGTTGCAGATTTGAGGATAGAACAATATTTGATAATCACATTTTCCTTGCCCAGTAATGCTATTTCATATCTACAAGCCTCTGATCAGAAAAGGCTTGAGTGTACTGTCCCAACAAAAGAGCCTCACCCTCATGAAAAAACAAGGTCACATACCTTTACATCCAAGGACAGTTGCAACCTCTATTCTCAAGAAGGGGGAAGCACCTGCTGTCACCAAATTCAGCTGAGCTGAATAAGATGCAACAAGGTGAAGAGGACTGAATATCTGAACAAGCACTCTGGAGGCCACTCCATTATGCTTACACACAAAAAAGGAAAAGGACTTCTATAATGTGGGAATCCAAGGGCTGGGACTGATACTAAAGTCTTCTTAAGATTGGCAAGAGCAGTAAGATGTTCTGTTTCAAGTTGCAAGGGTCCTAGAACAGACTCTTTATAGGGAAGTTGAAGGCTTATAGATCTCAGTGAAAGATGGAATCCATTGTCAGCAGTAAATTGAAACCTGTAGGATGGCCTCTTGATGTCTTGGACTGAGTTGCTGGAGAGGTTGCTGGAGGTGGCAAGAAGTCAAAATATTCAACTTGGGAACAATATCACTGTATCTTTGACTTAGAAGCTGTAGAAAGAGGTGACCACAGGCCTGACAAACATTAGCCCTGGGTACTGATAGTAGGAGACCATCAACATACTAGACCAGGATGGAACCTTTGAATGTAATGGAAGCTAAGTTCTGCAGCAGAATTTGATAGAACAAAGTGGAGTTCTCTGCATACAATTATAGCAGGTGTGTCCATGTGGATTGAGTCCTTTTCTAGGTAAAGGCAAATAGGTATTGGGAATCTGGGTGAATGAGTATATTAAAGAAAGTGGAGTTCAAATCTATCACTGTTTAAAACAGGTTGCCGGGTGGCTAGGTGGCGCAGTGGATAGAGCACCGGCCCTGGAGTCAGGAGTATCTGAGTTCAAATTCGGCCTCAGATACTTAATAATTACCTAGCTGTGTGGCCTTGGGCAAGCCACTTAACCCCATTTGCCTTGCAAAATTCTAAAAAAAATATAAAAACAGGTTACCTCATAGGGAATAGTGGAGACAAAAGAATCAGGGTTAGGGACTATTGGGTGTCTAGCTATAACACAAACTTTAACTATGCATAAGTCCTGTACAAAGTGATATACCATCTTATTATATGGACCTGGTTTGTGTTTTTTAACAGACAGAATAAAAATAGTATAGGGGGCTTTATAAAGCACAAAAATACCCTGATTCCTTAAAGGAGTTAAAAAATCCAAGTAATACCTTCAATAGACTCTTTTGACAAAGAGTATGGAGGGTTGGATGGTAGGGACTACTCCTTGGCAACTGGAACTGGAACAGCAGACTTTAACAGTATCTAAAGAGAGGTAGTTCAAAGATAATCAGGGATGTTTGTCAGGATAAATGGTCTTTCATGAGTCCCCTGAACCAACAGATACAATGAAGAGATGGAAGCTTCATTTAGGATCAAAAGAGTATGAGGGAGTTTTTGTCAGAGGTTTCAGGGAAATCAATTTCATATGGGGGGAAACAGAAAGAGAATCTTCAGGAAGAGAGAGAAAGACAGACAGACACACACACAGACACACACACAAGCATAAGTAGGAAAGAATGTTCCATCAAAAATGCACTGAGAAGGGGCAGTTAGGTGGCACAGTGGATAGAGCACCTGCCCTGGAGTCAGGAGGACCTTCATTCAAATCTGGTCTCAGACACAAAATACTTAACCTAGCTGTGTGACCTTAGGCAAGTCACTTAACCCCATTGCCTTACCAAAAAAAAAGAAATTAAAAAGTGACCTCAGAGTGATAATTTGAAGAGAAAGTAAGAGTATACTTAGAGACTCTCTGGAACCCCAACAATCCTTTGGGACTCATCAGGATTATAATCAACTGGAATGTCATTAGAACCAAATTAGAGGCTAAAGCAGTTATGAGACAACCATACAGAAAGTCACCAATCTTGAAAATGCATGTTTGTTAGTATAGGGGAAGTGAAGACAGGGATGGCAGAAGCAAGGACAGACATCAGGGACAGGAAAAATGAAAGAGCTGGTTTCATGCCTCTCAGTCCTGCACACATCATGCAGCAAACATCCTTCATGGTCTTCTACTGCCCTTAAATCATCTTTAAGGTTTGAATGCCCCAAGCATTTTCTTGAAGTACCAGTTAACAGGATGATCCCATTTGTGGGAATAGAAACATTCCTGATGGAATCTCAGCAATGGAAGGAGTATGGAGAGGCTGAGCTGAGTGAGGAAAGAAATGGTTTGGAGTTTTTACTTAGCTTCCTCCTTTTTCTTGTCACTCCTTTCAATTTACTTATCCTTTCTTTCAAAAATGTCCTGGGAAATACATTTAAGTTCTTTTCATGCCACCCTGGGCAGCATTTGTGAAAGTCTAGCTGTAGCTAGCTAACAAAATAACAAGTTGATTCCTATATATTTCTCAGAACTTTTGTATAATCTATCAGAGAAGCAGTTAGGGTTCTCAATCTTCTCCTAAAATTTACTTCAATTCTCAAGATGGGAAACACATTTTTCCATCTCTCTAATCTATGCATCTCTAGTTTGTAAGTAGCCTGGTTTACCTGGTTGGCTTCTTAGGGTTCCAGTGTGATTCTTGTAGAGACCAATTAAGATGATTTCCTGGAGTAGCAAAGGTTGTTCCTGCTGAACTCAATTGGCGACTTCTATAACAGATGTTTTTCTTCTAGCTGAGAACTCTTTTATCTGTAGAGAAGTTGCTCTGCCCATAGCAAAGATTCCCTCAGTTCAATAAGGATTTATCTGCTGTACCACTTGGAAGTCAGAATCAGAATTTGTCATGCAGAACAGACTACAAATGTGATAGACAATTAAGCACACCGAATAGATTTGATAGAGTTCCTGTTACTTGGAGGAGCTCAAAGCTCTACCTCTCTGATGAGACACATAGACCCACATATGGAAACAAGACTTGAAACATAACATCAAAAAAACCAGAAAAAACATCTAGACAGAGACATAGAAAACATATGGCTAACAAGGAAGCTAACAGGAGTCAATACCCTGTCAGCCTACACAAAAAGTCATAACACATTTCTCAGTCTATGATTAATAGCTCAATTATGTATACTTAAAGAATATGATTAAACATAAGTGATCAAAAATGGATTACGATACCACATTATAATCATCTCAAAATTCCCAAATAGTTATTTGAATAATAATCAGAAATGATTTTTTTAAACTCTAAAAAGTCATATTTATAGTTACACATGCCACATATAAATGACCAGATGGGCCACAATTCCCTCTTTAATTCAGTTTCCTTTCCCCACCCCCATACACCAACCCCACCCCACTGGGAGAAAACCTGTTCTCTCAATACATTTATCTGATCCTCAGAACAGACTGTTATTTCTCAAGAATTTTTATTTTATGAGGGTATATGATTATTTTTAAGTTGATTTTAATCATTGTTATTTATACAAATGTCCTTTTTCTCTTTCAGAAAACAAAATGTCTAGGAAAGTGTCAAATACTTGCATGTACCATTTCTGTGACCTCATAGGGACAAAGGCATTCTCTCTTCCCTGTTCTGTACCAAGCCATTGTGGTTTATGGACTGAATTCAATGCTGGATTTGGAACTCTGCCCCTTGTGAGAGTGACTCCCTTTCTTCACATACATTGGCTTATTTTAAAACTACTACCCTCACATATAGTGAATAATGATGACTACAATAATAGTTATAGCTCCCAAATATTTTCACAAGGAAGGGAGCAGGAAAAGAGGTACCCAATAAAAAATAAGAAACAGATATGAGCTGATAGAATATTTTAATGCAAATAGAAATGCCATGGTTATACATGTGCAGCCAATATTAGATTGCTTTCTATTAAGGGGAGAGAGGGTGAAAGGGAGGGAGAAAAATGTAAAACTTAAAACCTTGCAAAAAAAAAATGATTGTTGAAAACTACCATTGCATGTAGTTGGAAAAATAAATAAAATATTTAAAAAGTGTTACCATGGAAGAATCATAATGTACATTAATAGAATTCAGCAACAACTTATAACTAAAGTTACAATTAGCTAAAGGAATAACATTTTAGGAGTATAGTTTTTAGAATTTCTAGTAAGTCATTTTACTTTCACTTCATCTGGCATTCTCCCATCAAACAGGTAAACTTGAGTTATCTTTCTAGTTGCTAATCTCTTCAAAACCTATAATTAGAGCATGCAAGTAAAAATCTAGACAAATGAGGAAAAAGTGAGGGAACAGCTGTCTCCTGAACCTCATTCTCAGATGAACTGGTTAAAGGAGAATATACACACTTACACAAACATTCATGTGTACAAAAATATTTTTCATTCAATAGGGAAATAGAAGAGAAAAGAAAAAAATAAAATTAGAGGGAGGGTACATGAAGGAAAAGATGAATCCTAAGCAAAACAAATTCTACATAAGAATACACAAAAATATTTATAGCTCTTTTTAAAGTGTCAAAGAATGGGAATCTGAAGACAGCTGATCAAATTATGGAATATAGATGTGAGAGAATACTAGTGTGCTATAAGAAAATGTAAAGGGAATAGTTTTATAGAAACATGGAAAGACTTCATATGAACTGATATAGAACTGAAATTAACAGAATCAGAATAATTTATCTTTCAAAAATATTGTAAAGACAAACAACTTTGAAAAACCAGAGGACTGATAATAAAATTTTTCTCTTGTCACATAATAAGAAAGTAAAAGACTTATGGAATGGCAACAGAGATCTACCAAGGCCAGTAGCTTGGAGAGGGAAAGATGGACTTATATATACAGTAAGTCAAAACAAAATCTTCCAGTGTCCAAAATTATAGGTCTCATTTTGTACACTGAGTCTATCACTTCTCTGTTAGTTGTACATAGCACTTCATCATCAATCCTCTGGAATCTTGGTTGGACTTTGCATTAGAGTACTTAGACACCTCTGTTTTAAAAAGACAACAGAGAATAGGCTAACAACCAAGAATAACTTTCCTATGAAAAATGTCCCCCTAATTCCAGATTCAACACTCTATCTACTATCACTAATTGCCTCAGTAATTTGAAAGCAATTTGGAACTCTGTCCAAAAAATTACAAAACTTTATACCCTTTTACCTGAAGATACCACTACTAGGTCTATACTCCAAAGATACCAAATAAAGAGGAAGAAGATTCATATATAAAAAATATTTATAGCAGCTCTTTTATAAAGAAAAAGAATTGGAAACAAAGTAGAGGGACACTCATCAGTGGGGGATAGCATATAAATTTAAAGGACTGTTTTTTGAAATAATGAAGAGGGTAGTTTCAGAGAAATCTGAGAAGACTTATATGAACTAATACAAAGGGAAGTGAGCAGGACCAATATAATTTATACAACAACATCATAAAAGAAAACAACTTTGAAAATCAGATTAATTTAGTGATCAAACTGAATTCAGTGACCATGATTCCAGAGGATCCATGATGAGATGTTTTACCCATCTTCTAAAAGAGAGGTGATACACTTAGTGTGCAGTTCAAAATATTTTTTGGATTTGTGTAGTGTAAAAGTTTGTTTTGATTTATTGTGTATATTAGTTAAAGGTGCTTTTCCTTTCAGTGTGGGATGAAGAAGGGGTGCTGGGAACAAGAAAATAGATTTATGTTAACTAAAAAAAATGCAATTAAAAATTTAAAATTAGCTGTCTAACTCTTATACAGAGAAGCTCCACTGAAGTTGAAGACCATTTGAAAGCATAAGTGAGCAGTAGAAACAGATAGTCAACATTCACTTATTAAGAGCTGTTTATGGGGACATAATGCCAAGATGACAGAGAGAAGCAGTTTCCCACAGAAACACTAAACCAAACCTCTAAAGAGATTCTGGAGTGAGAGAACCCAAAAAAGACAATGGAAATAATTTTTGAGCTTAAGAAAACTTAGGTGAAAAAGGTTACCTAAACTTTGACTTTAATAAAAACCAAACAGGTTAACTGCACTTCTTTATTTGTTCACTAGATATGCAGTCAATCATGAAAAGGAGCTCAGAAAACTAAGGTCACAAAGGCTTCTTAGAAGAATATATTTATGCATTGGCTGTCAGAAGGCAGGGTTTTCACCAGGTTGGATTTTGGGTACTTGGCCATCAAAGAAATTCCCTGACATGTTTCTAGTCATGCATCAAGGAAAGATCATTATCAAGAATCTCATTAACTTCAGAAAAGGGACCTTGATGTTCTATCAGATATGCTTAATGATTTTCACATAGCATGCTCCCTTTCAAGCAAGAAAGTTTTTCTTGATCTGGAAGACTTTGTACTCATAAAGACTAGGTTTACAAATGATAATTTGTTAAGAGCAGGCTCTCTAAAGACAAAGTTCATCTTTTTTAAAAAATTTGGATTAAAGAGGCTTTATGTAAAAGGTGAACAGCAACAACCTCTGAATTTCCAATCACTTTATGTTCTTAGATACAGAAATAGAAGCTAAATAAACATAAGCACACAGATATATATATATATATATATGTATGTATGTATTTTTTAAAAGGGTAAAACCAATTGATAAATTGATAATAAAGGACTTCAGCAAAAGTCTGTCTCACCTGAGGAAAAGGGAAGCTCAGCACAGCCCAGACAGAATCCAGGCAAGTGAAGATCTCCTCTGAATAGGCAGATATGAATATTTTGTTTTAGTGGACTTTGAAGATGTCAGAAACAGGCACTAGAGTGCTTAGAGCTTGCACAACACTGGGATGTTTAAATTCAACTTACAAATCAAAAGGTATCATCCATACCATTTTACTATTATATTATCGCATTAGTGTATTATTTTACTATTCAATGATTTTCCAATTTTATTTTGCTATGTAACTATTTTTACTGTTTAATTATCTTACTATTTTACCTACCTCAAAGTCCTGAAGTGAGAAGCTAGTAGTAAAGCAGCAGGTGTGGGTTTAATGGAAAGTGTACTCTACACAGGTGTCCCAGGCCATAGGGTGTTCTCACTGGATTGAAGCAGCAGTGGGATTCAGCAGTTCCCTGGGTGTCTGAACAACCTTCTTAGAGACTGTACTGCTACCTTGTGATATGATAAAAAGGGTTAGAAAATGGTCTGCTTTATCTAACTTCAGCCTGTTTACCTCAGCAGGTGGGGATCCCACCTTGTGGTCA
This sequence comes from Macrotis lagotis, assembly GCF_037893015.1. Classification (NCBI taxonomy): domain Eukaryota; kingdom Metazoa; phylum Chordata; class Mammalia; order Peramelemorphia; family Peramelidae; genus Macrotis; species Macrotis lagotis. The sequence goes on along the minus strand of NC_133665.1, from coordinate 102,884,400 downwards.
AAACCCAAAAAGTATACAAAAACTTTTTCAAACATGATTCCACTCATTGGCACAAAGAATATATACACACTTATGGACAACAAGAAATCTAGTAGAAACCCAAAAGACAAACAGCTCTTGTTCAAAGACAACTCAGTAGCTTTTGAATCCAAATGGTGGCCCTGAGGGACACATATCTAGTAAATGAAGACCAGTTGTAGATGGTTAAACATTTTTCTGGAATGATTGCAGTGATGGAGATCATTGTGAAGCTAGTGTAGGTTTTGCAAACATAATTTAGTTAACAAATGTGTGTCTCCCAAAAGTAGTGAATGACAATGGAATTGTCACTTACAGGAAAGTGCCACACCACCATCTTCGGTGTGTATGTTGCCACCATGACAAACTCTTCATGAGATCAAAGAAAAATTTTATGAAGACCTGGACACCCTTATCAACGTGCCAAAGGAGGGCAAGCTTGTATTACTGCAAACTTTAATGTCAAAGTAGGCACAAATGGACAAAATCATTAAGCCCTTATTAGGCACCTATTTGTCAGACATTGTTATAACTACTTTGAGGCCGGGAATTATATTGATATAAAAAGGATTTATAACTAAAAATGCTATATATCCATAGTCTGGAACAAAATAATCCCCCATTTAAATACTTATAAGATGATGATGCTAATATTTGCATCCTTCACCACAAAGGGCTTGTTTACTGTGAAAATTAAATGACATGTGTGTAAAATGCTTTATAAACACTAAGGCAACTTAGAGACGTTAACTTCCAGGACTTTGAACAGTACTAAACATGAAGTAAGACCACCAGAACTCAAAACCTTTCCCCCAACAATTAGCGGATAAATAATTATGGGCAAATAGGCTCAAATGAGATCAGTTCGAAAGAGATACCATGGGGCGGCTAGGTGGTGCAGTGAATAGAGCACCGGCCCTGGAGTCAGGAGGACCTGAGTTCAAATCCGGCCTCAGACACTTAATAATTACCTAGCTGTGTGGCCTTGAGCAAGCCACTTAACGCCATTTCCTTGCAAAAACTAAAAACAAACAAAAAAAAGAGATAACATGTAAAAGTGTTTTACAAACCTTAAAGCCTGATATAAACTATATAAATCTATTATTATTAACTAGCTTCGAGCTGAGCTTCATATTTCTCCTCAAAATGAGGCCACCCCCTTGCAGTATGTTCTACTGTGGGGGAAGCCTTCAGTAATTCTTAACAGATCTATTTGGGGATGGAAGTGGTCTTTATTATGCTAATTTTTACAAACCTAAAGGGCCAGGACAAACTTGATAACGCCCAGCAAGGCTGAGATGGAAAGGAAGTCCCCAGGGTATTTGCAAAGAAAAACTCCGCCTATTCTCGAAGATTATGGGCCATTTCTTGATAGATCGGCGCCGCCCCTCCCCTTTGAACCCCCTCCCGCCATGGAATGTCTGTTCCCAGATCGAAACCACTTCCTTTTCCCTTCCGCCTACAGGAGCTTGAAAGACGTGGATGGAAGAAGGAAAGAGCTGCCAAAAAGACGAACCCAGCGTCTCTGACACTATTTCTAAAGGAGAAGAGACTATAGCAAATTATGGCGTCTTCCGCGGCGCGGTAGTGACGCATTTCCGGTCGGGCCGTCGCGCTCTCGGCGTCAAGGTAGGCGTCATTTCCGGAATAAACATTCCCCCCCCCCCGTGATCTCTGGCCTTCCTAGAATCAGGGGCCTGTGTTCCCGCCTCTCCCCGCCCCAGAGTCAGTTTTGTTTTTTTTTTTTTTTAGATTTTTGAAGGCAATGGGGTTAAGTGGTTTAGTAGCTGAGGTCAGGTTTAGAACCAGGTCCTCCTGACTCCAGGGCCGGTGCTCTATCCACTGCGCCACCTAGTCGCCCGGGAGTCAGTTCTTTCCTTAGACTTGAGTAGTCAAAACCCCAAAGGAATCGAAAGCTTCCCGGGCCACTGCGAGAAAGGAAGGAACCGGCGACCCGCAGGGAGCAAAGAGAGCCTGCCCCGGAGGCTGCTGGGATACACGGGGGGGGGGGGCGCTAGGAGAGGGGCCGGGAAGTTGACCCTAGTTCCGCTTGGCGTGACCTCGGCAAGAGCGCGTGCGCGGACACGCCCACGGAGAAGGGCGGGGAGGTTGTATAATAATCCCCTCGAGAAACTGCGGGACTTGCCCAAGATCATATGCCAGCTCTGACTCGAGATGCAACTTTCAGTCTCTGCATTAGGAAGGCAATATCTTGGATTCTGGACCTATAAATTCTTTCCATTTGAACATTCTAACCTTCTTGCATCTCTCCATTCCTGTGGCATCATCTGGCAACCTTAGCCCTTTATTACTTTTTGACTTTTTGGAATGACCAAATATTATTGGACCTTAGAAGCTAGCATACCTAAAAAGTAATCTTCACTACAATATTCTGGAAAGACAGTAGTAATTATTTCCACAGTCATTTCCACACCAGCAACCAGTTCCTCCATTTTGCTGAGAATCAAATCCAAAACACAATTTACTTTTTTTTTTGTTTTTTTCAAGGCAAATGGGGCTAAATGGCTTGCCCAAGGCCACACAACTAGGTTATTATTAAGTGTCTGAGACCGGATTTGAACTCAGGTCCTCCTGACTCCAGGGCCGGTACTCTATCCACTGTGTCACCTAGCTGCCCCTATAATTTACTTTTATTGGTTCCACCACCCTTTGAAGGATGTTGTTACCTTTAAGGAATTCAAGGAATTAGTTTGTCTGCTTTTGACAAATAGCAAACCTCAGTAGTTATTTGTATAATTGAAGTCTCTCATCACAGCTGTATTGTACATGTGACAGATTTGTGATGTTTTCCAAACTCCCCATTTGTTACCTCTTTATATTAGTTGATCTTTAGTGTATTCTTATGACAATCCTTTCTGACTCTCCATTGATCTTTACTCAAATATTCTCTCCTCTCCTTCCATATACTGGGATTGGAGTTGTAAAGATCTGAATGAGAATCTTGCTCTGATATGTGGGGCAACTCATTTAACCTCTACCACCCTCAGTTTATATATGGGACTCTTTTATGGAATGAGACTAATGGTAGCACCTACCTCCAAGTTCTAGGTCTCGAGTAGTTTCTTGGCCAATATTTACTGACTGAAGTGAAGCATTTGAAGATCCAGCCAGATTAAAGTATGGTGTAAATATGGCTATCATAGGAATGTCTCTCCTGGCTCTGTTTCCTTCCTTAGTCCAAAAGCTCTTGCTGCCCTTCAGGTGAAGACAGGTGACCAAATGGCAGCAGTCATGGTAATTACATCCAGGTCTAAGGTGAGTTGTTTTTCTATTGTTTCTCACAGGCCACATTCTTTGGAGATGGAAGAGAAGAGCTTGTTGACTCCTGCATTGCAAACTTGAAGTCTTTCCTTGCGAGCCCATAAACAGGGCTCATTTTATGGGTCTATGCTTTAAAAAAAAAAGTTAATAAATACAGAAAAGAAATCAATGTCCCCAGAAAGGAAAGCTAAGAGTAATCAGTAGTAACAGCTGAGAAATTTACTTAAAACCTAGAAATACAAATATCCTACATCTGGACTGATCAGGACCAGGCATGAATGGGTTATTAAAAAAAAAAAAGCACAATCCAATGTTTAGACTTAGATACAGAAGATCTGACTTTGAGTCTAACTTCTTCCCCTTAACTGTGTGACGCTTGGGCTACTCACTTCATTCTTCTGGGCCTCAGTTTCTTTATATGTCAAATAGGGGAGTTGGACAAGTTGATTTTTAAATTCTCTTCCCACTCTTAAAACTTATAATCATATGGTTTTTAACAATCCATGATGCTGAATCCTGATTGTTCAGTATTATTTGAAAAACCTTCATCCACACATGTTAGTAGACAGTGGGGATATCCCTGAGAACCATACTGATAAACATCTGTGAAGATAAACTTTCAGATTCTAATTAATAAGTTCTTACTAAGAAATGATTTCGTATGAGGCTCTGAGAATACAGAAATAAAAATGAAACAGTATTTGCCTTGGGGGGAGGGGGGTTATAATTAAGAGAACATTTACACTGAGAAGTAAAATAATATGAGTAAGAGGGTTTTAGCAATGGTGATGGGATGAGTGTCAAAGAGAAAAGGAAGGTGAGTGTTCAGGCATGGATTGGGACTAGGGGTGAGGCTGGAGGAGCAAGATGGTGCAGTGGATTAGGCATTGGCTCCAGAATCATTAGGGATGAGGCTTTCTTATCTTAGTTTCACAAAATGGGAGATGGAATATTGAATTATGGAAGTAACTTTGAGTTATGTTGGAATGTAAATTTAAAGAAACTCTCTGGTTAAATAAAGTGAGAGAGATAGGTATGATTCAGATTATGTAGGTTTTTAAATATCAGATTAAGGAATTTATAATTTTTCTTAGGGCCAATGGGAAACTACTAAAGATCTTAAAAGTAAAGGAGTAGGGGTTAGGTGGCGTAGTGGATAAAGCACTGGCCTTGGAGTCAGGAGTACCTGGGTTCAAATCCAGTCTCAGCCACTAAATAATTACCTAGCTGTGTAGCCTCGGGCAAGCCACTTAACCCCATTGCCTCGCCAAAATAAATAAATAAATAAATAGATGAATAAAAATAAATAAAAGACTTAAAAAAAAGAGTAGAGGAGTGGTACAAAAAGATTTAACTTTAGGAGGAAGGTTGGTTTGACAATTTTGCAGTAAATAGATTGTTGAAAGGAAAGGCCAGAAGCAGAGAGACAAATTAGGTATTAAAACAGTTTATCAAGAAGCATCATTAGGTGCTTCCATGTACTGGATTATAAAAGGAAAAAAATGCCCTCAAGAAGCTTGTACTTTTACAGGAGAAACCTGTATATACATGTACATAGATGGATATAAAATAGATACATAGGTAATTTGGGGGGGGAGACAGAGAAGATACTAGCCATTGGAATAGATCAGGAAAGGCTTCTTATAGATTTTTGACACTTCAATTGAGGCTTGAGGGATCATAGGGATTCTAAGGTGGAAGTGAGAAGAGAATGCATTTCAAGCTTGAGTACCAGCCAGTGAAAAATCTTGAGATGATCTTTCATGAAGAACAAATAGTAAGAGGACTCTTTGGTGTAAGTAGAGCATGGGTTTTAGTGTGCATAGTAGAGGATTGAAAAAAGACCAATAGGTCTTTAGACTTTGCAATTAAGAGCTTATCAGGATGTTTTAAAGAGATCAATCCCTTTTGAATGATGATGTTAGAGCCTAGAATTCAGTGTTTAGAAGGGAGAAGAAATAGAAGCAATGAGAATATACAGCTCTAGGGGTTTGACAACTGTGCAGTTGACTGGGAAATGGAGGAGACACATAGGACACTAATTTGAGAGGTTGGTAGGGTCTAATGAGTTTTTAAGGATGGGGAGATACATACATTTTGTGGGCAGCAGGGAAAGGACCAAAATATAGGGATAGGTTGAAGACTAAAAGCAGGAATAGATCATCATGGGAACAATTTTTGCAAAAGATGAGAGGAAATGATATCTGTGGTGAGTGTAGAGACTTTTGCCTTGACTGGAGGAAAAGAGGAAAGAATGGAGATATCCAGGGATTGTGAAAAGTAGAAAAGGGGAAAATAGTTTCCTTTTGGTCATTGACCTCAACTTTTTTTTCTAAAGTTATGAAGAGGGGCCTGTTTTATGGATCTCTGTATCCCCAGTATCAAACATAGTGTTTTGTACTATTCTGTCCATCTGTTCACCTTTCTGAAATAATTTTTATAAGTGATCTTAGTACCATGCCTTTTCCTGGTGTTTCTGTGTTCATTCCTTTGACACCTCCAACTCCCCACCACCTTCCTGGCTTCTCTTATTCATTGTCATCTTTCTCCTGATCTTCCAGGGGGAAATCTCAGGGTTCTTTTTAACCCATGTAGTTCTTTTATCGCCTTATATCTATTCAGTTGTCTAGTTCTATCTCTTCTTTCCTTCCAATGTTTTTAGCATCTGTCTCATCTCTATTGCCAACATATTAGCCCAGAACATTGTCACATCACTCATTTAGAAGCAGAGTGGAAAGAATGCTGGCCTTGGAATCAAGAAGACCTGGGTTCAAATCTACCTTTAGCACTATCTTTGTGACAATAGGTAAGTCACTTAACCTCTCTGAGCCTTAGTTTCTTCTTTGTAATGTGTAGGAATAATAATTCTTTTAATCCCTATTATCAGGATTGTTGTGAAGCTTAAAATAAGATATTTATTTAAACCCACTTTGTGGGTTTTAAAGCACTCTATAAATGTCAGCCATGAGTTTGTTTTTCTCGAATGTATCAGCCTGTCTTCCAGCCAGCCTGCAAGTTTTTAGCAGATTATTCTATCATCATTTCATTCTGATAAAGACATAAAAATATCTGATTCTTAATAAGATTTATCTTGAGAAGGCAGCAAAAGGACCTCAGGAATTTGGAATGTTATTTCAAACTTAAACTGCACCTTTGTTTTAACTATTTATAAGAATCCTTGTTCATCATTATCAGCAAGGTTGTGTGAAGCTCAAGGAACTAAAGTACAGCTCCATTTTCTTCATTGTCCTTTTTTAAAAAGCATTATATTGGGGGCAGCTAGGTGGCATAATGGATAAAGCACCGGCCTTGGAGTCAGGAGTACCTGGGTTCAAATTCGGTCTCAGACAATAATTACCTAGCTGTGTGTCCTTGGGCAAGCCAGTTAACCCCATTGCCTTGCAAAAAAACCTAAAAAAAAAAAAAGGCATTATATTGGGGCAGCTAGGTGGCGCAGTAGATAGAGCACTGGCCCTGGAGTCAGGAGTACCTGAGTTCAAATCTGACCTCAGATACTTAATAATTACCTAGCTGTGTGGCCTTGGGCAAGCCACTTAACCCCATTGCCTTGCAAAAAAAAAGCATTATATTGCATACAGTTTTTCTGAACAAGCTATTCATGGTATTAATTAGTAGTTTTTGTTCTCTTGAAATGTATAAAAACCCCTCTTTGAACTTCCTCTTTGAGACAAAGTCTAAATTCAGGTGTGACATCATGCTCTCTTCCCTGCAATGCTGCAGGAAAGGCTGATTGTTACATATTTCCTTGACAGCTCACAAATACAACTCCCTTTCCCACTCAAAGCCTTCGTCTAATTGCTATAACCTTCATTCTGTAGTCCAGACACTGACTGGCACTCAAGGTTCTTCACAATCCAAACATCTTTCTCCTCTGGGAAATGATTCATTCACATAGTCTCCCTTCCCCATAAGGATAGAGTTCTCAACTTGGGACAATCTAGTTTCTCTTTGAGCTCATATTATATAAGTTTTTTAGATTAAAGGTAACTTTCTCTTCATCTAATGGTCCTGCTTAATGGTCAAGTAGAGAAAACCAACAGCACTGAAATAATATTTACAATTTTTTTTTACATAATACCAATAGAGTGATTGATTCAGCTTTCTTTACATTGCAAGCTTTTTAAAATTAATTCAGCAAATTACATTTACTTTACCAGGTACTGTGCTTGGGCCTTGGCATAGATTTAACACAGGCTTTACCTTTAAGAACTTTAAATCTATTAGAAGGAAAGTCAAGTATGTAAGATATTGAGATATAAGGGAGGAGATAAGTGTATTTTGTGAGAAATTTGAGGAAGGGAAAGCACATTGACCTATGGTGTGATGGAATGCTTCAGAGAAAAAGTTCATATGAAAATTGAAAGATAAAATGAGTTTCAGACTATACAGATAGCAGAAGAGTCTCTTCCGGGCTTGGAAGGAAATATGAGTAAAAACACAGAGAGGAGAGGGGCTAGAATGAGAACAGGAGATGGAACAAGGATTCAGTTTGATTGGAGCAAAAGACATGGAGAGGGGTGTAAGAGGTAAGGCTGTGTTCAAGCTTGGGGGTTAGGAGGGTTTAAGTCAGAATTTTATATTTTATTGGGAAGGCAGTAGAGAACCATTAAAGGTTGTTTGGTTTTGTTTTTTTGAGTAGAGTGGTACGATGACAATAGTAGTACACCTGGAAGAATATCCCATAAATTTTAAGGAGTTATAGATTAGGGCCCTAAGGCAAGAATCTTATGTTTGCCTGATTATAATACTACCTATTCATCTATTCTAACTATGGCTTTTATCTCTTTGCCTTTGTTTTTACTGCCGTCATGCTTAGAAAGCTAGAACAGGATCAAAGATGGTTGCAGCTCTGTGGCTGTAACAAGTTGGTGAAGAGGGAGCTAGGCAGGCTGCCATGATGTGGTGAGCATGAGTTGTTAACTCTGGACCTCAGTCCCACTACAAAGTCAGTTTGTAGTCTGTCAGAACCATCTATAATAAGAGGCCAGTTGCCATTACACCCCAGGATAGTCTATCCAGTTAGGTGACCTCCTTTAGCTTATTACTTGGAACTGCCAACCAAAAGCTTGGTTGAATAAGCCAAACTCCCAATGCTGATGATCAATTCCATTGCCTACATAAAATTGCATTGATGTGGATAAACTCAATATTCAAAAAATCCCTGTTAGGATAAACCTACCTTGAGTTATATATTTTTGAGTAAACTTTTGTCACTCTGAACTTGACAAATATCTATATACAAAACCAAAAAATTACATAAAAGTGCAAATCTCCCTTATGTTCAGCTTGACTTTTTAAAAAGTTTATAAGAGGGGCGGCTAGGTGGCACAGTGGATAAAGCACCGGCCCTGGAGTCAGGAGTACCTGAGTTCAAATCTGGTCTCAGACACTTAATAATTACCTAGCTGTGTGGCTTTGGGCAAGCCACTTAACCCCATTAGCCTTGCAAAAACCTAAAAACGAAAACAACAACAACAAAAAAGTTTATAATATACTCAACATATTCATTCCAAAGCTATTCTAATTGTTGTTTCTCACTTAACCTTCTCCTTTTCTCTTCTGTGCATTTAAAAAAACACCTCATTGACAGTCTTTTTTTAATATCACTATCACTAGCCTTGCTTCTTGTCCCCCTCGAATCTCCTTCACCCTCCCTAAAAATTTTTAAAATCTTCTCTATAAGCATTGGCTAGCAGAACAAATACATATATTGGCCATATCAGAAAAGATAGTTTTATTCTGTACCTACAATTTTTTACCTCTCTATAAAGATATTGCAAGTATATTTCAGATTCATTCTCTGAAGTCATGGTTGGTCATTTTATTCATCAGAGTTCTAAAGTCTTTCAAAGTTATTTTTCATTACAATGCTTTTGTCATTATATGAATTGTTATTCTGGTTCTCCATTGCACTTAGTATGAGTTCAGGTCATCCCACATTTCTCTCAATCCATTCTTTTTGACTTTTCCTACAGTGTGGTCATATTCATTATTAAATGAAATTAAAATCAAATTCATTATACCAGGCCATTATGCCATTAATTTCATATATAATAATTTGCTTAGCCATTTACAATTTAATGAATACCCCTTAGTTTCTAGTGCTTTGCTGCAACAAAAATGCTTCTATGACTACATTTGTACATATATAATTTTTCTTTATCTCTTTGAGGAAAATAGCCTTTGTTTTACTTGTCAAATACTTTCAAACAGATTATTAGTGAGTTTGGGGGTTCCAATTTCCTTTCTACAATAGACAACAATTGCTCGATTATGTCTGTCCTCCCACTGCTCCCTCACTTTTTTGCCAATCTGATAGATATGAAGTAATGCTCCTTTCAAAATTTTTCTTTTTTCTTATTAGCAGTTTGGATTATTTTTTTTCAAATGATTGTTATTAGTTTGCTTCCTCAAATTATATTGGAACACCATAGTTCCTCTCAGTTCTGGTCATCCATGAAGGTACAAGAGAAGTTTCTATTGAAAGAATTTTGGATTCATGAGGTAATGGAATTGAAAGCAGTTCAGAGTTTTTCCAAAGAAATGGAAGTTATTTATCTTCCTCAAGCAAAGTTCCTGAGGTCCAGAGTAACAACTCATTCTCATCACATCATGGCAACTTACCTAGCTCCCTCTTCACCCACTTGTGATAGCCACAAAGCTGCCAACCATCTTTGATCTTTTCCTTCTAGCTTTCAATGAATATGGTGAGTATATTATAAACTTTTTAAAAAGCTCTTCTCAGGTCTTCATTAACTGTTGTGCTTCAGGACATTGATTGATCACTGACTGTTTTGACTAGGGACTTATATTGGCAAGATTTTTTTGCCTCCTCTCCTTTGTATCTATATCTTCAGTATCTACATCTTCCATATCTATCTTAAGGGAGATGCTACAATGGGAAACCGGTGAATTTCTCCTGGAAGACTTCCATCCCCAAATCAGACTTGGTTGAAATAGAACAATAGCCAAAGTCCAGAGACTGACTTGCTTTAAGATCACACAGCTAGTTAATGACAGAATTGGGACTAAAATCCAGTTTTGTTGATTTTTTTCCAGTGCCCCCAACTAAATGACAACTACCATCATCTTTTCTTTCCCTAGTCACTTCATGAACAGTTATATTTTGTTAGTATTACATTGTAGAAATTTCTATCAGTAAAGAAGTTATGGGTATTTGTATGTTTTTCTTTTAGGATGGAAAATTAGGCATAGAACTAGAATTTCTATTTCTAAAGTAGAATCACCAAATACAAGGAAACAGGCATAATAATATTAGTGGAAGACTAGCTTCTTTCTCACTCAAATACTTGACTTTTCATTGAACATAGCACAAACTAAGCCTAAACTATTTAAATTAAAATTTATTTCAGTGCATTACAGCAACATAACACTATTTGAATTACTCCCTCTTAAACTCCTTCAGAGTTCCTTGTTGTTTTCCTTTACTTTTCCTCATATGATCTTAGTGTCCTCCATTATTCATATATATCATACCAGCACTTTTGCATATATTCAAAGCCTTTAACTCAAAATAGCATTATATATTTTGTCTATTTCCCATGTTGCTGCCAGTTCTTTCTTGTCCTAGGAGCATATGAGGTAAAGCAAGACTGTTTTGATGCTTCAGGAATCAGTGACATTCAAAGATGTAGCTGTGTACTTCACCCAGGAGGAATGGGGGCAGTTGGACTTCATTCAAAAAGATTTAAATAGGGTTGTGATGCTAGAGACTTATAGGAACCTAGTCTCTTTGGGTAAGATGATTTTTCCCTTATGTTTTTTCTCTCTGCGGAATTTTTTTTTCCATGTTCATGACTATGGGAATCTAAAGTATACTGAGCTGAGATATGGCTTAAAGTTTTGATATTGGAGCTTCTTAATAATTTTTGATTGTTTTAATCCCAGGGATTTGGGGTTTTTTTCCTTGTTTCTTATTTCTTCTTTTTCTTTTTCCCCTTTGTTTTATCTCGCCATAAACCAAAAATCTAGTAAAATTAGAAACAAAATTTTATGCAAAATGCTACATTCCAAACTGTTAATTGTGGTAATTTTTAACAAAATGATAACATTAACAACTGATTTGCTCATTGTCTCCTTCCAACTTCTGTGTACTTATCTAATTGTGCTGTTTTTAGTACTAGTATGATTCTTTTTGCATTATTTTCTTTCTATATTTATATTTATTATTTTTGTGGTACTATAATATTCCATTGTGTTATTACATGAGTTCATTCAGCCATTTCTTATTAGACGTATAATCTATTCCCATTTTGCATTATAATAAACAAAGCTACTTTGAATTTTGTTTTGTTTTTTTCTGAGAGGGAACTGGATATGCCTTCGAATAGAAATGTCATGATTCCTTCTTATGAGCAGGAATTCCATTTTCCAAACCTGAAGTGATTTTCCAGTTGGAGAAAGGAAGAGAGCCTTGGATTCTGGATCTCCAGAGAGTTGAAGAAAGAAGAATTCAAAGAGGTACTTGTCCAGATGAAGGATGTAAAGAGCAGTGACATGGGAAAACTTTGAAGTAATAGCCCAGCAGTTTAGGGTGGAAGAGCAACCTTGGAATTTTGTAAAGGAAGTTTTTTGTTGTTGGGGTTTTGTTTTTTTTTTTTTTACATAGACCAATAAAATAATTGGTCATTCTGGTCACCCTCTTATCTGGAGATTTCTCTTTCTCAGCACTTTCCTTCTGTGCATGTCTACCATCACTTTTTCTTTCCCCTTTCCCAGTCAATTCACAGTTATATTTGTAACATACCTAACCATTTACTCCTATTAAATTTAGTATCACATTATAGAAAATCTCTATCAGCAAATTAGTTATGGATATTTGTATTTTTCTATTCTTTCAGAATGGAAGATTAGGCATAGAACTAGAGATTCTGTTTCTGAAGTAGAATCACCAGATACAAGGAAACAGTTCATTGGAGTTATTACACAAGATATTAGATTTGAAGAAGAATTTGATGTTGAGAATGGATTATCAAAGAGACAGGAAAACTTCATAGAGGAAACTCAAGAGAAATACTTCTCACAGAAGTGTTCCAGGCAAATGAAATTTTTAACCTTAAGAAATGATCTACTGGGGAGAAAGACTTAGAACATAATATGGGAGAGATTTTCTGAACTCAAACTCTGAAAGCCATTCAAGATTTTCTATAGGAGAGAGAACCTATAATGTTGATATCAATGGGGAAAACTCCAAACAGAATTCAGACCAAAATAAATACCAGAAACTTTCCCCATGGAAAAAACCTTGTAAGTGTAATAAATGTGGAAAAACCTTCACTCAAAGTTCATCCCTTATTCAGCATCAGAGTATCCACACTGGAGAGAAACCCTTGAAATGTGTTGACTATGGGAAGGCCTTTAGTCGGAGTTCACTCCTCACTCAACATCAAATTATTCATACTGGAGAGAGACCTTATAAATGTTACACATATGAGAAAGCCTTTAGCCATAACTCATTCCTCGTTCAGCATCAGAGAATTCATACTGGAGAAAAACCCTATAAGTGTAATGAATGCAGTAAAGCTTTCAGCCAGAGTACATACCTTACACAACATTGGAGAATTCATACTGGAGAAAAGCCTTTTCAGTGTATTGCATGTGAAAGAACGTTTCATAAGCATTCACAGCTTACCCAACACTAGAGAGTTCATACTGGAGAGAAGCCCTATAAGTGTCATGAATGTGATAGCGCCTTCAGTCAAAGGACATGTCTTACCATCAGAGAATCCATTCAGGAGAGAAACCATACAAATGTATTGAATGTGAGAAAGCTTTCTTTCAGAGCTCATTTCTCACTGAACATCAAAGAATTCATACTGGAGAAAAAGACTATGAATGTAATATATGTGGAAAAACCTTCCCAAAGCATTCACACCTTGTTCAGCATCAGAGAATTCATACTGGAGAGAAACCTTAGCATTGTAATGAATGTGGGAAAGCATTTAATCAGATTATATGCCTTACTGAACATCAGAGGATTCATACTGGAGAAAAACCTTTTAAACATGATGAATGTAAGAAAGCATTACAAAAACAATTGGCACTTACTCAACACCAGAGAATTGATACTGGTGAGAAACCTTATAAATGTAATGATTGTGGGAAAGCCTTCAGTCACAGCTCAATCCTTACTCAACACCAGAGGATTCACACTAGAGAGAAACCTTATAAATGTAATGAACATGGAAAAGATTTTCACAACCATTCACATCTCACCCAACATAAGAGAATTCATACTGGAGAAAAACCATATAAATGTAATCAGTGTGGGAAGGCTTTCAATCAGGGCGCATATCTCACTCAACATCAAAGAATTCATACTGGAGAAAAACCCTTTAGATGTAAAGAATGTGGAAAGGCTTTCAGTCACAGTTCCTTTCTGAACATCAGTGAATTCATACTGAAGAGAAACCCTATAAATGTATTGAATGTGGGAAAGACTTTTGGAGCCACTCACACCTTACACCACATCAGAGAATTCACATTGGCGAGAAACCTTATATATGTAGTGAATGTGAGAAAGCCTTCAGCCGTAATTCAGCCCTAATCAGACATCAGCAACTTCACAAAGTAGAGTAATAAACATGGGGAAAGCTGTAGCTAGATTTATCACTTTGTTAGCTATATATACTTAAGACATCTTAATATGAGGGATTTTCACAAGTTGTAATGATGTTTTAAGATGGTTTCCCTTCAAAACATTAGCTGCCATCAAGAAATCATTGAAGTCACTTTGAGGCTGGTCATGAATTTTGAGGTTAATCATTAATAGTCTGATCATGGATGTTACTATACATATATATATGTGAATGTGTGTACATACACATATATGTTTGTGTATATAAATATACACATACACATAAATGTGTACACATGTGTATTGTATAAATGCACGTGTTTATATATATATATGTATGTATGTATGTATGTATATAGCCACAGAACTTCAGGATTTCAAAAGTTATAGGAAACTTTATAAAAGAGCTTGAATATAGACAGTCCCCTATTTATATATTATTTTTATTTTAAAGGTTCATCTTAATGGTAGTTATTTGGAAGACATAATTTTTTTCCTCTACTTACATTGCTAAGACTGATGGTTAGGTTCTCAAGACCAGTCTACAGAGGCTACAAAAACCTATTTAATGTATAACAGCTTAAATATCATTTATATACACTTTATGAGAAATATAACAAAATTTTTTGAAAAATAACTAAATGATGTGTTAAGATATTTGTTTTAAGGATCTTTAATAATATAGATTGAAGAAAAGCAGGTTTAGGTAGAAGAGCATGAAAGGTCTAAAGCTGAATAGAGAACATGAACAGAGGAGTTTACAAAGGTTTAGAAGTCAATGTCTACCATTATACCCAGTATTTCTTCAAAACTTGTCATAATTCTCTTCTTTGGTACAGGTATCTCATTAGTACTATTCTATTATTCTTCTCAGACATGATCCCTTAGGCAATATTGTTTACTGTAATATTTTTTTGGCAATTAGTGCTAAAACTCATATTTCTATAGCACTTTTAAGTTTTTCAAAGTGCTTTTCTCAAAAACTTGAAGAAGCTTACATATGTAGATTCAACTGTTTTACAAATGAAGGCATGGCAGTTCAGAGATTTAAATTATCTGTGTAAGGCTACACAGTGTTGGTTCAAAATTGCTCATAGGTGTCTGCTTGTCTGTTTTTCAAACAGATTTTGCTAGTAGGACAGCAGACCAATCTTATCTCCTTATTCCCTGTTTCTTATGTAACTTGGTTTATGTAAATTCATGTATATATTTATGTTGTAGATTGAGCCTCAACTTTGAAGTTATCTCATTTCTATTTTGTGCACCTTGTCCTAACTTAGCTACTGACCAGTTCCCAAACATTCTCTTTTCCTATCTGGTGGACAACTGTCAGTTGGTGGCAGGAGAATAAATCCTAGAAGTCAAAACACACAGAAAAACCCAGACTGATCATAAATGAATAAAACTTAGGTACTCTGAATTAAGGTCACACATTTCAGTTCTAGTAGTTTTTAAATAGATTTGATAATTTTTTCCTATTCATTTCAATTCCTACATTTAGCAGCACAGGTCTCTTGAAATAAATGTGGTAATGTGTGGTTTTGGGGAAAGGGTAAAGAAAATCCATATATATAATATAATCATTCAAATAAAAGTTATTTAAGAATATTTATTATAGCTGGCTAGAGATTAGATTGGAGTGGTATTGGGTGAGCTTTAAAGATAGAGCCCAGCTTTCTCCTTTTATACAGGAAAAAGTATATTTCTGAACAGTGTTAGAGCTGTTTTCTAGCTATTTAAGGATCCTACATGGTAATTGGTGGGGAAGAAAGTACCATTACCTTACTTTTTTTTCTCATTATTTTGTCATTACCTTACTTTCCAGATCTATGCTTTGCAATTTTTGAGCATCATAATTAAGAGGGGATGAGAAACAAGGGACTGGGATGTAAAGGGGCCTTTCTATGGAATACTTTTAAATTGAACATCTTACTTATTTATAAATTATATAAATGCCAGTCTACTAATACTTACATTATAAGGTATAAAAATAGAAATTTTAAAGGGACAAGAAAGAGATGAAATAATATTTTTTGCTAGAGTCAACAGGGAGCCACTGGAGTTTGTTGAGTAGGGGAGGGAAATAGACCTGAACTTGAGGAAAATCTGGCACTTATGTAGAGAATGGATTCAACTAGGTAAAGATTTGAGGAAAAAAGACTAAGAGGCTATTTAACAATTCAAGACTTAGTAGTGATGAGGTCTCAAACTATGGTGATGGCAGTATGAGAAAAGAGAAGGGTATAGATAAGAAGGAAGAAATTACAAGGTTAGGTAAGTGAATGCATCCATAAATGTGGGATAAAGAGAAAGTGTGGAGTTGGTTAAAGATGTCACTAAGATTGTTACATTCTGGGTGACTAGAAAAGATGCTGGTGCCTTCACTATTAAGAGAGAAGTCTGGAAGATAGATGGGTATGGGGGATGATAATAACAAAGATCCAGGTCATAATTCTATTAATGTTTGACCCATTAACTCTTGCCAAAGTAAAAGGAAGTGAAGCTTTAACTAGTCTTTGCCCCGAAGCATAGAGCCCATCCCAAGAGCCACATTCCATAGCTATGAAGTGATCTGGCAGTAGGATCACAATGTTCCCAATGTGTGGAACTGGTGTGTGTGGTTTGAATATGACAACTGGCTCAGAGTGGGGGGAGATTAGGGACTTACATATCAGAGGAAAGGAATGAAATGGTGGATAGGATATACATAGGTGTGGATATGTTAGATATGATCCACAGTGGACTATCAAAGCAAAATGGGGTTCACCTTGCAATTGTTGGGCCTCCATGGGTGATGCCACAGGTCCTCTGGAATCCTAGCCATCATGTTGGAGACCACTGATCTATGATCCCAGGTATTTTGGACCTGTTTAGATCCTTGTCAACACATCAGTGAAGTTATAATTAAGGAGATGGAGACTTGAATGGGCTTTAGGGGTCAAAAGGGTGAGAAGCAAAAACTAGGTATGCAGTAAACAGTATGGGCATAAGTCTTCTCAGGGAATCCTGTTTCTAACATGCCTAGCTAATGGCAAGAGGATGACCTGAGAAACTTTCCTGCATAAATAAGCATAATCTCATACAAAAGAGCAAAGTTACCTGAATTTCTGACTTAACACTGCTGAACACTTAGTCTCCTGCAGAAATGTCAAATTCCTGGATTTTAATAAAGTGGCTGAAAAACCACTTCTTTGTGTGTGGCAGAACAAAATTGGGAAATATTTAACAAAAATCTTAAAAACAATACAACATAGACAATGTTAGGGGTGTCCATTTCTAAGTGACATAACTGCTCTAAAAGCATGTACAATGAACAGATTTTAACATTTACTAGAGGGCCTTTTGCTCAATGTTTTTAATATTGGAGGGTTTATTAGATGGGGCCAACAGGTATTTGGTCAGAGCTAGAGTAAGCCCTAAAAGAAGTTCCCTGAAAGATTAAGGGGTGACTAGCTCCTGTTCAAGGTTTTGGGTTTTTTTTGCAAGGCAAATGGAGTTAAGTGGCTTGCCCAAGGTCACACAGCTAGGCAATCATTAAGTATCTGAGACCGGATCTGAACCCAGGTACTCCTGACTCCAGGGCCGGTGCTCTATCCATTGCGCCACCTAGCTGCCCCTGACTAGCTCCTGTTCAAATCAATCACATCTTGCACACTCCTTTTACTGTCCTTTAAAGTTTTTTCTATTTTATTCTTATCAGGTCAGCTTATGACCACTGGAAACCAATAATTCCACCAATCTAAGATCAGTCCACTCATACTAGAACTAGGTCAATTCTGTGCACAAGGCCATTGCTAATATGTCATTTTCTATGTGGAACAATCATCAAAATATTTCAAATATTACCCAATAGTCAATAAACATTAAGAACTTAGTGCTAGGCACTGTGCTAAGTGCTAAGGACATAAGTGAGAAAAAAAGTATTCCTTGCCCTCAAAAAGCTTACTATCTAATGGGGGGAAGAAAGTACACTAAAGGAAGGTGAAAAGGTGAAGGAGGACTGCTGGTAGAGGATACCAGGTGTGAGCATGATGTTATTGGAAGAGAAATCAAGCAGTTCTAAGCATTCTATAAAGGAAAGCTTCTGGAAGGGGTTTATAGCTTTACCCTCCAACCAGAGGGGAAAGGCATCAGAGGGTGCTCAAAGGCTGTTGAGGATCAGTCTCCCATTATGATGAGATTTTGGGTGATGAGCTTCTCCCAGGAGAGGTATGAATATTTATGGAGTGAAAACCAAGCAGAGCACTTGATGGAAAAGGGAAACCTCTAGGAATAGTGTCCACTGATAGACTGCTTTTTTTTTATTTTGAACAGTATAGACTGGAATAGAATACAGATAAAAACCCCAGTAGGTAAAAACCAGTCCCTATGATTGAGCCTATGCCTGAATCCTACAGTTTAGAAAGTGTGGTGTACTCCAAAGAACTATGAACTCAGGATCAGGAAACATTCAAATTCCAGCTTTGAAAATTTTTAACCATGTTAAAACTACAGAAGAAATATCTCAGAGAGCTAGAAAACAAAATTCATTGAAGGAATGAAAGATCTATTGTATTAAAGTAATGAAAAACAACAGGAAGCAAGTACAGAGCTCAAAAACTAAATCAAAATCATTTGATACTGGTTTTAAAAAAGTAGAAAGGGGGGTGGCTAGGTGGCACAGTGGATAGAGCACCGACCCTGGAGTCAGGAGTACCTGAGTTCAAATCCAGCCTCAGACACTTAATGATTACCTAGCTGTGTGGCCCTGAGCAAGCCACTTAATCTGATTTGCCTTGCAAAAAAAAAAAAACCTAAAAAAAGTAGAATTGTAGAATAATAGACCACGAAGAAGCAGAAATAAGGAAACAGTTACCCAGTGTTTAACAAACCTAAAATCATAAATTATTTAGGAAAGAACTCCCTATTTCATAAGAATTTATTGAAAAACTGAAAAACAATCTGTCAGGATTAGACTTAAACCACATCTTATACTAAATTCACACAATTAAAACTGGATACCCTCAGACATTTAATAATTGTCTAGCTCTGTGACTTCGGGCAAGTCACTTAATTCCATTGCCTTACCAAAAAAACTGGATACATTTACTTGAATATTAAAGGTTATACCATTAAAAAAACATTACAAACATCACATACCTGTCATAGTGGGATAGAGATATGAATTCTTAATCAAAGAAGAGATTGAAACAAACTAATTTTGATAGTATGAAATGAAAAAGGCTTTGAACAAAATTGACATCTAATATGAGAAGAGAAGCTGTCAAACTGGAAAAATATCAAACATCTCTGATAAGGATTTAATATACAAGTATTATAGAAACAACCATAAGATCAAAAACTATATTCCAAAGAGAAGTGGTTAAAAGTTGTAAACAAACATGTCAAAAGAATTCTAAGCTATTAGCTATGTGAAAAGTTGCTCTAAGGGGTGGCTAGGTGGCCTAGTAGATAAAGTACCGGCCTTGGAGTCAGGAGTACCTGGGTTCAAATCCAGTCTCAGACAATAATTGCCTAGCTGTGTGGCCTTGGGCAAGCCTCTTAACCCTATTTGCCTTGCAAAAACCTTAAAAAAAAAGAAAAAGAAAAGTTGCTCTAAATCATCTTAGACTGGCAAAGATGACAAAAGATGGGAATAGTTTGTGTAGAAGGGGATGTGAAAAGGTAGGTATACTAATGCATTTTTGGTGGAGCTGTGAATTGATACAGCTGGTTTTGAAGGACCAGAGCTCAGGAGTGAAACTGGAACTGGATTTATAGTTGAGTGACTCATCTGCACAGAGATGACAATAGAATCCATAGAAGCTAATGAAGTTCTTAAGACAGTGAATCGGAGAGAGGAGAGCCCAAAAGGGAGCTTTGGAGCACATGATACTTTGGGACATGGTTGGTGATCTGATAAAAGACTTGAGGAACTGTTAGGTTGGAGGAGATCCA
Source organism: Macrotis lagotis (assembly GCF_037893015.1). NCBI lineage: Eukaryota > Metazoa > Chordata > Mammalia > Peramelemorphia > Peramelidae > Macrotis > Macrotis lagotis. The sequence goes on along the minus strand of NC_133665.1, from coordinate 102,864,545 downwards.
GACAGAAGTGTTAAGGAAGCTGGAGAGAGTATCCATGAGAAGAGAGGGTGATCAATAGTGTCACTACTGTACTACTTGACAGTATCAAGTAGGATGAAAATTGAGAAAATGTGTTAAATTTCACAACTAAGAGATCAGTAGTTTTGAGGCAAGCCTCAGTTGAATGATAAAATTAGAAGTGAGATTGTGAGGGTTTAAAAGAGGAAAGGAAGCAGAGACAACTGATATGGACAATTCTTTCAAAGATACTGTTTGAAAAAGGGAGGAGAGTTATAGGATGATAGCTTGCTAGGACAGTGAAGTGTTGCTTGGTGGTTTGGAGTTTTCTTGGAAAAGATACTGGAGTGGGGAAAAAAAATTTAAAAAGATACTGTAGTGGTTTGCCATTCCCTTCTCCAGCTTTGATGAGGTAACTGAGGCAAACAGGATAAATTGCCCAAGGTCACACAGCTAGTGAGACCAGATTTGAACTCAGGAAGATAAGTTTTTCTGAGTACAGGCCTGGTAGTCTATCTACTGTGTCACCTAGCTTTCCTCTAGGGCAGTAAAATGCACTGTGCATTTTATAAGAATGGACTATATAGATGCAGTAAAGTAAACCAGTAGATTAGAAGAAATTCTAGATAAAGAGAAAAAAAATATGATGGTAAGGGTATCCTGCAGAGAGTAAATCAGAGGTTCTTATGGGGATACTGGAATAAAGCAGGAGACAGTGGAAGATAATCTTAAAGGGTTGTCATGAAGAGAAGGGAGAAAGGAAGCTTAGAAAGAATGTCATGTTTCTCCACTGAAAGGTGGAGGAGGAATATTATGGATGATGTAAAGAAAGATTTAGAATAACTGCTGTGATGACTATTATAGAAAATAATTTATGAGAAAGTAAAAGTATTTTCTTGCTGCAGAATGTACAATAAATTTGGAGTGGATCCAGTCACATAATTGCCTCAATTCCTCTAGCACAATTCAGCAACATGTAAATAGGAATGAAAGAGATAGATGCTGAGGACTGAGCTTGGGGGCAGTTAGGTAGTGAAGTGGATAAAGCACAAGCCTTCGAGTCAGGAGGATCTGAGTTCAAATCTGATCCCAGACACTTAAAATTGCCTAGCTGTGTGCAAGTCACTTAACCCCATTGCCTTGAAAAACCTTTAAAAAAAAAGGATTGAGATTTACTAAGACATGAGATAATAATAAGAGACTAGAGAGTAATGCTTAGTGTATAGAGATGAATTGGCTAATTAAAATATTGAGATTAGGAAGGAGGGTGTGGCCAGAGCAGATGAGATGGTCTGGTATTGAGAGGGAAAGGACTTGGGGGTCATGAAGAGGTTGAAGATTAGATTTTGGAGGAATAAGGCATAGGGAGAGATTGAAAGATAGCAGATTATGATCAGCTCAGAGAATTTCAGATTTCTTGATTATGAAAGAATAATACTTCTAGGAGTACTGGCAACACTAATGCATTCTAATAGCTTACATTTATATAATACTTTAAGATTGGTAAAATACTTTACATATACTATCTCATTTCATTCTTACAACAAAGCTATTGGATATTATCATCATCATCACCATTTTACACATGAGGAAACTGAAGCTGAGAAAGATTAAGTGATTTTCTCATGGTGACAAGCTAGTAAGTTTGATGAAAGATTTGAACTTACATTTTCCCAACTTCTATATTGGCACTTTTAACACACTTTGCCATCTAGCTGGCAAAGTCAAGGGTAATGGCCCCTGAGGACCTTTTCTAGAAGAGACCTTGCAATGAATCAACATTTATTAAGTGCCTACTTTATCCAGTCATTTTCTAAGCACTGGGATAACAAAAGAGCCAAAAAACAGTCCCTGCTCTCAAGGATTCCTCCAATAGAGGAGACAACATGCAATAGAACAAAGAAGGATTAACAGAGGGAAAGCCCTGGAATTGCAAGGTTGGGGAAGGCTTCCTAAAGAAGGTGGAATTTTATTTGGGACTTAAAGGAAACCAGGGAGGTCAGTAGTGAGACTGAGGGAAAGAGAGCATTCTAGATATGGGTGACAGCTAAAGAGAATGTCTGGAGAGAATGCTGGAAAGATAGAGTACCTTGTTTGTGGAATAGCCAGAATCACTGAAGTGAAGAGTATATATTGGAGAGTAAGATATAAGAAGATGAATGGTAGGATTGGTCTAGGTTATTAAGAGCTTTGAAAGCTAAACAGAGCATCTTGTATTTATCCATGAAGGTGATTAGGAAGCCACTGGAGTTCATTGATTAGACCTGTTTTAGGAAAATCATCTTAGAGACTGAAGAGAGAGACTGGATTGGTGTTGGGAGAGACAAGGCAGATAGACCCACTAACTGCTATTGCATTAATCCAAGTAAGAAGTAATGAGGGCCTGCCCCAGGTTTTGTGTTAGAGGAGAGAAGGGTCATATTTCGGAGATGTTATTAAGGTGAAATTGGGCCTTGGTAAAAGATTGGATATTATGGGGTACGAGATCTCAAGTCTGAGGGACTTGGAGGATGGAGGTTTTCCTCTACAAAAATAGGAAGGTAGGAAACATTTAGGGGGAAAGATAAGAAGTTCTGTTTTACACATATTTAGTTTAACCGGATATCCAGTTCAAGATGTCTGAAAGTCATTTATAGAGATGTAAGTTTGAAGATCAGCAGAGAATGGATGGGAAAGGTATATTTGAGAATCTTCAGGATAATTGATAAACCTATGGGAACTGATGAGATCCAAGAGAAGTACTTTAGTGGAAGAAGAGAAGAGGACCCAGGACAGAGCTTTGAGGGATACCTATGGTTAGAGGGTATGATCTGAAGGAGAATCCAGCAAAGGAGATAGGAGGAATGGTCAGGAGAGGAACCAGGAGAGATGGTGTCCTGAAAACCTGAAAAATATCAAGGAGGAAAGAATGTTCACATTCTGATCAAAAGTGTCAAAAGTTAAAAAGCAGATCAAGGAAAATTAATGTTGAGAAAAGGCCATTAGATTTGACAACTGAGATCATTTGTATCTTTAAAAAAAAAAGAGCAATTTGGGGGGAGTTAGGTGGCACAGTGGAGAGAGCACCGGCCCTGGAGTCAGGAGGTCCTGAGTTCAAATCCGGCCTCAGACACTTAATAATTACCTAGCTGTGTGACCTTGGGCAAGTCACTTGATCCCGTTACCTTGCAAAAAGAAAAAAATTTTAAAAGAAGTTTTTGGTGGAATTATAAGATGAGAAGGCAAATTGTAAGGGGTTAAGAAGAAAGGAAAAAGTAAAGGCATCTGTTCTAAACAATTTTTTCAAATTATTTTAAGTGCAAAGGGTAAAGGAGATATAGAATGAGATGGAAGGATCAAGGAGGAGAAAAGATGGAATGAGATCACTTGGAGGAGGAAGAAGGGTCCACTTTGGTGAGGACTAAGGCCACTTTATCAAGGTGTAGGAGAAGAAAGTGGCAGAAAGCACTTAAAATGATAGGAAATGAAGATGACAGGAGTTTGTGGTGAATAGCCTCAATTTTTTCTGTAAAAATAGATTCTCAACCAAGAAGGTGGTCTGGGATAGAATTGAAAAATCAAGGGATTCAAGGTCACAGATGAAGAGTAGGATTATGTAAGGAAAAACAGGAGAAGAGGTGAAAAACAGATAACGATCAGATAAAGAAATTTTAGAATTATTGAATATGGAGATGGTACATTTGTGGGTGATGGCAAAATTGAGGATATGACTCTACATTTGTAATTGAGTTGAGTAGGAGGAGTAGCTCATGGGAAGTGAGTTGATTAAGAAACTGAATGGTTAGGGTATTTGAGGGGAGAATCAGTAGGTATGATGAAGTCCCTTAGTATTAGAGGAACAGTTGGGGAGGAAAAAAATGTTAAGTCAGCTATATCAATCTCCCCCCATATAACATTTTGATTGGGTGCTAGGTATGAATAGTGTAAATCAAAAAGTTACTGAATGAAGAAAGAAGGTAAAAAACCTGGAAGTGGCAATGAGAAGTAAAGAGTATTCCAACTCCCCTACCTCTACCAGTAACTCGAGGAGAATAAATAAAGGTGCAGCAAGTACCTGGAAAGTGGCCAAGGGGTGGCTAGGTGGCGCAGTGGATAAAGCACCGGCCCTGGAGTCAGGAGTACCTGGGTTCAAATCCGGTCTCAGACACTTCATAATTACCTAGCTGTGTGGCCTTGGGCAAGCCGATTAACCCCAATGCCTAGCAAAAAGAAAGAAAGTGGCCAGGTAGGCTATGTCATTAGGGGGAAGCCAGGTTTCAGTAAGACCTAAGCTAGGTGGCACTGTAGCTAGTGTGCCAAGCCTGGACTCAGGAAGACCTGAATTTAAATACTGCTGTCATTCATTTAAGAGCAAGATCCTGAGTAACTCACTTGGCCCTGTGTGCCTCAGTTTCCTCAGCTGTAAAATAAGCCGGAGAAGGAAATGGCAAGTTCCTTTGCCGAAAGAATCCCAAATGGGGTCACAGTCACAAAGTCAGCCATGATTAAAATGACTTTAAAAAAAAGTGGATGGAAGGAATGGAACAGGAACAATGTTAAGGAGAAAAGCTGGGCAGCTGGAATGAAACTTCGTGGTAGGCGAGTTGACAAGGCCGGAGGTGCGTCAGGAGCCACCGAGGCGAGGGAACCCACTGGCAGCCGCCCTCACTACCGCCCGACCCTAGGCAAGGCCTAGGCCTCTGTCTCAGCTTCCGGCTGTCGCAGGGGCTGTCGGGAAGCCACCGGGGCTTGGCGCCGCCTACTGGAGCCCCGCGCGTGCGTGTGAGGACCCGGGCGAAGAGGGCATCAAGTAACTGTGCCCCGGCGCGCCTGACCGGTAAACTGGGCCTGGGCTCACGTGGCCCCCGCCGGGGGGCGGCGTTGCGTGGGGGCGACCCTCCCTGCTCGTTCTCACATTCTGAAACCGGCGTTAAGCAGCTGGACCGAGACCCCCTCCCGTGGCCTACTTATCCACTTTTCTGCTTGGAAAAACCTCCTTCCCCAAGGCCCGGAGGCCCCTCGGCGGCTCAGGGCGGCTCCCGCCCTTCCAAGCTGTGAACTCCGAGGGGCAGATATCGCGAGAGGGAAACAGGCGCCGGTGATTGGCCGGCTTCCCCACCGGCACAGCTAATAAGAGTCGGGCTTCCCACCCACGTGCTCATCAGGCTCCGCACAGCCGGCTTCCTGACCTCTAAGAGAGAAGCGTCCCGGCTTGTCTCGGCCGCCCTCCCCTTCCCCCCCCAATAAAATAAAAAAGTGAAAAAATGAAAGTCAGGTTACTTCCTAAACTTGAAGAAATCAGTCTGAAAGTTTCACAAGTTGGCTGTATTCAGAATGTCCTGCATCTCTTCAAGAAGATGACTTTTTTATTGTGAAATTTGGCAACCAGGAAAGTAAATTAAAGTAAGTATATTAAAGTTAAAATAAGTATATTAAGATTTAAACCTGAAGAAGCTTCGAGAAAATGGCTCCTCCCTCTATTGCAGAGGTGGGGGACCTTAAAGTGGAAAATTATATTCTCAGAGGATGTTGATGTATTGCTTGATTTTCCTAAACTTTTTTTTCTTTTTTTTTTTATAAAAGGAAAGGTCATTTGGTTAGGTGATAGGTCATAGTTGGAAATGAGTGCGATATTAAAAATATCAAAAAAAAATTTTTATTATAAATAAGAAATTACGACAGTTAAAGCATCTATTTAATTGCAATTTGTTTCAGTGAATTGACATCTTAAACTTTTAAAGTATGTTTATCATATTCCTTTTTGTTTTGCAAGGCAATTGGGGTTAAGTGACTTGCCCAAGACCACACAGCTAGGTAATTATTAAGTGTCTGAGGCCAGATTTGAACCCAGGTACTCCTGGCTCCAGGGCCGGTGCTCTATCCATTGTACCACCTAGCCACCCCTATATTCCTTTTTTTAATAAAAAAAAGATTTATCTTGATATTTTTTGTCATCACCTTCATTTCTGAATATATCCTTCCCCCTCTCCTACCCAGAGAATCACTCCATGAGAAAAGAATTTTCCAAAAGAAGAAAGTTCTGTTAACCTATACATCAGCTGAATGGGATAGTATATTCAAATCTCAACACCTATAACTTCCCACTTCTAAGAACAGAGAGTAGTACACATTTTTTTCTTCTGGCAAAGCTTGATTATTAGAATTACATGTTCAGTTTTGTTTTATTCCTGTCATTTATTTTTTGTACTCATTGCTTCTATTTAGAGTGGAAAGGCACCCCAGAGTGCATTCATTTCAAGCCCATCCTTTTTCAGATGAAGGAACTGAGGACCAGAGAGAATAACTCAAGTTCACAAAAGAGTTGGAATCCTTAGTCTCTGACTTAAAATGGAGAGTTCATTCCATTGTGCCATGTTGCTTCCATAAGTATTTTGAGTCAGTTTGTTTTAACGAATTATCTTTTCTTTCTGACTGAACATTTGGGGAGCTCACATCAATGGAGACTACAGTAATTCACAAGTGTGACAATATTTTCCAAGAAAGTGTAGCTGTTGGTATCTCTAAGGTTCCTTCAACCCCAAAACTTTATGTTTATCTTGCAAGACATAAGCTATATCTTCCTTGAGGTAGCATAGTGAGTTTTGTACAGGGACAGCTGGGTGGCGCAATAAATACTTCCTCTTCCAGAAATTCTTTCCTTTATTCCTTCTGTTGGTTTTGATTATCTCTTGTGAAACTCCCATAGCACTTTATTCACCCTCTCTCTAATGCACTTATTCTATAATATTGTATATTTTGGCGATCTATTTTTGAGTATTGTCTCCTCCTAGACTGTAAATTTCATGAAGGAAAAAAAGACAAACGCTTATTTAAGTTTTCTATCTCTTAAGTATTCATATATAAAACACTCCAGCCTAGTCAACAAACACCCTCCCTTCTCTTTCCTGAAGATTCCCTGGATAATAAAAGCACCTAACATAATGTATTGTCTCCACGACCTTCATCAATTTTGAGAAATGGTTTTAAAATTATCTTTAAAACTACACAGAAGGGGTGGCTAGATGGTGCAGCCCTGGAGTCAGGAGTACCTGAGTTCAAATCCAGCCTCAGATACTTAATAATTACCTAGCTGTGTGGCCTTGGGCAAGCCACTTAACCCCATTTGCCTTGCAAAAAAAACTAAAAAAACCACACTGAATTAATAGAAAGCTCCTCAAACCACTGAATTTTGTAGCCTTAAAATACAAGTATTGTTATCATATTCCAGAATCCTATAAATTGTAATATAAGTGCTTCCCCTTTCTTTGTCTTCAGTTTCCTTATCTGTAAAACTGAGGTGATTAGACAAGGACTCTAAAAATCTATTACAGTTCTAAGTCCTTTAATCCTATGAAAAGTCTAATTTTCTACATTTATTTAATTTCAGTACATTAAATGTCCACTGTGTTAGATAAAGTTTAAATAAGAGTCTCAAGTTACTTTGAAAGATGACTATGGTCAACACAAAGAACAACTTCAGTCCCAGAGGTCTCATGATGAAAGGAATGGGCAGATGTCTGTTATCTTTAGATTTTGTCTAAGTTGTTTTCTTCTTGTTTCCCCTATTAAATTGTGAGCTACTTGAGAGCCTGGACTGCTTTGTACCTTTCTTTGTATCTTCCAAAGTTGGCAGTTCTTGGAACTTTGTAGGAGCTTAATAAATGCTCTTTGATGTAAAATTTTTAGATTTGAGAAAATTATTGTTATCTGGCTAACGGAGCATCAAATAAATTAATCCAATAGAAGTAATGCTATTGATGAAGGTGAGAAAGTGCTAGATTCTTTGGAAAGTTGAAATGAATTTCACACACAGATTCTTGACTTAGAGGTATAGGGACATGAAAATTTAGTACATACTACTGTGGTTATTAAAGAAATTAAGCAGTAATAAGGGCTAGATCTCTTAGGGAAATCTAGCAAAACCTAAGTTAATGTAAGCTCTTTTAAAACAGCTGAGGTTTTTTTTGGGGGGGTGGCAAGGCAATAGGGTTAAGTGATTTGCCCAAGGTCACACAGGTAGGCAATTATTAAGTGTCTGAGGACAGACTTGAACTCAGGTACTCCTGACTCTAGGGCTGGTGCTCTAACCACTGAGCCACCTAGTTGCTTCTGTAAACTCTTTTAAGGAAAAGGTATTTTGTTTATTGAGTTTTGGGGAAGACTAACTCCTTTTATCTCAGTGGGTTTACATCTTAGCATCCCTTTTTGATGGGATAAACTTTGGGGTATTTACATCTCAGTACCCCATTTTAATGAGACAACTTTGGGCATCAACTTCAGGTATCTTTTTCTGAATATCAAAATATACCAGATGGGAGGACCAATCTTTCCCTTTAGTAAGATACCTTTCAGGATATAGGGTCTAGGTTAAGTGTTCCAATAATGAGAATTATTTAGATAACAATGGTATGGAAGTCAGACAGGACATACAAGACCAGCACAAAAGGAAATACTGTTTGGCAAAACATTTTCCTCTAACTGATATTTTCTCTACTACATTTTCCCTCTCAAACAATTCAGGACCAAATTCATTTGAGATTTAGGATGAAGATGTCCTTTCCTCTTTTGAAATGGCTTCCTACTGAAAAAGGGGATGTGAATTGTTCGTGACTAGCAAGTCCCATTTCAGGAGGAGTCGAGTTGCAACTAGAAATTGGCTATAGCAGTGTCCAAGGAAAACTGACTTCCAGAAATGAATAGATGATATCCAGCATGGGCCACTAGATGGAGACGTACCACTGTAATTTGGAAGAGATGAAGTTTATGAGAAGGTTAAACCAGCAGGGGCCCAACATGAGCAAAAGAAAAATGATTAGGAGTGGAATGAGTATGGGGTCAGAAAGGAGAAAAGCCAGGAGCCCCACCCAGAGGAGGATTTTGGAGAAATGAGATCCTCATGGGCCTTCTGTATCCATGCAACCTTTTCTATGATATGCTCAATTCAGAACTTGGCCTGTTGGGAATTGTTAATGCAATACAGCAAGAGATGTTGGCAAGGAAGCCAAAGGATAGTCTTAAGGCTATCCTATTATCCAGGACCATGTTAGCTAAAGGGTACAGGGATTCATGCAGGTCAGAGAGCATGTGCAGTTTCATTAGCTATCTGGTTAATGGTTGCAGTAAAATTTTTAAAAAAAGGAGTTCATGGTTTATATGTTCATACCAAGGCAGAAGGTACTTTATTCCCTTCAGATACCAGAGGGCAGTTTCCCAAAAAACTTCCTTCTGTATCTTCAAGGAGAAATCTGAGGTAACATTATAAAATGAAAGAAGGGCAACAGGTGGTCAGGGTACAAATGCCTAAAGATGTAAAGGGAGGGGCGGCTAGGTGGCACAGTGGATAGAGCACCGGCCCTGGAGTCAGGAGTACCTGAGTTCAAATCCAGCCTCAGATGCTTAATAATTCCCTAGCTGTGTGGCCTTGGGCAAGTCACTTAACCCCACTGCCTTGCAAAAACTTAAAAAAAAAAGATGTAAAAAGATGCTTCTCTCAAGCAAAAAATGATAGACCCAGGGGGCTTCCAGGTGGTAACATTTCTTTTGGTGTCTCCTCCTTCACCAGGAACAGGAAAGGATATTCTGCAGAGAAAAGTATAGTCCACAGGGGCACAAATGGTTCTGGAGATCTAGTTAAGATGTGATTGTGCTGCCACAGCAGCTGGGGTGGTGAAATCCAAGAGTGACAGTTGTGGTTTATTTGGGGTGGGTGATAAAATGAAAAACCCCAGGCTCTCTGACTCAGCAGGGTACAAAAAGCCATAGACTTGAATTCCCAGGTTGCTCAGGTTATTACAGAATGTTCACAAGTTAGATTCTTTATCAAAGGAAAGACAGTTTTTAAGAAGACAGTAAGGTTAAGCAAAGAAGAGATGATTACAAGCTGGACTAGGGGAGAATAGCAAAGGCAGTTAAGAATGGGAAACAAGATAAACATCCCTGAGATAAGATGGTGACTAGACTTAGATTGTCATAGATCCAGCTGCAAGGAGCTGTCTCATGAATCCAGGAGCTATCTGGTTAATGGAGAAAGGAAGCAAGGTCTGTAGAATAGGAGTGTTTACAACCTATTGTAAAGTAGTGTCTGCCTCCAAGGGCCAGAGGCCAGTGACCACGATGAGAAATGGGCTCAACTACTGTTGAGTCCACAGTGGCTTAAAATTAAAGACATAGTGGTATAAATATAAGAGGATCAGTTGCCAGGCTTACTGCTAAATAGGGTTTGCAAAAGCCAATTCAGAAGGGAAAAACACTTTAACTATACAGCAAAAAATTACAAGATTTGTTTCCACTACAGAAAGAAGATCACAAACTTTCTCTGGACCCAGAGTTGCCCTGCCCCACTAGTACCTCAGCTCCGCGGGGGTTAGAGAGATCACATGGCAAGGTATTGGAGTGAAGAGTGAGATGCACAGAGGCTACTGAAAAGGTATTGGATTGCAGGGGACTGGTATAATTTCTCAGGGGTTCTGTAAAATGAAGTCAACAAGGGGCAGCTAGTTGGCATAATGGATAGAGTACTGGCCCTGGAGTCAGGAGGATCTGAGTTCAAATCCAGCCTTAGATACTTAATAATTGCCTCACTGTGTGACCTTGGGCAAGTCACTTAACCCTATTGCCTTAAATAAATAACATTTTTTAAAAAGTCAACAGAACACCCAAAAGTCTGTTCATGGGTACAGTCAGGTCTGGATTCCTCAGTGCAGGTAAAATCATTCTTTGCCAATCTGCAATTTAAGGACGTGTCACAGGAATGCAGGTTAGGAATCCTTCAGTGGTCTAGACAAGAACCCCAGATACAAGGTACTTGGCCTACTCAGTGACTCTTGGAAATGGAGGAAGGAGAAAATGTCTTCCCAACTAAGAAGCATGGAGAAGAGGGATTCAGGATACCCCCCTAAGGGAGTTACCAGAACAAATGGATTGGCATAGAGCACTGAGTCAGTTACAGAGCCAAAGAGGGATTTGGCAAAGATGGCATCAGGGCATTGGTGGGCACTACCTTGAGGGTGTGAATGACAAACCTAGCAGTCTCAGATACCTCCACATCTACAGAGTTCCCCAATTTGACTAAAGAGTTATCCTTCGGGGGCGGCTAGGTGGCGCAGTGGATAAAGCACCGGCCCTGGAGTCAGGAGTACCTGGGTTCAAATCCGGTCTCAGACACTTAATAATTACCTAGCTGCATGGCCTTGGGCAAGCCACTTAACTCCATTTGCCTTGCAAAAACCTAAAAAAAAAAGTTATCTGTCCATTGGCAAAAGACAAATGAGTCTACAGAAGCTAGAAGGGAGAATATCAAAAACTGGATTTACTTCATGGAATCATGGAATTGTTTGATCAGAGAGACAAAAAAATTGATTCCAGGAAGGGAAGAGAGAACATTAAATTGCAGAGAATGAAAGCTAATCACTAGGGAAACAAGAAGGGAAAAGAGGAATACATAGAGCTATTTACCCTTTTCTGTCTAATGTGTCTGCAGGATGTTCAGGTACCTTCAGGAAGAACAACTTAAGGTTCTCCAGGGCCTCACAGGAGTTCTCAGGGGGTTCTAGAAAACTGAACAGGAGAAATTACAGTATTCTTAAAAACATGAGTTGAACTGGGAAGGCCTTTTAACTTGACTGCAGTGAGAGTGGTCAGAATAACTCCCTTCTGTTTTACTCCCAATAGATCAGTCTTGAACTTTCCAGGATTTCAAATTAAACTATATCCTGTGGACTTACTTACAGGGGAGGCATACTTGGGCAATTGTCTGAGACACTTTTTAGCATATTCCATGAAAGCCTTCCTGATAGAATCTAGATGTGTAGCAAATTGAGTAATTTAGTGTTCTTTAGGATCTACAAGATTGCAGAGAGCAGGAATGGCCCGTCCATAAAGGAGCTCAAAGGGAATGAGTTTAATATTTTTCCAAAGGGTAATACAGATTCTTAGTATTCCAAATGGGAGAATCTTTACCCAGTCCTCTTGTGTTTTGGCATAACTTAGTTAAGACATGCTTGAGCATGATTCCTTTTGTCCACTTTGCCAGTAGATTGTAAGACTGAGTGTGAATAAGTGATCTTAAGTGTCTGTGCTACAGTCTAGGTCACTTGTGAACAGATAGCAGGGCCATTATTGCTTTGTAATTAATAGGGCAAGACAAAATGATGTGTAATCTCTTTTAATAATAACCTTTTGGTCCTAAGCAAGGGGAAAGCCTCTACTCAATGAAAGTCTATAATAAAATCAGAAGTTTAAAAACCCGGGGGGGGGGGGGGGGCGGGGTATGTGAGTGAGGTCTACTACCATTCCAACCCCCTCCCCCATAACTCCCTTTGGGGTTCACCAGAGCAGAGATAGACTAAGTTCAACTGAATAGTCTCTCCCAGTTTGTGGCCTATAAAAATGGGTTTCATTAGAGAATGGGTGACCTGGTGTAGTTCAGAAAGATGTTTCCATTGATTCTCCTCTGGAATGAGGTGTTGACTTGAAGGTGTCTAGAACCATCCAAAAGAGTAAACATCATTTTGTGTCAGGACTGTATTAGTTCCTGTGAGTTACACCAAGTTTTATTTTATAATGACCAATTGGTTGTAGACTGTAAGACGATATCTGAGAGGTAGTTAATCTAAGAATGATGATTGTAGATTGGTGGTCAGGTTCTCATGGCCTCTTAATTCATTCAGAACTTCAATACTTTATTGAATCCATAAACTCATCAATATATTTACTTTCTTCAAGATCATGAGATTTCATATGAAGCACAGTCCAGGATAAGAAGAAACAAAAGAACAAATTGTGAAGAATTTAATGAAAGTTTCAATATTGGCATAAACTTTATTACAATATTCATATAGTTCCTAGGAGAAAGCGCATAAACACAGGTGAGAAATAGAAATGTAATGAATGTGGACAAGTCTTTACATACAATTCAACACTTTGGGATACATTGGAAATCCATAATAGAGACTTTATGAGTTATGATGAATGTGAGAAAGCCTTCTGTTCTAGAGGAAACTTTTTGATCATCAGAAGATCTATACTAAGACAAAACCCTTTTGTAGTGATTGTGGGAAATCTAACATTCACTGGACATAAAAGCCTCCACACTAAGGAGAAATCTTTTAAGTGTAGTGACCATGGAAAAGTCTTTAGTTAAAATTCAAAACTTTTGGTACCTCAAAAAACCCACACTGCAGAAAAATCCTATGAATATAGCAAGTGTGAGGAAGCCTTCAACTGTAGTTCTAAACATATTAAGTTTCAGAGAATCCACACTGTAGAGAAATGCTATAAATATAATGACTGGAAAAACTTTTCATTATTAAAAAAAAAAGCCACAGCACATCGAAATCTCCACACTAGTAAGCAACCTCATAAATGTGATGAATGTGGAAATCTGTTGGCTAATAAGATTTCCAGGGGTAAAACCTTGTGAATGTAATGAATGTGGAAATGCATTTAGGTAGAACAAAAATTAACTTATACATTAAAAAAATACACAATAAGGAAAATGCTATAACAGTGTCAAGAGCAGGTTTCAGATTATTCCCAGTAACAACAAACTTGGATAAATGATGAAAACTGAGCAGTCAATATTGATGGAGCATTTCCTAGACCAGGCAATATACTAGTGCCAGGAATACAAAGAAAGGCAAAAGTCATTATCTTCCCTCAAGTTGCTCATAGTCTAATATAGGAGATGACATGCAAACAGCTAGGCACAAACAAACTAAATCACACAGTAAATCAGAAACATGGGAAGATACTAGTCTTTTTTATGTTATTTTTCCAATTATATGCAATGGTAGCTTTTCAACATTTATCTATTTGCAAATTTATGAATTCCAGAACTAAAGGAAAATGAAAAAAACATGAGAAAGGAAGGAAAAACAAAAAATTTTTAAAAAGTGAACATAGTAGACATTTAGACTGATTTTTTTTTCTGGGAATGTGGATGGCATTGTCCATATCAGGTCTTTCAGGGGGCAGCTAGGTGTGGTCAGTCCTGGAGTCAGGAGGACCTGAGTTCAAATCCGACCTCAGACACTTTAATAACTAGCTGTGTGACCTTGGGCAAGCCACTTAACCCCATTGTCATGCAAAAATCTTTTTAAAAAAAGCATAGCAGGTCTCCCAGAGTTGTCCTTGATCTCTGAATTGCTGAGGATAGCTGTATCTATCTTAGTTGATCATCTCACAGTGTTGCTAATGTATATAATATTTTCATGATTCTGCTCACTTCACTCAGCATCTGTTTCTGTAATTCTTTCCATGCTTCTTTGAAGTCTGACCATTTATGATTTTTTTTTTTTAGATTTTGCAAGGCAATGGGGTTAAGTGGCTTGCCCAAGGCCACACAGCTAGGTAATTATTAAGTGTCTGAGGCTGGATTTGAACTCAGGTCCTCCTGACTCCAGGGCCAATGCTCTATCCACTGTGCCACCTAGCTGCCCCCCCAATTGATGGGCATCCCTTCACTTCTAATTCTTTGCTACTACAAAAAGAGCTGCTATAAATGTTTTTGAACATGTGACTTTTCCTGTTCTTTAGATATAGATCTAGTGTTGATATTGCTGGATCAGAGGGTATAATCAGTTTTATTGAAAGATAGCAGTCTTAAGAGGGACCAGAAAAAGCTTCCTGAAGAAAGTTGGATTTTAGCTGGAATGGGAAGAAAATGAAGATGAGAAAGACCATTTCAGGCATGGGGGACAGTCAGTTGCAATTCAGGAGATGGGGTATACATGAAAAAAATTTTGCATTTAAATAAAACATTCATTAATCGGATATAATAGTGGTATAATTATTGTGTCACACGATGGTTGTCAAAATATATTAGAATGATTTCATATGGGTGGAATCATTGGATTTGGGATCCCCAACTGCTCCTCACTTTAACTCAGTTTACAGATTATCCCAACATGTATAAATAAATAGGATTTCTCCCAGGGAATACTGTATACCTATAGGCAGCTAATTCCCACAGGGAATACCTTAGTAAAACATAGTCTGAATGTTTACAGTTATTGTGTTTAGAGCAATATAGGACAATTATTTATTCCCCACATACAAAGGAAATCCTTAAGATAGAGATATTTAGAGGCAACTACTGACAGAAATTAAAGTATGCTAATGGTAACCCAGAACTCCTATAATAACTCTCTTGGAATATTGGTACTTAGAAGGTGGGACATTTAGTGAAATAGCTAAATAGACATTTTGCTCTACAACATCTGAACAACAAATGGTTCCCTTAAGCAAAGTTATCCTGATTCTGGTTATCTCCCTACCTCAGTCACCAATTCCATCCTTTCTCTTTCCTAGGTGATCTCTAAAAATCTCTACTTGTAATCTATGCCCTGAGTGAATAGAAAGCCAGCCTCAGTCCCGATAGCCAGATAGCCATGGTCTTACCATGATATTTACAGCTCTGAGAACTTGTCATTCTGAGCAAGTCATATCTTTTCAACATTTCAGGAAAATCTAAGACTGTAAATTTCATAACTATTGCAAATCTGCATTGGAAATGGGTGTTTCCTCATTGAGAAGAGGAACTGCTTTTGCCAGTGTCTGCCATAAATATTTTTTCTCTCTTGTAAATAGTTTGAAATAGATGAGTCTGACCATTCTGGAAAACAATTTTGATCTAATTCAAAGAGATCAAAGGAAGAAGAAAAAGGCTTATGTGTACAGCCTACAAACAAATGAATGGATGAATAAATGCCCTGCAGTAACTTCCATGGGGTAAGGGTAGAAGGATGAAAGATTTGATCTGCAGACCTGGCTAACCATAAGAAAATAGCTTGGAGCAAGCTCCTGGATAAGCCCAGTACTGGGGTGAAGTGTCTACCATAAAAATTCTCCCTTTTTTCCCCCCAACTATAGTGGGAGTTCTGGATGAATAGCTTCTTCCACCTTCTTTGTCATCATAAGGGAGTACAAGTGACTTAGAAGGCAGGGTCACAAAACCAGTAAGTGTCAGCCTGAATCCCAGGCTTCCTGACTTGGAGGCCAGCTCCAACAGTGGATAGAAGGGCAGAAAAGACCAAAGAAAGGAATTCAGACTTGGACTAACTGAAAAACAACAGGTTTTGTAGAACAGATCATGAAACATAATGCCTGACTTGATAAAAATGTGGAAAACTGCTAGTTCAGGGTATGGCAGTATTGTAGGACATTTTTGCTCCCTTATTTTTCTTGTCACAAGGAAAGATTCAATCTAGAAGCTGGGGAAACCTGTTGTGTCCCCTCCCCCCTGGAAACAACAGTGATATAAAGACAAAGTGCATAAGCAAACATGAGAAAAGATTAGTATCCAGGGGCAGCTAGGTTGCACAGTGGATAGAGAACAGGTCCTGAAATCAGGAGGACCTTAGTTCAAATGTGAATTTAGATACTTAGGCTATGTGACCCTGGGCAAATCACTTAGCCCTGATTACTTCTGAGAAAGAAAGTAACTTGGGAAAAGGAGAACATAACAAAATGTACTTATTTGTTGTCTATAGTTTCATCTTTAAGCTGGGCAATTTCAGCTTCCAGCTTAAGGGTATCTCATCAAACCTTTTCCAAAACTGTTTTTCCTCCCATTTCTCACAGCTCGATGAGTTGACACCAACTCATCCCCTTCCACAAACCTCTTTTGTAAGATTTTGCCAAATTAGTGGTTAACCTTTGCTTACCATAACTATCCACTTGGTAATAAATTAAGTAATTGCTTTTAATGGAGTGGATTCTAGGCTTTTTTTTTTTGTCTCACCCCTGAGGTGGGTATTTAAACTTCCCTAGGAAATGTTGATAATGGGTGTTTCCACTTGTTATTTCTTTCATGAATTGTCAAACCAAACTCTTGAATGTATGTGATTTAGATTTATTTTTTATCTATTTCCTATTTTTTGGTACAGTTAAAAGGACAGTATGATGCAGTGGAGTGGGCTTGGAGTTAGAGAAGTCTTGAATTCAAATCCAGATACTTGAGTCACTGGACAAATTCTTAACATTATGGGCCTTGATCTCCTCTTTTATAAATAGAGTTTGAACTAGATTAATCTGCCCATTCTGGAAAACAATTTGGATCTAATTCAAGGGAAGAAGAAAAAGGCTCATATGTACAAAAACATTTTGAGCAATTCCTTCTATGGAACACTGTTTTCCTGTGACTAATGGAGTGTCTCAGAAAAATCTGAGACTTGTGTGAATGAATACAAAGTGAAGTGAGCAAAACCAGGATACAATAACAACAATGCTGCAAAGACAAAAACTTTGAAAGCCTTAATAATTTTGATCAACAAAATGACTGACCATAATTCCAAAGGAGTCATGAATGAAACATGCTCCATACTTCCAGATGGAGAGGTAGTGAAATCAAATGTACAAATTGAAGTTTTTTTCTTTATTGGCATGTCCAGTGTAGAATTTTTTTCTGAATTATACATGTTGGTAATGCTTTTTTTTCTTCCTAAATTTTGGAGTGGGGGAGGTAAGATGGAAAGAATATGAACCTGAAAAATAAAATGAAATTGAATTTTTAAAAACTTATAGAGATAACAGATGAAATACATAGAATAAAATAAAATAGTCATTATGAATGACCTGCAAAAAAAGTACCTGGTCTAAGGTCACCGCCATTCCACCATGAGATATCAGAGCAGGTTTTTGTAGAGGAAAAAGTATATCCTTTGAATTTTGTGGGGGTTTTTTAGGTTTTTGCAAGGCAATGGGGTTAAGTGGCTTGCCCAAGGCCACACAGCTAGGTAATTATTAAGTGTCTGAGATCGGATTTGAACTCAGGTACTCCTGACTCCAGGGCTGGTGCTCTATTCACTGCACCACCTAGCCACCCCCTCCTTTGCATTTTTAAAGCACAGAATTGGGTCTAAATTTTTACCAGGACTTCAGAAAAGGAACAGTCTCAATTCTTACACAATCAAAAGAAGACTTTATGGAGAAGGTGAAACTTGAAGTGGGTACTGAGAAAGACTGGACTTAATAAATAGAGAGGAAAAGAATGGAACATTCCAGACAAGGGGGACAAAGTGGTTTAAGACATGGAAGCTAGAATGTATATGTCTGTTGTATCATGTATACTGAGAATTAAAAGCCTTGCCTGTTTGTCTTTTTGGATCTTGTATGCTGCCACAAGATGGTGCCAATATCCTAGAGGAGGAAGTCTTCAACATAACTGATACTGTATGGACTGGAGGCAATCAGGATTGCCCAAGTCACACAACTACTAAGACTCAAATATCTGAAACCAGACTCCAGGGCTGTGCTCTATCCACTGCAACCACCTAGCTGCTCTCAGTCCAGGGCCATCTTCAGTCTCCTTGATCCATATCTGACCACTGGACCTGGATGGCTCTGGAATAGAAAAGTGATTACTTTGCACAGCACCCCTCACTCAAATCCAATTCACATGCATATTGTGGCTTCACCTCCCTGATGTGTATTCTTCCAAAACACAGGACAAATAATAATAGCATAACTGATAAGGCACAAAAGTCCTAAGTCAGAAGAGTAGCACTCTTCCTGACATAAAATTCCTGATAGTGATGTTCTGCCCCCTAATGAATGTATTATGAAATAACACCCTGAGTTGAGAGGCACTCCCCTGATGGGATTCCATTCTATAAGAGTGCTTCTAAAATTCCACTTTGGGTCTGATTCTTAATTAGGCCCCATGCAAGAGAACTACAATCCTAGTAAACTAAGAAACATGTATGTTAACCTAATTTCTGTTTGTTCTTATGGTCAAACTGGAGGTTATCACATTAGCTTAATTCTCTCTTAAGGCCATACCCTTAAAGGTTGTCAGAACATACCAGTTGGACTAGAACAGCAGGTCCATGAGGAGTAGAGCTTTCTGAAAACCAGACTAAAGGGTTTGGATTTAATTCTTTTTTTTAAAAAAATCTAAATTTAATATCAATAAAAAACATATACAAACAAGAATTAAATATTGAACAAGGACTCAAACTCCAGTATTTTGGGGTTGTTTTTAAAAGTATACATATAGTTTTCCATATAATTGGAGAAAAATTAAAAAAAAAATACTTGGGCCAGTGCTATATAGGACAGTGGTTGAAATTTCTAAGAGAAACAGAATAAATAGAAAAGGGAAAGGGGCAGCTAGGTGGCGTAGTGGATAGAGATTAGTTTGAAGCAAAGCAAGTTCTAACCATAGAGGCTAGGTCACAAAGGTTTTAAAACGAAAGAAAAGAAATACCTTATCTTGGGTTTGGTGAGAGAAAGAAGGGCAGGGGAGAAGCCAAATATCTTAAACTTAGAGCACTGGTACTGAACACTTGCCATTTCTTTGAACATCTTTTTTAAAATAAAGGTTAGAATTGGTATAGCACATTGGGCTTTGCAAATGATTTTACAAATGTTTAAATTTATCTTCCTGATTGCCCTGGACATAGATGCTATTGTCCCCATTTTGTAAGAAACAAAAGCAGACAGTGATTGAATGACTTGGCCAGGGTCACACAATTGGTGTATGAGGTCACACTTGAACGCTGGTCTTCCCATCTCCAGGTCCAGCACTACCTACTGTGTCAACTAGTTGCCTAAAGAGAGGGCAAAAAAAATCAAAATGACCAGATTCCAACTACCTCTCAAGAACTGATGTAATCAGCATGCATGTAGTATATTTTTTTTGGACATAATGAGAGGATTTTTTTGTTGCTTATCTATACATATTTGCTACAAGGCTTTTGTTTTTTCTTTTTCAATTGGAGGCAGGTGAAAGGGGGAAGATGAGAGGTGGATTTTGTCAATTAAGTTTAAATAAGAATACAGGGGGCGGCTGGGGGGGGCAGTGGATAGAGCACTGGCCCTGGAGTCAGGAGGACCTGAGTTCAAATCCAGCCTCAGACACTTAATAATTACCTAGCTGTGTGACCTTAGGCAAGCCACTTAACCACATTGCCTTGCAAAAACCTAAAAAAAAATAGGGTTTTTTTGTTTACAAAAGGGATGCAGAGAAAAATGTTTAATTGAAAAAAATATTTAGAAAAAATTAAATCTAATAGTGACAGAAAGGAGCTGGATGATATTACATTTTTAAGTCATTATAGGGGGCAGCTAGGTGGCGCAGTGGATAGAGCACTGACCCTGGAATCAGGAGGATCTGTGTTCAAATAATTACCTAGCTGTGTGACCTTGGGCAAGTCACTTAACCCCACTGCCTTGTAAAAACAAAAAGTCATTATACTTACATTCTGCTAAAAACAGACAAATCACCAGTGTTTATATTTATATTTATGGTCATGTTTTTCTTGTTTTGGTTAATGTTTGAATATTTGTTCTTAATGAAAATTAAATTAATATTTTTTGGGGAGAAGTCAAGAGTAGAGGGGAGAAAACTGATAGCTAAATATAACACATTCCTTATGATATATGAACCTCAAGTCCTCCTGACTCCAGGACCAGTGCTTTATCCACTGTGCCACCTAGCTTCCCCCATATTCATGATATTTGATTTTTTTCCCTTGTGTGGATTTTTTTAATGTGCAATAAGGTTTTAGCTATGTCTAAAGGCTTTTTCACACTTAATATATTCATATGTTTTTGTTTCAGTGTGAATTTTCTGATGACCAATCAGATTTGGTTTAGTAGCAAAGGCTTTTCTACACTCATAACACTTATAAGGTTTCTCTCCAGTGTGGATCCTCTGATGGTAACTAAGAATTAAGCTACATTTGAAAGTCTTCCCATACATTAATGCATTGTTGGTGAAGTTATAGCTAATCCAACCATTCTGGAAAGCAATATGGAACTATTATAATAAATTAATAAATTTAAGTAATTAAGTAATAAGACAGCATACCTTTGACCCAGCAATACCAATACCAGGACTATATCCTGAAGAAATCATAAAAAATGGGGAAAGTCCCACATGTTCCAGATTATTCATAGCAGCTCTTTTTGAATTGGCAAAGAATTGGAAATTGAGGGGTTGCCCATCAGTTAGAGAACAAGTTATGGTATATGAATGTTATGGAGTACTATAGTTCTATAAGAAATCATGAATGGTTGGGCCCTGGAGAAGCATGGAACAAATTACAGGAACTGATGCTGAGGGAAGGGAGCAGAATCAGGAGAACCTTGTACACATTTAACAACAACCTTGTGAGTTAATCAACCTTGATAGATGCAGCTCCTCTCAGCAGTTCAGAGCTAGGGCAACCCTAGGAGACCTGCTATGGAAATTGCTATCCCCATCTAGAGGAAGAAAAAAAAAGCAAAAAATTCCTACAGAATCTAAACACTACATTCACTTTTTTAAAATTTCTCATGTTTTTCTTTCCTATCTCATGGGTTTCTTTTTCCTTAATTCTCATTCCTCATAAGAAAATGACTAAATGACTAAAATTCTTCCCACATTCATTACATTTAAAAGGTTTCTCCCCAGTATGGATTCTTTGATGATCAACAAGATTTTCTTATGAGTAAAAAGGCTTTGTCACATTCAATTACATTTGAAAGCTTTCTCTCCTGTGTGAATTTGTTGTTATAGAAGTTTGGCTCTATAAATATTTTCTCACTCATTATATTGATGAGTTCTATTGTGTAGTCTCTGATGTCTAATGAAACTTTTCCTCAAAATGTACATTACCCCACAATCAATATGTTTCTGTGGATTTCCCCCAGTGTGGACTCTTTGATGATCAACCGTGTTACTGTTATTAGTAAAGGCTTTGTCACACAGTCTTTACATTCATAGGGCTTTTCCCCAGTGTGGATTGACTGATGTATCAAAAGACTAGATTTGTAACTGAATGCCTTTTCACACTCATTACATTTATAAGATTTCTTCCCATTATGGAGTCTGCTAATCAATAAAACTCTTCTTTAAAATGAAAGATTTCCCACAATCATTGCATTCATAGGGTTGTCTCCCAGTGTAGATTCTGTGATGATTAACAAAGTTCTCTTAGTAGCAAAGGTTTTGGTGCACTCTTTACATTCAGATTTTCCCCAGTATGGATCCTCTAATGGCAAATAAGAACTGAGCTATGTTTGAAAAATTTTCCACACTCATTACATTGATAGGGTTTTCTCCCATTATGGATAATTTGATGATCAAAGTTTCTCTTACTAATGAAGGCTTTCTCACAATCTTCACATTCATAGGTTTTTCTACAGTGTGGATCTTTTGATGATCAACAAGGTTGCTCTTATTAGGGAAGGCTGTGTTATACTGACTACACTCATAGAGTTTCTCCCCAGTGTATATATATTCTCTTATGTACTCAGTTGGCATGATCAGTAACTGAAGAGTGCCCAACAATAATATTTATATGAATGCTTGCTGCCATGATAGGAGGAAGACTCTGGTTGAACTGTGTTTGACATGCTTCATATTCATAGTCTCTCTGACCTCTAGAAATTCTTTAAACAAAATTAGAACTGAAATTAAAGCATTCCTCAGACTTCTCACATTTTTGACTTTTTCTTCTTTGGAGATCTTATCCTCAACTATGCAATGTATGAAATCTCTTCTTTGCTTTCTTCCAGGTTCATTTCTTTGATGCCCTTTTAATCTTCTTTTCAACTCACAGATTTTTTTCAAATTTAGGTATCAGTAAAACATTTCTTTGGATTCCTTTAACTGTTATTTCCTGGAATTTTGCTTCTTCAGAAATTTCCTACTTTAGAGTTACTTCATCATTCACAGTTGTAGTCCTGAATTCTGATAAGTAAATTAAAAATGTTATCTTTTTCCAGTTTTAATTAGGGAGTTTAATTAAATCTAAAGAATGGCTTAATAATGTTGGTAAAGTGTGAGATTATCTATTGCAGTGGGGAAAGTGCCATTTTGAAGCTTTTTAACTTTGCAGAATATGAAATCAAAAGAAGATAGAAAGATAAAGGGCAGTAGTTTTAAAAAAGGCCAGATTAATTGGGTGTGTATATACATACATGTAATATATACATAGGCATACACACGTGTATACAAACATATATACAATGCTTATATATGCATTGTATATTTGCGTATGTATTTATATACCTCAATTAAATATATAGAAACATGGGGTCAATTAAAATGAAGAAATCATACTAAGGTGAATGAAAAGGAGAATTAAGGATTGTGTGAAAGGACCAAATATCGTCAAGAATAAAAGAAGTCCCTGGTTGAAAGGAATAAACAAGAATGACCAAGGAAGTATGAATCATAGCTAGGAGAAAGTTGAAGATTTTGTTTAAATTCTGCTACTTCTTAAAAATACAATTCCTGCTTCCAGTTTTTTACAAATACATTTCTGAGAGAAAACAAGATGAGAAGGTGAATTTCATTGCCTTTGTCATGAGGCACAGGTGTATTTGTGCAATGCTATCTAAATCCTTGAGATTGAAAAATTAAAAGAATGGCTTCCTTCATTGTCGTTATTTCTATGAAGTATTATCAAAGTTTCTAAAAGGACTTTTGTGATTCTTTGAGGCAAAGCAGATAGTGAGGTCCTTAATGATATATTAGTTTGTCAGTTATTTCATGCTAGAGGTTATGAATTGCAATGGAGTTATGTGGGAGGTTCTTTCTCAACTCTACATGTAATTTCTTAGGCTCTCTCTCCCCAGAGCTTCCAGCAAATCCAGCCCTCATGGCCCTTCCCTTCCTTCTAGATGGGAGATCACAGCAGGTTTTGGAAATGGAATTTCTGCTGTAGGGAAAGATAATGGGATCAAATGAAGAATGGAACCATATAAAACTTCCTGTAAGATTCACTGTAACTAGCCCTGTTTTTCTGCATACAGAAAAGAAAGAAAATACCAAAAGAAGATTTAGAAGAAAAAGTATATATGAGTTTCTATGTGGATGGTTCAAGATAGTGTACCCTGGAAGTCTGGGGCAAAGGAGTTAGGATGATTTGGCCTTAGACTTATAATTCCCTTTTTGTTTTCTCTTTGTCAAGGGGGATAGGAAGTTCTAAGAGTAGTAAGATAATATCACCTCTCCTAGGAGAATCTTTTTCTTCCAAAAGTTACTGATATCCAGAAAACAAAATTGAGAGCTACACATATATGTATGTGTACTTTAATTCTATAATATGTCTTCCTATTGCTAAAAGACCAAGGGAAACAAGAAAAAAGACACAAGAAAGGATGAAAAATGAGACAAAGAGAAAGGGTGATTTGGGCTGAGAACATTCATACCTAGTCCTGTTATTCACTTTTTTTTAAGGTTAAGTGGCTTGCCCAAGGCCACATAGCTAGGTAATTATTAAGTGTCTGAGGCTAGATTTGAACCCAACTCCAACACCGGTGCTCTATCCACTGTGCCACCTTAGCCGCTCCTGCTATTCATTTTTAACTGGATGCCCAAATAATTTATCAGCTACTCAAACTATCCTTTGCTCATCACTTTAAAAGTAATTTTATTATAAATTTAATTACCATCAACAAAAAACATAATGAATAAAACTATAAATATCAAGATAGTGTTATAAAAGTACAAAATATAGTCTTCAAATAAAAGCATCTTATTTGAATCTCTCATTCTCTTTTCCTGGTTATGTAAATTGATACATTCTCTCAATACTAAAAACAGTTCTTTCTGCATGGAAATGACTGGACTGCTTTGGTTATTTAACTTCAGCATGTGCTTTTTAAATGTATTTTTTAATGGAATTCTAAAGGAGTCAATCATATGTAAAGCGTTATTTTTTAAATTCCTGGTATTGGTTGTTTACTAGATATACTCAGAAATGTACCTAAATAAAATAAACAACTTTACGTCTCCAAGGAACTTCACAAGACATCTAGTTCAGCTTATGCCAAAACAGATACCAGCTCTAGGACATCTCTGATAAATGCTCATCCATCCTTTGGTGAAGATCTCAAGTTAATGAGAAAACCAGTATCTCTTAAAGTCCTCCCATTCATTTTTTAGAAAAGAATTATAATTGGGAGACTTTTTTTTTATTAGAACTAACTAGCTGACATTTGCTTTTCTGTAACCTTTCCTCACTGTATAAATAGACCAAGTTTCATCTCTCTTCCATATGACAACTCCCAAGTCAAAATTCAGTTGTTTCTATAGGTACTAAAAAGTCTGAAGCAAAGAAGTTCCAGGGTATATTTCCCAAGTCATAGGTGAGTAGCCTGACCCAGGAAAGCTAGGTTCTCATAATTCTCCAACATCATATCCCTATGTAGGTCCTTCTGAGCTGGGGCCAGATCTACCCATTCCTTCTGAGTGAAGTACATAGCTACTTCCTCAGAGGTCACCAACTCCTGAAATAACAGGTTCGTGCTATATCAGGGACAATCCAATCAATCAGTCCCTGGGTCTTGAAGAAAAAGATTCAGAAAGGCAAAGGCATGTATGTGAGTACAGGAAAATGAGTCTGCATGCCTAATGGGGAACTAGGATGAAAGTAGTCCTCTTTGGCTGAAATATGAGTTGTCTTTATGGAGAAATCAAGAGAGCACCCTATGTGAAGGGTGATATTTAGTATGAGGATCTCATACTAGAATTGGTTGTTGGGGCAGCTAGGTGGTGCAGTAGATAAAGCACCAGCCCTGGAGTCAGGAGTACCTGGGTTCAAATCTGGTCTCAGACACTTATAATTACCTAGCTGTGTGGCCTTGGGCAAGCCACTTAATCCTATTTGTCTTGCAAAAACCTAAAAAAAAAAATAAGAATTGGTTATTAGACTGAGAAACTTCAGGATGTGGAAATATGCTGCAATCATACTTGAAAACAAGGAACAAGATCTTGGGAAGGTCAGAGGGAACCATAACTTGAGGACCCTGGCCATCAAGAGCATGACTACCCCTATCTGGTCTTCTTGGACCCTCTCTTTGGAAAAGATAGGATTCTAGGGAATAGGAAGAGCAAAAGAGAAAGAATCATGAGTAAATTCTGTCCTGAATCTCCAAAATGAGGATCACTGCCTTCCTTACACAGAGTGGATTTATAATAACTAGAAAACTTTCTTCCCTCCTACCAAACTGACTTATGAAATGAGGATTCTTTGTATCACAGATTTGGAGTTGGAAAGAGTCATAGATGTCATCTAGTTCAGCTCCCTCGTTTTACAGATGATGAACCTGAGACCTAAAATGATTAAGTGACTTGCCCATTGTCACTATATTAAGTGACTGGGCCAGGATCCAAAAAAGGCCCATTGATTCCAAATCCATTTCTCTTCCCATTCTTCCATATCGCCATCTCTTGTCAGTATCATTTTCCAATTGTTTCTTATGTTTATGGTAATGTTCCCAATAACTCAAGTCAGAGACAATGGAAAGCTACAAGAAGAGACAGAAAGAAAAGGAAATCACCCAATTATGTAAAGATTGGAGCAGAGTTCCAATGACTTTCAATGAGGCACAGATGGAGAACAGACTCAATAGGAAAAAAAGGACAAATGAAAGAACTAAAGAGATGATCTCTAAGTCCTCTTCAAATTCTATATCGCACTATTCAAGGTAAATGTGAAGTTGAGATCTGAGAGTGAAACCCCAGGGAAGGGATGCAGATGGGTACTACAGAGAGCTTTGCCAAGACATAGCCTCTGCAACTATAAGGATTCTGGTAGATTTAAGCTAATGAGGAGCCTCTCGGGGATACTATAGGAAATGCCTCTTCTACTGCTCCCAGGATGACTATCACTGCCAAAGACATTCTTGTACCTGGGAAGGGAATGGAAAATGTAAATATATGGAGTAAGATTGTAAGGAAACCCTTGTAAAAATTAGTCTCTAAACCTCAGAAGGGACACTATGGAGAATGGAAGGTAGGGAGGATACTTGAACTCATGTTACTTCTGTCTGCTTTAGTTTCCTCATCTGTAAAATGGGGATAATAGGGTTGTTAGGATAAAATGAAATAATTGTAAACTACTTTACAAACTTTAAAGTATCATATAAATGGATAATCAACCTAGATTATTTAAATTATCAAAATAGTATGGCCTTAATCCCTCCCCCTCACTTCTTTTATTGCCCTAGCAATAATTTCTTCTACCTTTTATTAAATAGTACTGACACCTACCCTACTATTTACAATTATATCCATGACTTCTCCAAGCTTAATCAATTTTTTGTACATCCATTTGATCAATTCTGCTTTTCAAGCATTCTTCTTTTTGGATTTTTGTGCCTGTTACTCAAGACACTCTGCCATCTGGTCCCTTCTTCCTTCTGTACTTTTAGACTCTCACAATGCCTGGCAGTTATTATTTCTTTGTCTTTGCCCTTTAGAATCTTTCTCTTCCTTAAAGACCCAACTCAGGTCTCACCTTCCCCATGAAGTGTTTCCTGACCACTATCCTTAATGTACTGTCTCTCAATTATTCCTAGAGTATTCTCATAATCTCCCTCTCTCCTCCTTTCCTATCTCGTAATGTATATATGTGTGTAGATAGATAGATAGATAGATAGATAGATAGATAGATAGATAGATAGATAGATAGATAGATATAGATAGATAAATAGAAAATTATATATTTTCCTGCTGGGCAAGAAATTATTTTATTTTGTTCTTTTGCATTCCAAACATCAGTCCTAATGACTCCATAGTATGTGCCTATAAAATGTTTCAAAGATCAAAGGGATACATGAAGTTAAATACTCTTTTGCCATTTAAAAAATGTTGCCTTCTTTGATAAGTTTGGCCACTAAGATTCTTCTGGCTCTCAATGGAGCCTGGAGGTAACCTTCCATGCTCAAAGGCTTGGCCAGCAATGCAAAATTTCAAGGACCCTTTCCCAAAAAGTACAAACTTCAAGACCAAGGCTATTTCAAGGCTGCTGTTACCACTATCTGGAACATATTTCCTCCTTCTCACTATTTGTTCCATCCCTAACCGACCAGTCTTTAATGTTCTTCTCAGATGCCATTCACCTTAGGAAGACTTTGCTGATGATTTGTTAGCAGCAGCATTTCTCTTGTGCAGACTCTAATAAACACTACTAGGTTGATATAAAAGGAGACATCACAAGAAAATTAGAAAAACATGGAACATATTATTTATCAGACTTATGGACAGGTCAACAGTTTATGAATAAATAAGAGAGCATTGCAAGGTATAAAGTGAATAATTTTGATTAAATTGAATTGAATTTTTGTACAAATAAAACCAGTGTTGCCAAGAACAAAAGGAAAACAGAAAGTTGGAGGGAAGTTTATAGATAATTCAACAGATAGCAAAATATCTCAGATATTTAAAGGATTTTGTCACATCTATAAGACTTCAAATCATTCCCTAATTGAGAAAAAGGTCAAAGGATATTAACAGGCAGTTTTCCAAAACAATTTATAGTCATATAAAAATGTTCTAAATCATTACTGACAAATGAAAATTAAAACAACTGTGAGATTTTAATTTACATCTATCAGATTATCAAAATGTTATAAGGGGAAAAAATTGTTGGAGAGGATATGGAAAAATGGGGACACTAATTCACTGATGGTAGAACTGTGAACTAATCCAACCATTTTGGAGAGCAATCTGAAATTATGGCCATAGAGTTATTAAATTGCCTATACCCTCTGATCCAGAAATACCAAAAGTAAGTCTTTCTCAAGATGCTTAGGGAAAAAGGAAAAGAACTTATTTGCCCTAAAATATTACAGCTCTCTTTGAGTGGCAAAGAACAGGAAATTGCAGGAATACCTATCAATTAGGGATTGGCTAACTAAGTTGTGGTATGATTGTGATTTAATACCACTGTGTTTTAAGAAATGATGAGCTCATTGATTTTAGAACATGGAAACACTTGCATGAAATAATTTAGAGTGAAATGAACAGAACCAAGAGAATGTAGTATGCAGTAAGAGCAATATTGTCTTAAGAACAACTTTGAATGACTAAATCAGTTTGAGTATTATACTCAAATCAACTACAAAGGACATATAAAGATGCTATTTGTCTCCAGAGAAAGAACTGATAAATAGAAGTATGTATAGAATGGTTTTCCATATATAATATACATTATACACACACATACATATTTGTGTGTAATGGTAGCCATCTCCAGGATGGGGTGAGGAGGGAAAAAATTTGAAAAGTACAAGGTAGAGAATAATAGAATTTTTAGAAAGAAAGAATAACTTTGAAAATAAATTGTAGTATTTGTAGTTTTTTAAAGTAAACAAAATGAAATATAAATTCATGGTTTTATAGTGAATCCTCTTTTTATGTTAGGCTGTGTACACCGAAATATTTTGGGGTTTAGACTTGTCAAACCATGTACTACTGTGAGATCTCTAGGGACAGGGACTGAGTCCAAGCTAGATTTTATTTCCCTGTATCTGGCACAACCATCTGTCAAGAGTGGCATTTTATTTAAAAGCTTGGAAATTAGTTGATTTGTTGAGGATTCATCTAGCCTGGGGAGATGATCAGAATACAACAAAATGCCATCAACTAAGTTGGGAAGACTGAGATCTTTATCAGTAGAGGAAGCACCATGCTGAAGTAATTGTGGAGCCTTGGAGTTCTGAAATTTGAAAAATGATTATTATTGTAGAATATTTGACTGAAATGGGTAATCAAAAGGTGACTAGTGTTTTCAAAATAATTAAGTTTTCTTTTCCAATCTCGATCTCTTTTCTGATCCATCAAGTCGTCTCTGGAACATTTAACAAGCCAGTTTCCTCTCTATTGTTTGGACAATAACACTTGCATCCAGGTCTGAATCTCTCCTGGCAGAATGGTCAGAAACTAATTTAGCATCAACCAACACAGGCCCTCTTCCTTTGTGTGTTTTGTCACATCTCAGCCACCTTTGATAGAGCTCTTAGGGACATCTTCAGACTTCACAGGTCTCAGGATACAAGTCTCCTGATGTTGAAATTTCAGGATCATTAATGGAAGATCTCCCTAATAGTAGTGATATTCCCTCAAAGGTTGGATCCCTGCCTCCAAGATTGGTTCTTCTCCTGCTCTAGACACCCAAGCCTCAAGATATTAGGGCTACTTCACTAGTTACTGTCCTTACTTAGGAGCTAATGCCCTCACTTCAGCTGGCCTTTTCTCAGCAAGGACTTAAGCTTTAGATTCCAGGAGCTATCCTTGGAGATAATGTGTCATCTACTGAGACATGAAAGAATATCGTAAACACACTAGTCTGCCGTGAAAACAAATATCTATGGTAATTCTCTGATAGAAAAGCTTCTGAAGTATTAACTTTCATCCATCTTTATCCAATACTGTCAGATTACCCATTTTCAGGAACACTGTAGAGATTTGTGCTTTTGACAGCGTTAGGATTAGATGATAACTTTTCAACTCTGAGATTTATTTTTTAAAATAAGAACTCAAAGTTCCTCGCTAGCAGCTAGCCAGGGAGCCCCAACGCACTGTGCTCTGCTACTAGCTGGCTCTTCGCATCTAATGCCTGGATTACTGAAAATGTTAGAGCTTCAACTTGTGGGATCCTCTACCATTTTACCTTTGAACTACCAGGCAACATTTGGTTACTTTGAAAACCTACCATTTTGGCTTCCTTGACTCTAATCTCCCCCGGTTCCTTCCATCCTATCCAGAATGAAGCAATACTGTCATCTTGTTGGTGTGGGGGAAGTGCCAAGGGGTCTCGTCTTCCCGCCTGCAGGATCCAGCCCCAACTCTCCGACTCCAGACTGGCAGGAGCTGGACCCTGCTGCTACTTACTCAAGCCTTGCTTTCCTTTCCTCCTGCGGTGTACCCTCTCTAGTTGGGGGCACCTTACGGTGTCCCACCGAACACGGAGCCACCAGGGGCTTGCCAGTGCTCTAGGCCAACCCCCTCCTTTCACAGATGTGCAAAGTGCCGCTCAGGGAAATGGGGGCGCTGGGGGCCGGTGGATGCCACAACGTCTGGTCTAGCTGAGGCTTCCTGACTGCCGGGCACGCTCCCTGCTGTGTGGCACTGCCCCCTTTCCTGGAATACACAAACGTGCGTGAAACTCCATTGTCCTGCGGCCCCGGCCCACCCTCCTCCCGCCGGGTCTCCGCCCGGCACGGCCCCTGCTCTCCGCGCCTCCCGCCTGGCTCCCCCCCCGGAGGGGCGGGGCGGGTGGCTCCTCCCAGAAGCCCCCGGGCCTGCTTTGTCCCGGCGCCTCCGGATCCAGCCCCAGGACTCACGGGGTGGGGGAGGGGCCCCACCGGAAGCCCATCCGCGCGGACTTCCGGTGGTGCCGCACCGACCCTTCCCTCCAAGCCTGGAGGAAGCGTCCGGGGGCTGGGCCCCTGCTTCCCTGGCTGGGGGCTGCCGAAGGGGAGGGGGAGAGGCGCGGGACCCTGGAGCCGCCTTCGGGCGCCCCCTCCCCCTCCCGCGGCCTTCGGCTCTCCGTCTCTCCGCCTTCGCCGCACCCCTCCCCCACTGGCTGACTCGCACGGGCCCGGGGGACTGCCATTTCTTCCTCCATTCTCTTCTCACGCTCCGCCCGCGCCCCTGGTGGAGACCGCGCACAGGGTGACGTGAGTGCCTTGCCCCCCAGCCACTCTACCGTCCGCACATCCGATGATTCACTGCCCTCTCTGCACAACTCATTCATTGCACTTAGGGGTAGTTATTTTTAGTGGGTTTTTCCCTTACAATGGCTTCACAACGTGGCTTTACACTCAGTACCTACCTCAGTTCATAGTTACATTGAGAAAGTCATTGCCCTTGGGGGTCAGGAGACCTGATTCACATCCTATACTAGCCATGTGACCCTAGACAGGTATCTTTCCCTCTTATTCATGGGGTCTTAGATTTAAAATCTGGAAGGGTCCTTTCAGTATCGTCTAAGACAACTCTGGTAACAAATGACCAGAGTCACGGAGGTCACTGTTAACTCTTAAAATTATCAGAGAACTCATGCAGGCTGTAGAGCAAAAATCTTTATTCCATTGGGGGAGAAAAATGAGATATGTGTGGGGTTCTCCTCTAGGAAGAGTCCTAAGGCAGTGGGGCTAAACCTTGATTTATGTAACTGTGGCTAGACAAATCAACAGCGGTGAGACAACACACACAGTGAGGCAAAGTTGCCCGGTGTCAAAAAGTCCATCATAGCAGGGCTTTTTGGTGCTTGCCTGAGCTCAAGGACCATCAGCTTTGTGATTTAGTTATAGTAGCATGCATTCAGAGAGATTGCTCAGACGATTGGGCTGTACCCTCAGGGCACAGCTTGAAAACAAGGTGTCTCCTAGTAGTAGAAAGAGAGGGGTGGTCTTGGATCCTGATGTCTTGTAATTCAACCGTGTTATTTATGTTATAGATGAAAAACAACCACAATGGCAACAGGACGTGACCAAAGTCACACTAGCAGAACTGTATGGAGCTCAGATGAGAACTCATTTCCTAGCACTACCAGCTAGCTCTTTCCATAGCACTATGCTCTTCTCTGAGTCTCAGTTTCTCCATGTATAAAAAGAGGTTACATGTGTTCCTACTCCACAGAGTAAGAAAATGCTTGATAGACATCATGTTAAAGAAATGTGATGAACTAATAGTATCTCAGATGACATCTCCACATCAAGGACTTTAGAAAATAGATGGTGTCTCTCCACATGAAGGATGCTTGGGAACTGCTTCCAGGAGAATCATAATGCTAAGAGAATTATGAAAGCATATAACAATAATATTAGATAATATAAATATCATACTTAATATCTTTCAGACATTGTGCTAAATTTACAGTTATTTCATTTGATCCTCACATCAACTTTGGCAAGAAGATGATGATATTAGCCCCATTTTACAGATGAGGAAACTGAGGCAAACAAATTAACTTGCCCAGGGTTTCATACAACTAGTATCTGAGATCAGATTTAAACTCAGGCCTTATCTGACTCCAGACCCAGTATTATATCTACTATATTATCTAGTTGATAATTCATAATCATTCTACTCCTATTTTCACTAAAGTACAACTTAATAGTCTCTTTGAAGCATAGAGATGTTTGGGTCTTCAGAGGCTCTGGTGGCAGATTATAAACTCAAAGTAGATCAATGCTGGACAAGGTCTTCAAGGACCAGCCTAGCTCAGTGTTGCAAGGATCAAGCTGAAGTCCATCTAAGTGACAACCTGAGATATAGGGAATATCTACACAAATAGAGCAATCTTTTTGTACTTATGCAGTATTTTTTAACAGTATCATAATTTTTCAG
Organism: Macrotis lagotis; assembly: GCF_037893015.1. Classification (NCBI taxonomy): domain Eukaryota; kingdom Metazoa; phylum Chordata; class Mammalia; order Peramelemorphia; family Peramelidae; genus Macrotis; species Macrotis lagotis. The sequence goes on along the minus strand of NC_133665.1, from coordinate 102,831,493 downwards.
TGTCAGGAGCTTGCCATTGGGAATTTTTTTTTCCAAAACAAATCAGCACATTTTCTGAAACTCAGATTCATAAAGACTTCCCCAGGAGTACTAAGAGGTTAAAGGATTTGCCTGTGCTTACAAAGATTACCATGTGTGAGAAACAGGACTTGACCATAGGTACTTTGAACTAGGTCTAACTTAGGCTGGACCTAAGTAATTCAGTTTTGGGGTTAGAAGGTAATGAAATGGGGCAGTGTCATGGAAATTAAGGAAAATATTGTGGGGTGAACAGTGATAGCAAAGCAAATATATTGGGCAGCTAGGTGGCACAGTGGATAGAGCACCAGCCCTGGAATTGGTTCAAAACCAACCTCAGACACTTAATAATTACCTAGCTGTATGAATGACCTTAGCAAGTCACTTAGCCCCATTACCTTGCAAAAAAAAAGTAATGAAATACTAAGGAGCCATAAAATATAACAAAAATGATATGACAATCAAATGCAGAAATATTAAATGTATCAATTTCAGATCCTGACACAATAAAAATCGTGTAATAAAAGGCCATGAAAAGGTAGACTAAAAGTTAATTGGAAACTAAATAACCTAATTTTAAAGAACGAATGGATCAAGCAACAAATCTTTGGCAATGACAACAATGACATAACATACCAGAATTTGTGGGAAACAAGTTATTAGAGAAAATTTTATTTCTAAAAGCTCACATGAATAAATTAGAGAGAGAGAAATTGGGTATGCAACTAAAATAGCTAGAAAAAGAACAAATAAAAAAATATTCAATTAAATATCAAATTAGAAATTCCACAAATTAAAGATTAATAAAATTGAAAGTAAGAAAACTGTTAAACTAATAAATAAAACTAAGTTGGTTTTATGAAAAAACCAACAAAATAGATAAACCTGGGGTGGCTAGGTGGAGCAGTGGATAGAGCACCGGCCCTGGAGTCCGGAGTACCTGAGTTCAAATCCAGCCTCAGACACTTAATAATTACCTAGCTGTGTAGCCTTGGGCAAGCCACTTAACCCCCATTGCCTTGCAAAAAAAAAAAAAAACACCCTAAAAAAAATAGATAAACCTTTGGTCAGTTTGATTAAAAAAGAAAGAAGTTACCAGTATCAAAAATGAAAAGAGTGAATTTACCACCTGTGAGGAGGAAATTAAAGTAATACTTTGGAGTTTGATCCAACTCAACCATATGCCAATAAATTTGACAATCTATGTGAAATAGATGAATATTTACAAAAATATAAATTACCCAGATTGACAGAAGAGAAAATTAAATACTTAACCCAATTTCTGAAAAAGAAATTGAAAAGCCTTCAATGAACTCTCTTAAGAAAAAGTCTCCAGGACCAGAAGGATTCACAAGTGAATTCTACCAAACACTTAAAGAACAATTAATTTCAATTCTGTATAAAATGTTTGAAAAAATAGGTGAAGTTCTACCAAATTCCTTCTATGACACCAATATGGTGTAAATACCTTAAAACAGGAAGAGTCAAAATAGACAAAATTATAAACCAGTTTCCCTAATGAATGTTGATGCAAAAATTTTAAATAAATTATTAGCAATGCAATAACAGTTGCAAGTTATCACTAGGTTAGTGGATTTATACCAGGTAGGGTATATACCAGGAATTCAGAGCTGGTTCAGTATTAGGAAAGCTATCAGCATAATTGACTATATCAATAACAAAGCTAATAGAAATCATTTGATTATCTCAATAGATATTAAAAAAGCTTTTGACGAAATACAGCACCCATTCTTATTAAAAACACTAGAGAGCACAAGAATAAATGAAACTTTCCTTAAAACAATAAGCAGCATCCATCTAAAACCATCATCAAGCATATATGTAAGAGGGATAAGCTAGAAGCATTCCCAATAAGATCAAGGGTGAAATAAGGATGCCCATTATCACCACAATTATTTAATATTGTGGTTTTGGTAATCTTTGTAACAGAAGAAAAAGATGTTAAAGGAATTAGAATAGGCAATGAGGAAACAAAACTCTCACTTTTTAAAGATGATTTAATAGTTTACTTAGAGAATCCTAGAAAAGCAATTGAAATTATATTTCAAACAATTAGCAACTTAACCAAAGTTGCAGATATAAAATAAACCTATGTAAGTCAACAGCAACAAATACCAAGAATAGCAACAAAGCACAGAAGCATGAGATAAAGTCCATTTAAAGTAATTGTAGACAACATAAAATACCTGGGATTCTATCTGCCAAGACAAGCTCAGAAATTATATGAAAAACAATTACAAAATACTTTTCATACAAAATCAGATCTAAATTATTGGATAAATACCAATTGCTTATGGAGAGACCAATTAATATAATAAAAATGACAATTCTACCTAAATTATTCAAATACCAAAAAAATTACTTTATTGTTTGTGTGTGTGTGTGTGTGTTTATGTGTCTATGTGTTTCCATGCACAGGAACAAAAGGTCAATAATATCAAAGGAATTAATGAAAAAATGCAAAAGAAGATGCCCTAGCCATACCAGAGCTAAAATTATAAAGCAGTAGTCATCAAAACCATTTGGTATTGGCTAAGAAATAGAGTAGTGGATCAGTGAACTAGAATGGGTACAAAAGAAACAGTAGTAAATGTCCTCGGTAATTTACTGTTTGCTAAACCCAAAGACTCCTATCTTTGGGGATAAGAACTCACTTTTTTTTTTATACCTGAGCTATTTTATTTTAAAGAACTCACTTTTTAACAAAAACTTCTGGGAAAACTGGAAAAGAATATGGCAGAAACTTGGCATAGATCAACATCTCACACACTTTACAAAAATAAGAATGAAATGGGTATAAGATTTAGACATAAAATGTAGTAAACTGGGAAACAATCTTTACAACTGCTTCTGACAAAGGACTCATTTCTAAAATATACAGAGAACTGAGTCATTTAAAAAAAAAGCCATATACCCTTTGACCCAGCAATACCACTACTGGGTCTATACCCTGAAAAGATGATGAAAAAGGGTAAAAACATTACTTGTACAAAAATATTCATAGCAGCCCTGTTTGTGGTGGCAAAGAAGTGGAAATCAAGTAAATGTCCTTCAATTGGGGAATGGCTTAGCAAACTGTGGTATATCTATGTCATGGAACACTATTGTTCTATTAGAAACCAGGAGGGATGGGATTTCAGGGAAGCCTGGAGGGATTTGCATGAATTGATGCTGAGTGAGATGAGCAGAACCAGAAAAACACTGTACACCCTAACAGCAATATGAGAGTGATGTTCAACCTTGAAGGACTCGCTCATTCCATCAGTGCAACAATTGGGAACAATTTTGGGCTGTCTGCAAAGGAGAGTGCCAGCTGTATCCAGATAAGGAGCTGTGGAGTTTGAACAAAGTTCAAGGACTATTCCCTCTAATTTAGAAAAAAAACATATTGTCTGATCTTGTCACCTCTTAGACTTCTCTTCTTTAAGGATATGATTTCTCTCTCATCACACCCAATTTGGATCAAGGTACAACATGGAAACAAAGTAAAGACTGACAGAGTGCTTTCTGTGAGGGGAAGCAAGATAGGGGGGGAAATTGTAAAACTCAATATCTTTAATAAAAATTAATTTTAAAAACAGCCATTCACCAGTTGACAAATGGTCAAAGGATATGCAAAGGCAATTTACAGATGAGATCAAATCAATCTGTAGTCATATGAAAAATTGCTCTAAATCATTACTTATTAGAGAAATGCAAATCAAAGCTTCTCTGAGGTGCCACCTCACACCTCTCAGACTGGCCAATATGACCAGAAAGGATAATGATCATTTTTGGAAGGGTTGTGGGAAATCTGGGACACTATTACATGGTTGGTGGAGCTGTGAACTCATCCAACCTTTCTGGAGAGAAATTTGGAACTACACCCAAAGGACAACAAAAATGTGTAATACCAATACTGGGTCTATACCCTGAAAAGATGATGAAAAAGGATAAAAACATCACTTGTACAAAAATATTCATAGCAGCGCTGTTTGTGGTGGCAAAGAATTGGAAATCAAGTAAATGTCCTTCAACTGGGGAATGGCTTACCAAACTGTGTTGTGTATATATATACATATATATATATATATATATGTCATCTGATGCTGAGTGAGATGAGCAGAACCAGCAACATGAGAGTGATGATTAACCTTGATAGACACCCTTATTTTATCAGTGCAACAATCAGGAACAATTTGGGGCTGTCTGTAATGGAGAATACCATCTGTATCTAGAGAAAGAATTGAGTTTGAACAAAGTTCAAGGATTATTCCCTTTAATTTAGGGAAAAAAACTATCTTATTGTCTGATCTTGTTATCGCTTATACTTTATGTTTCTTCTTCAAGGATATGAATTCTCTCTCATCACACTCAATTTGGATCAATATACAACATGGAAACAATTTAAAGACTGACAAATTGCTTTCTGTGGGGGGTGTGGAAGAGAAGAAAGATTGGGAAAAAAATTGTAAAATTCAAAGTAAATAAAATCTTTAATTAAAATGTTAAAAAAAAGATTTAAACATAAAAGATGATAACATAAGCCAGTTAGGAGAACTCTGTCAGATTTATGGAAAGGGGAGCAGTTTATGAAAAAGGAAAGATACAGAACAATATAAAATGCACAATGGATAATTTCAATTAAATTAAAAAGGTTTTGCAAAAATAAAACCAATCCACCAAGATTAAAAGGAATGCAACAATTTGGCAAACAATTTTTGCAATTAGTGTTTTTTTGTTGGGTTGGTTTTTTTTTTTTTGGCAAGGCAATGGGGTTAAGTGGCTTGCCCAAGGACACACAGCTAGGTAATTATTAAGTGTCTGAGGCTGGATTTGAACTCAGGTATTCCTAACTCCAGGGCCGGTGCTCTATTCACTATGCCACCTAGCCGCCCCAGCAATTAGTGTTTCTGATAAAGAATTCATTTCTAAAATATATAGAGAACTGAGTCAAATTTGTAAGAATGCAAGTCATTCCCCAATTGATAAAGGATCAAAGGAAATGAACAGGCAGTTCTCAGATGAAGAAATTGAAACTAACTATAGACATATGAAAAAATACTCTAAATCATCATTGATTAGAGAAATGCAAATTAAAATAACAGGTACCATCTCACAGCTATCAGATTGGCCACTATGACAAAAAAGGAAAATGATCAATGTTGGAGAGAATGTGGTAAAACTGGGACATTTATGCACTGTTGGTGGAGTTGTGAACTGATCCAACCTTTCTGGAGAGCAATTTGGAACTTTGCCCAAAGGGCAACAATAATGTGCATACCCTTTGGCCCAGCAATACCACTACTGGGTCTATATCCTGAAGAGATGATGAAAAAGTGTAAAAACATCACTTGTACAAAAATATTTATAGCAGCCCTATTTGTGGTGGCAAAGAATTGGAAATCAAGTAAATGTCCTTCGATTGGGGAATGGCTTAGCAAACTGTGGTATATGTATGTCATGGAACACTATTGTTCTATTAGAAACAAGGAGGGATGGGAATTCAGGGAAGCCTGGAGAGATTTGCATGAACTGATGCTGAGTGAGATGAGCAGAACCAGAAAAACACTGTATACCCTAACAGCAACATGGGGGTGATGATCCACCTTGATGGACTTGCTCATTCCATCAGTGCAACAATCCAGAACAATTTTGGGCTGTCTGCAAAGGAGAGTGCTATCTGTATTCAGATAAGGAGATGTGGAGTTTGAACAAAGTTGAAGGACTATTCCCTTTAATTTAGAAAAAAAAACAGATATCTTATTGTCTGATCTTGTTACCTCTTAGACTTCTTGTCTCTTCTTTAAGGATATGATTTCTCTCTCATCACACTCAATTTGGATCAAGGTACAACATGGAAACAAAGTAAAGACTGACAGAGTGCTTTCCATGGTGGGGGGAGGTAAGTAAGATTGGGGGGAAAATTGTAAAACTTAAATAATATCTTTAATAAAAATAAATTTTAAAAAATCATGAGGGACTGAACTTTAGAATAGCTTGGGAAAATTTGCATGAATTGGTGCTGAGTGAAATGAGCAGAGCCAGAAGAATACTGTACACATTAACACTGTGTGAGATGACCAATTATAAAGGACTTGTAATGGAAATTACCATCCATATTTAGAGAAAGAACTATGGAGTCTGAATGCAGATCAAAGCTTACTACTTTCAATTTTTATAATTTGTTTTGTGTGTTATGGCTTCCCCCCCCATGACTTTTTTCTTTTTATTCTGATTCTTCTTTCACAGCATGATAAATATGGAAATATGTTTATCATGGTTATATATGTATAACCTATATTAGTTTTCTGTCTTTCAGGAGGAGGGGGAGAGAAGGGAGGGAGGAAGAAAAATGTGAAACTCAAAACTTAAAAAATTATGATTGTTGAAAACTATTTGCATGTAGTTGGAAAAATAAATTAATTTTTTAAAAATCTGAAAAAGAAAAATGAGAATAAAAGAAAATTGCATTACATAACAGTTAAAGTATATAATTATTAAAAACAGAATCTGCTCCCCTTTGCTTATTTCCACATTTGCCAGAGCAGCCACACTGAATCAGAAAGACTTCCCAAAGGACAGGGGAACTCTGCCAGATCCCAATAACACTTACTCCCCAAAGGCTATGCTTTTTATACCTCTAGTCAGAAATGTTAATAGGAACTGGCTCTCTGGGGAGAAAATTATACACTTGACACACTTTTAAGTTCTATTAACATTTTCTCCAAATATGCTCTTAAGGCTAGAAAATCAACAAAACAATAAATCAAATCCTGACTTTTAGTATTTATTAAATGCCTGCCATTTGCAGTTAGAGGCACCTTGAAATAGTGGATAGAAAGTTGTTTGTGGAATAAGGAAGATCTAAATTTGAATCCTGCCTCTGACACATACTGTGTGACCCTGAATTAGTTCCTTAATCTCATAGCAATCTAAACACCTCTATAAAGACTATAAGGTATATAGAAATGTCAACCTATATTGGAGTTTCCTCTCATGAAAGTTTCTGATACCAGTGAAATCACTGGTCCCTAACCCAATCCCTTCTATGTGCTGAATACTAGGGAAACAAAAAAGAATTAGTCTTTGCCCTTAAGGAGCTTATGACCTATAAAATGGAGAAATAGACATCTATATATTTTGTCTATTTGTATATATAAAATGAATATAAGATGATTTGAGGAGAAGACAATAGCAAATGGGAGATCAGAAAAGGCTTCATGTAGGAGGTGGCATATCATCCTCATTTCTGCCTCTTGCCTTTCTTAAAGATTTGTTGAAGTTCTCACCTTCTGCAACAAGCTTTTCCTGATCCCCCTTAATGCTCATGTCTCCCATCTATTATCACAAATTTTGTTTGCATCATAAACTCCTTGAGAGCAATAATGATTTTTTTTACTTTCCTAGCAATTTCCATACAGTAGGCATTTAATAAATTGACTGAGAAGTAGAACCTTGAAGGAAAATAGAATTACTAAGAAGCAGAAAGGAAAAGAGGGCATTCCAGCATGGGGACCAGTCAGTACAAAACCACAGAGATGGGAAATGGAAAGCCAAGTAGAAGAAACAATATGAAAATTCACTTGACTAGATCATTGTATCCATGAAAGAGAACGATGTATAATATGGCTAAAAAGGCAGATCAGAAACTCTGCCACTTCCTGGAATAGTGTCTTATACAATGTAGATGTTTAATATTTGTTGAATTGGACTGAATACAGAATTTCATAGGATCAGAGATTCATTGATCTAGAGCTAGAAAGATTCTCAGAGCTTCTCTAAGCCAACTACTTCATTTTACAGTTGAGGAAACTTGGTCTTTCTAAATATCCTGCTGTCTGGCTTATTGTGTCTTCAGATGTCTTCTCTCTTAACTGCCACCCACCTACCCTGACTGAAACCTCTTAAATCCATATTTTATCTCATCCTTTTTCCACTCTCTGAGCAGCTGAGAACTCTGTCTCTCTCCTGTTTATTTCCCCTTCCTCCCCCGCAAGTTTTCTTTTGCAAGCTTTTCTTAGGCAATAAACACTGAAATTTGTTATTGGACTCAGTTTCACTTAGGGTCCCTCATTTTGGTCCCTGGGGTCTTTTGTTTACAAGAATAAAATAAATGGGACAAACTCCAATTTGGCAAGCATTTATTAAATACTTATATTCAGATCTAATGTACATAAAATGAAATATGATCCCTGCCTTCAATTAGTTTACAATTTAATAGAAATGGATATACACAAATGATGATTGATGACTTCTAATCTTCATTAACCTTCCCAAGTAATACTGACATCCTGGAAGGGAGAAAATTCACATTGTTTTATTGGAGGTCTTAGCATAAATGATAAGGCACAAAGATTCTAGGTTGGGAAGGACCATTCTTCCTGGTATGGCCTCCTGGAGGACATGTGTCCTCCTAGGAGATAATCTGATATCCAACCCCCTCCTAAATTAAAGGCCACTCTCTTGAACCAAGCTAGAAAGTAGCTTTTCAGATCCTATCTTTTGATTGTGGAATATAAAAGAATCACATTCCAAAACTCCATTTTGAGGGTCTGGTAATCTAGTTGGATCCCTCATACATACCTGCATAACCAGTAAACTTGGAAAAATATTAATAAATGAATATGGTAAACATTCTATTTTGCTCTTGAGGCCAAACTCTGGTGGCTAATGTTTGTCCTTTATTAGGACAAACTTTGATGGTTAATATATATTGAAATTTATTATTTTTAAGACCAAACACAAAAAGTTCTTCAACATATAATGATTTCAATAGTTTCATAAAAGGCATGAGGTATTTCCCTCATTGGAGAAAAGCCAATATTTGATTTGAATTGAGCGCTAAAAGTACAATTTCAGTTCAGTTTTCAGTGTGGGCATATTCCAAGTGGAAAATTTTATGACTAGACTTGTCAACTTAGATTATATCCATGTGTAAGATATGTGTGAGAAATGATTATTAATAACCAATAATTTGGGGGGATTCAGAACTCTCCTCTTCTAAAATCTTTTCAAAGTCCATGGTTTTTTTTTTTTTAATGATTCCATAGTGGCAATGATTTTAAGGTATTAGGCCCCAGAGCTCTGAATGACCACTTATGAAGTCTGCCTAATTACAAGAATGCTGATGACTAAGTCTATCATTTGTGGGAAACTTTGGCATAATATGGTAAGTTCCCCAATTTTTTTTTTGTATCTCTGGACCACCCTCTTTTGCCCAGCTTATGACCACTTAGTCAGCAGAGATATCCAGGATGATTGGAATGAGAAAGATGGAAAGTCCCCAGAGTACTATGTTGTTGGGTAGATTCAGAATATGAATGGAGGCAGCGGAATGTTCCTTGCTACTGAAAGGTTATTTTATTCTGGATGAATTTCTTTTGGGAGAAGTTCAGGAAACATGCAAGAAAAATGTACTTAAACCCAATGAACAGATAAATCTGCTCTAAGAGGAAGTAGAAACACTATATAGTGTTTTTTTTAAGAAATTAGACTGATGTAAGCCATCTCTCATGATGTTGACATCATGTGGTCTCACATATTGTAGATATTCACTGCTTTTATGTCAATATTTAGCTAATGGTATAAGATACTGTTTGTCAGTATTACTGTTTTGCTAAGCCACTTCATTCAGGCCTACCTAAAAACACTTTGCTTTTTTGAAAGGGAATAAAAAAGTATTAATTTTTAAGCAGGCCTTAAAATTTTAACTAAAATTTGATGCAAGAAATATCTTTTCAGTATTCCCAAATGTTGACTTATGTTTCCCATAATTTTATTTGTGATAATTATAAATATATACATAAAACCACAATCAGAAAGCACATTAATTGCTTTTACTGCATTCAACTGAAAGGAAGCTAAAGTGTCATCTTAAAAGTAAATGTAAGGGGTGACTAGGTGGCTAGGTGGCGTAGTGGATAAAGCACCAGCCTTGGAGTCAGGAGTACCTGGGTTCAAATCCGACCTCAGACACTTAATAATTACCTAGCTGTGTGGCCTTGGGCAAGCCACTGAACCCCATTTACCTTGCAAAAAAAAAGTAAATGTAATATTTCAAACTGGTTTTATGCAACCAAAGACTAGTGTTACATTTTTTGTATTTATGGGAATGAAAAAAATTGACCAATTTTACATATCAAAATGTTTGGGTGATGAACTCAATAATCTCTCTGACTCAGGGAGATAAGAAGGGCTTAGACTTTAATTCAAAGGTTCCACAAAAGTTTGTAAGTTACTACAAAAGTCCACAAATTAGTTTCTTTGGAGAAGCAGCAAGATAGTGAGTATCAGTATTTCTGTGAGCTAAAGGGAAAGAGAGATAGACAAGCAGAAGTTGAGACCAAGGCTAAAAAAATGAAGGCAAGAAACCACTGATCCCTAAGGAAGGAGAGCAGGTCCCATAGGAATGAAATTTAGGTACTTTAGCAAGGTAAGATTCAGTTGAGAGAAAATGGCAAAGAGGATGGTCAGTTTAAGAAAGGGGGGGGGAGAAGGAAAGGGAAAGGGAAAGGAAACAGCCAGGAGTCAGTGACTAGGTTTAGATCAACATAAATCCAGATGCATGAGCTGAGACTGCATAGGTCCAGCCTGGAGAAGAGTAGGGGAAAAGAAGCCAGTCAACAGTTGCCTGGTAGAGTCACATAAGAAAAAGAGACTGATGAGGAAGTGAGGCCCCAAAGTATATTTTCTGTGATGGGAGGAGCAAGGGACTGCTTGAGGAGTGGTTTAACACCTGGTGTAGGTATGGTTTTGCTACAGGGCTAGTCTTTCAGGATTGGCTTAATGTCTGTGCTTGATTAGTATTTATTCCCAAATTGGTGCAGTGGATAGAGCACTGACCATGAGTCAAGAGGATGGGAGTCCATGTCTGACTTGACTCTTACTGTGTGACCTTGGGCAAGTCACTTAACCTGGATGGCCTTGCCTCCAGGGCCATCTCCAGTTGATATATAGTCACTGGACCCAGATCACTCTGGAGGAGAAAGTGAGGCTGGTGACTTAGCACAGTCCTCCTCACTCAAATCCATTTCAGGTGCTTGTCACAGCATCACCTCCCTGATTGTCATGGTCTTCTTAAAAAATGAAGGATAAGCATTATATTATTCCCTTCTAAGTATTGCATATCTTACTGCCACCTATCAAGTCAATGCAAAACAATACATTACTGAAAAAGCCATAAGTTTTGTTCCCAATACAAAAAGATCACAGTATTTCTCTTCCCAGAATTTCCTAGCCATAATACTGTTGAAATTAAAAATACATAAATACCAACTATAGTTATTGGGAACTACGCAACTTAAACTGGTATGTGGTTTTTTGTTTGTTTTTAGGTTTTTGCAAGGCAATGGGGTTCAGTGGCTTGCCCAAGGCCACACAGCTAGGTCATTATTAAGTGTCTGAAGTCGGATTTGAACTCAGGTACTCCTGACTCCAGGGCCAGTGCTCTATCCACCACCACCTAGCCGCCCCAACTGATATGTTTTTGAGACTAAAGCAAATACAAGCTACTTAACCAGAACAATCCTATTTTAAACTGACCATTAATTTAAGGCAGGAATTTGGACTGATATGAACACATAATTAAATGGTTAAAGACATTATTTTACATGTAAGATTCTTTTAAGCATAATTTTACAACTTAGATGAATTTTATACCCCCAAATATTTTATCTTAACTCATTTCTTCTTGAGCTAAGGAAAACATTGTTAACCAGAGATTAAACCCATAGGAGTTGATGAGGTTATCAAAAACTGTAGAAAGAAAAAATACAGTAACTCCAACAGAATCTTGGTGAACTCTCAAAAGTTGGGGAAGAAGATGTGAAGAGACCTGTGGTTATGATTAAGGACTGAGGATAAAGGTTCCTATATTACCACAGTAAATAATTAATAATAAAAGGAAAGGAAAAGAAAACATGGTTCTATATTGTTAGCTGTAGGGACAGTAGTAAATGACAGATGAATTGAGTAATACGGCAATCAATCAACAAGGATGTATTAAACCCTCAGTATGAATCAGGAATTATGCTAAATGCTAGAGATTAAAAAAACGAAGTCCCGTGTCCTCAAGGAACTCACATTCTTATGGAGAATGGGTCTGACATGATAATATGTAGGAAACTACATAAGCTATAAAATATCAGAGAGGTTGAAGGGCTGGCTCCTCCTGGGTTTCTGAAGGGGAGACAGTGTGGCGTTCTGCCCCGTGGTCTAGAATGGACACTAAGCAAGGCACAAGGTTGTGCCTCCCAGGCCTGGGCAGGAGATCTGAGCCAAACATGTGTTTTCTCATTCTATTTCTCTAAATAAGGAGGGTGGGATGGATTAATGGTCATTTGGATCCTTTCCTATGCTATAAAGCTTATGATTAGCCAGTGTCTGAAGGAGGATACTTGAAGATAGCTGTTCTCCTGCAACGATTGGCACACAAAAAGCACTTAATAAATACTTGTAGAAGCGAACTGAATGTGAGAACTCTGGTAGACTAATTCCAGACTAAAGGAATGTGTGTGATAAAATTCACTAAATAAAATCTTCAGGGACTAGTCTGAACAAAAGAAAGTTATTTGCTTTTCTTGAGAGAAGGGCAACACTCCAAATCTCACAAAGGTAGTGAAGATCAAGGAGATGCCCTGAATTGACAGTCAAGATTATATAGCCTAAATATGGAACTATGACCAAAGAGCAATAAAACTGTTCATACCCTTTGACTCAGCAATTCCATTTCTAGGACTGTTGGGAGCCAGGGTCTCTAAGCTGTTTGACACAGTTGCAGCAAGAAGACTCAAGGCAGTCACACTGCCTGATGGAACAACATTTCCTTCTTCAATATATATAAGGATTTCATGCATACCAATTTTTATAGGTTTATTATTGATTACAATATTTACTCACCCTAATACTGGAATGGCTATAAAGGAAGGATTTCAGAAAAATTCCTTGAATAAAATAGATTGTAAACTCTGTCCAAATTTAACAAGACTGCCTCTCCCTGAGGCATACAAAAGGCTTCAGCATTATGAAATCTCTGGAAAACCAAACACTGGGAATTCCAAGGAGATGCCAGAATATACACAGGGAAAACAGATATAAGATGGGTCAAGATAGAATTCCAGGGAAATTAATAGTTTTGCCCCCCTTACCATACACAGGAATATATGAAAAAGATGGTGAGAAAATAGTACAGGTGACCGATATGTGAACTCCAGCAGCCTTAGTTTCATGGGAAAGAATAAAAAAAGTCACAGAAACTGTGGTTTCTACCAACAAGGCCTGAAAGAAAAATTGGTTATTGTAAGAGTTAACAGATGGATGGACAAGCATAAAGACCCTCACTATAGATTGTTAAGGAAGTGTATCGAAAAATATTACTTACACAAAATATATAAAAAACTTTCCATTAAAAGAATTGCTTAATAACTTTAAATGAATTAACAATTATACAGTGCAGTAATAAATATGGTAACAGACAGGTTAAGGTCATCATGGTCTGAGTAGGGATAAGAAATCAATTAACTATATGATTATTACTTAAACTTGTAATCACATGATTAAAACTTGTAACCATATGAACTATATGATTGATGATGAAAATTGTACACTTTTGTAACCAAGGAAATGATCTCAGCTTGCATGCTTGAAACATACATGATTCTGAAACTATAAAAATAAATCCAAGCAGCTGACAGTCAAACTGCTCCTGCCTTTACCCACTTGTTGATTCAACTCATTTCGCCGACTCTATCCCTCCTGTCAGGTTCCAAGGACCCCGCGGAGGCTGGACCCCTGCATAGGACTATATCCAGAAGAAATTGTAAAAAAATGGAAAAAGTCCTACATGTTCCAAAATATTCATAACGGCTCTTTTTGTAGTGGCAAAGAATTGGAAATTAAGGGATTGCCCATCAGTTGAGGAATGGCTAAAAAAGTTACGGTACATGAATACTATAGAATATTATTTTTCTTTTTTTTAAATTAATTTTTATTAAAGATATTATTTGAGTTTTACAATTTTCCCCCATCTTGCTTCCCCCCCCCCACAGAAAGCAATCTGTCAGTCTTTACTTTGTTTCCATGTTGTACCTTGATCCAAATTGGGTGTGATGAGAGAGAAATCATATCCTTAAAGAAGAGAAGTCTAAGAGGTGACAAAATCAGATAATAAGATATCTGTTTTTCCTCTAAATTAAAGGGAATAGTCCTTGAACTTTGTTCAAACTCCACAGCTCCTTATCTGGATAAAGATGGCACTCTCCTTTGCAGACAGCCCAAAATTGTTCCCAATTGTTGCACTGATGGAATGAGCGAGTCCTTCAAGGTTGAACATCACTCCCAAGTTGCTGTTAGGGTGTACAGTGTTTTTCTGGTTCTGCTCATCTCACTCAGCATCAATTCATGCAAATCCCTCCAGGCTTCCCTGAAATCCCATCCCTCCTGGTTTCTAATAGAACAATAGTGTTCCATGACATAGATATACAGCAGTTTGCTAAGCCATTCCCCAATTGAAGGACATTTATTTGATTTCCAATTCTTTGCCACCACAAACAGGGCTGCCATAAATATTTTTGTACAAGTAATCTTTTTACCCTTCTTCCTCATCTCTTCAGGGTATATACCCAGTAGTGGTATTGCTGGGTCAAAGGGTATGCACATTTTTGTTGCCCTTTGGGCATAGTTCCAAATATCTCTCCAGAAGGGTTGGATGAGTTCACAGCTCCACCAACAGTGTAATAGTGTCCCAGATTTCCCACAACCCTTCCAACAATGATTATTATCCTTCCTGGTCATATTGGCCAATCTGAGAGGTGTGAGGTGGTACCTCAGAGAAGCTTTAATTTGCATTTCTCTAACAATTAATGATTTAGAGCATATTTTCATATGGCTATGGATTGCTTTGATCTCCTCATCTGTAAATTGCCTCTGCATATCCTTTGACCATTTGTCAATTGGGGAATGGCTTTTTGTTTTAAAAATATGACTCAGTTCTCTGTATATTTTAGAAATGAGTCCTTTGTCAGAATCATTAGTTGTAAAGATTGTTTCCCAATTTACTACATTTCTTTTGATCTTGGTTACAGTGGTATCTGTGCAAAATCTTTTTAATTTAATGTAATCAAAATCATCTAATTGGTTTTTGCTGATGTTCTCCAACACTTCCTTAGTCATAAACTGCTCCCCTTTCCATAGATCTGACAGGTAAACTAATCCTTGATCTTCTAATTTGCTTATAGTGCTTTTTTTATGTCCAAGTCCTTTAACCATTTGGATCTTATCTTGGTAAAGGGTGTGAGGTGTTGGTCTAATCTAAGTTTCTTCCATACTAAATTCTAATTATCCTAGCAGTTTTTATCAAAGAGGGAGTTTTTATCCCAATGACTGGACTCTTTGGGTTTATCAAACAGCAGATTGCTGTAATCATCTCCTGCTTTTACACCTAGTCTATTCCACTGATCTACCACTCTATTTCTTAGCCAACACCAAACAGTTTTGATGACTGATGCTTTATAATATAATTTTAGATCAGGTAGGGCTAAGCTACCTTCTTTTGCAATTTTTTTCATTAAGCTCCTGGCAATTCTTGACTTTTTATTTCTCCATATGAATTTACTTACAATTTTTTCTAACTCGTTAAAGTAATTTTTTGGAATTTTGATTGGTAGGGCACTAAACAGATAGTTTAGTTTTGGTAGAATTGTCATTTTTATTATATGAGCTCTACCTATCCATGAGTAGTTGATATTTGCTTAGTTATTTAAAATCTGATTTAATTTGTGTGAGAAGTGTTTTATAATTGTTTTCAAAAAGATCCTGAGTCTGTCTTGGCAAATAGACTACTAAGTATTTTATATTGTCTGAGGTTACTTTGAACGGGATTTCTCTTTCTAGCTCTTCCTGCTGTATCTTGCTACACATATATAGAAAAGTTGAGGATTTATGAGGGTTTATTTTATAACTTGCAACTTTGCTAAAATTGCTAATTGTTCCAGTAGTTTTTTGTATGATTTCTTGGGATTCTCTAGGTAGACCATCATGTCATCTGCAAAGAGTGAGAGTTTTGTCTCTTCCTTCCCAATTCTAATTCCTTCAATTTCTTTTACTTCTCTAATTGCTGATGCTAACATTTCTAATACAATATTGAATAATAGTGGTGATAATGGGCACCCTTGTTTCTGCCCTGATCTTATTGGGAATGCCTCTAGCCTCTCCCCATTGAGTATAATGCTTGTTGATGGTTTCAGATAGATACTGCTAATTATTTTAAGGAACAGTCCATTTATTCCTACACTCTCTAGTATTTTTAATAGGAATGGATGCTGTATTTTGTCAAAAGCTTTTTTCAGCATCTATTGATATGATCATATGACTTCTGATGGGTTTGTTGTTGATATAATTGAGTATACTAACAGTTTTCCTAATATTGAACTAACCCTGAATTCCTGGAATAAATCCTACTTGATCATAATGTATTATCCTAGTGATAACTTGTTGCAATCGTTTTGCTAAGATTTTATTTAAGATTTTTTGCATCTATATTCATCAGGGAAATAGGTCTATAATTTTCTTTCTCTGTTTTAACTCTTCCTGGTTTAGGTAACAGCACCATATTGGTTTCATAGAAAGAGTTAGGCAGAGTTCCATCTTTCCCTATTTTTACAAACAGTTTATATAGAACTGGAACCAATTGTTCCTTAAATGTTTGGTAGAATTCACTTGTGAATCCATCAGGCCCTGGAGATTTTTTTTTAGGGAGTTCAATAATGGCTTGTTGAATTTCTTTTTTCTGAGATAGGGTTGTTTAGGTATTTAATCTCTTCTTCATTTAACCTGGGCAACTTATATTTTTGTAAATATTCATCCATTTCACTTAGATTATCAAATTTATTGGCATAGAGTTGGGCAAAATAATTTCAAATTATTACTTTAATTTCCTCCTCATTGGTGGTGAGTTCACCTTTTTCATTTATGATACTAGCAATTTCATTTTCTTCTTTTTTTTAATCAAATTGACCAGAGGTTTATCAATTTTATTGGTTTTTTTCATAATATCAACTTTTGGTTTTATTTATTAATTCAATAGTTTTTTGCTTTTGATTTTATTAATTTCTCCTTTAATTTTTTGAATTTCTAATTTAGTATTTAATTGGGGATTTTTGATTTGTTCTTTCTCTAATTCTTTTAGTTGCATGTTTAGTTCATTGATTTCCTCTTTCTACATTTTATTAATGTAAGCATTTAGAGCTATATCCCCTGAGAGTCGCTTTGAATGAATCCCATAGATTTTGGTATGTTGTTTCATTATTATCATTATCTAGGATAAAATGGTTAATTCTTTCTATAATTTGTTTTTTGGTCCACTCATTTTTTAAAATGAGGTTATTCAGTTTCCAATTTGTTCTGGGTCTATATCTCCTTGGCTCAGTATTGTATATGACTTTTATTGCATTGTGATCTGAGAAAGATGTATTCACTATTTCTGCCTTTCTGCAGTTGATCATTAGGTTTTTATGTCCTAGTACATGGTCAATTTTTGTATAAGTTCCATGCACTGCAGAGAAAAAGGTATATTTCTTTCTAACCCCATTCAGTTTCCTCCATAAGTCTACCATATCTAATTTTTCTAACAATCTATTCACCTCCTTAACTTCTTTCTTGTTTATTTTATGATTCTATTTATCTAGATCTGATAGCGGGAGGTTGAGGTCTCCCACTAGTAGAGTTTTGCTGTCTATGTCTTCCTGTAGTTCTTTCAGCTTCTCCTCTAAGAATTTGGGTGCTGTCCCACTGGGTGCATATATATTCAATATTGAAATGACTTTATTGTCTATGGTACCTTTTAGGAGGATAAAGTTTCCTTCCTTATCTCTTTTAACGCTATCTATTTTTTCTGCTGCTTTGTCTGAGATAAGGATTGCTACCCCTGCTTTTTTTTACTTCAGCTGAAGTAAAATATATTTTGCTCCAACCTTTTACCTTTACTCTATATGTATCTCTCTGCTTCAAATGAGTTTCTTGTAAGCAGCATATTGTAGGATTCTGGTTTTTAATCCACTCTGCTATTCACTTACATTTTTAAGGGAGAGTTCATCCCATTCACATTCAAGGTTATGATTACTAATTCTTTATTGCCCTCTGTTCTATCTTCCCTCCGTTTGTATTTTTCCCCCTTTCTCCCCTCTTTATCCATATTCCCCAGTATTTTGTTTCTGAATACCACCCCCTTCAGCGTGTTTGCCCTCCTATATCATACCCTCCTCTTTCTTTCCTCTTTCCCTTTTTCCCTTTTCCCTTCCCTTCTTTTTGTTATTTTGCCTTTTTTCCCCTCACTCCCCTTCCCTTTCTCCAGCCCCCCTCCCCTTTTCCCCTTTTACTACTTGAAAGGTTAGATGTTTTATAAGTTAACTGAGTATGTGTAGGTTGACTTTAAGCTAAGTCTGATGAGAAGAAGATTCAGGTGTTTCTCATCTGCTCCCTTCTTCCCCTCTATTACCATAGGTTTTTTGTACCTCTTAGTGTAATAAAATTTACCCCATTCACTCCCCTCCCTCCTCCAGGCTCTTTCCTGTCCCCCTTTTTAAGGAGGTAGTGTTTTTTAGATCATTCTATCTAAGTCATAGAAAATTCTGAGTGTCTATCCCTTCTAATTCAATATATTCTATCGAATAGAGTCAAAATTCCTGAGAGTTATTAGGGTCTTTCTCCCAAGTGGGGTTAAAGCCAGTTACATCTCTTTAGATAGGAGTCTCATGGATAGGTCATGAATGTCCATCATTTCTGGCTAGGTATATTCTCTCTGTTAGGGTTACAATTCTTAAGATTTATGAGAATCTTTTTCCCCCCCATGCTGGGATATAGCCAGTTTCAATGTACTGGATTGCATTTTTTTCCTTTTACCACCACCTTTTTTTTTTACCTTTTCATGTATCCCTTGAACCTCCTGTTTGATGTCCAAATTTTCTGTTTAGCTCTCGTCTTTTCATCAGAAATTTTTGGAATTCTTCCATTTCGTTAAATGTCCATCTTTTTCGCTGGAAGAGAAGGCTCAGCTTTGTGGGAAAGTAGATTCTTGGCTGTATTCCAAGCTCCCTTGCTCTCCGAATAGCTCATTCCAGGCCCTTCAATCCCTTAATGTTGATGCAGCCAGGTCCTGCATGATCCTTACTGTGGCTCCTTGATATTTAAATTGTTTCTTTCTGGCTGCTTGCAGGATTTGCTCCTTTATCTGATAGTTCTGGAGTTTGGCCACAACATTCCTTGGTGTTTTCATTTTAGGATCTTTATCTGGTGGGGAACGATGTACTCTTTCAGTAACTACTTTGCCCTCCAATTCCGTGACATCAGGGCAGTTTTCCATCACTAGATCCTGTAATATTAAGTCCAGGCTTTTTTTCTCTTCAATGTTTTCAGGAAGTCTTATAATTTTCAGGTTGCCCCTCCTTGATCTATTCTCGAGGTCAGTGGTTTTGTTGATGAGGCATTTTACATTTACTTCTATTTTTTCTATTTTTTGATTTTGTTTAACTGACTCTTGCTGTCTCATGGAGTCATTAGTTTCTGTAGAGTCCATTATTTTTTGCGGGGAGGAGTTTTCTTCATTAACCTTTTGCAACTCCTTTTCCAATTGGTCAATTCTACTTTTGAAAGAGCTTTCCATTTGACCAATTGAGGTTTTTAGAGAATTAATTTCTTTTTGCATTTGCCCATTTGAAGATCTGAGAGATTTATTCTCATTTTGTATTTGTCCAATTGTACTTTCTAAGGTTTTGTTTTCTTGTTGCAAGGTATTGTCTCTCCCAAATTTTTAAGCTCCTTCCTTATTTCGTCAAGGAAGTCTTTCTGTGCTGAAGACCAGATTGTATTCTCCTCAGAGGTTCCAGGTCTCTCTGAGTTAGGGTCTTTCCCTTCCAAGAATTTTTCTATGGATCCACCTTTCCGCTGACCCTTCTTCATTTTGCTAAGACCTGAGTTGGGGGGGCTGGTTCAGGGGCTTGGGATTGCTAAAGGCTTTACTCACTGAGTGCAGTTCCTCTGGCTGGCCAGTAAGAGGTGCTGGTTGCTTTCTCTGGAGTGTCTGTGACCTTGGTTGAGGCCTTCTCCCTTTGCTTGAAGGGAGGAGTTGGAGCTATTGCATTCTTTTGCCTTCAGTCAATGGTGGGCTTTACCCTGGCCTGAGGTCATTCTTCAGTTGGGCTGGTTCTGCTCACACACCTGGGCCTGAGTCAGAAGTAGTTTGCATTTGTTTGTTAGGGAAGAAGTCTGAGTTGTAATGGGACTCAGACCAGAGGAGCCCAGGGATGGTGTCCAAAGCCTTCCTGCTCCAGAACTCTCCCCCCAGCCCTGTCCTGGATCTCCCAGGGGACAGCTCCAATACCAGGGCTCCACTCCCGGCTGACTCACACCCCCAAGGTACAGCCCCACCCTGATCCATCAGGTCCGGCTCTCCAGCCCTCAGACTCCCGGCTCCAATTCAGCTGTTAATCTGGCTGATCCAGGGTTGATCCTCCCTCTGAGCCCAGACTCACCCGCCCGAATTTGGCAAAAGTTGTTGCTGGAGACAAATCCCGAGCTAGATGTTCTTTCTCCTGGTTTTGGGTTTTGTGGGTCAGATTTCTTTTAAGAGGTTTATTTCATGTGATAGATGGGGAAGAGATCAGGAGACTTTAGAACTGTGCCTGTCTTCTCTCTGCCATCTTGGCCAGAAGTGAAATATTATTTTTCCATAAGAAACAATAAATGTTTGGACTCTAGAGAAACATGGAATGACTTGTGGGATCTGATGCTGAACAAAGGGAGTAGAGCCAAGAGAACAATTTACATATCAGCATTATGAGATGAACAACCTTGATGGAAGCAACCCCTCTTGGCAGTCCAGAGAGTTAGAACATCTGCATTTGACAGATTATGGACTATTTATCCCCAACCAGAGGAAGAAAAACAAAACACACACACACAAAAATACCCCTACTGAATCTGATGAATACTTTATAAAAATTATCTCTTATGTATCTCTTTCCCTTAATCCTAATCCCTAATTCCTAATTTGTAAATATGTTTAACAAAATTTGTTTCTAAAATGCTAACCTGACTGTTCCCAACTGGGGGGGGGGGGATAGGTATATACAAATGGATGAAAATAAATAAAAATTTTAAAAAGTCAAAAAAATTAAAAATTTTTTTTAAAAAAGTCAATAAAAAGATCATGTGGCCTATTGTAATCCCCTCCTCCTCTCTATCCTCTCTCTGTTGATTCTTTGGTTAGTTTTCAGAGTTATATTCTAATCATGAAAATCTACCCCAGCAAGGAAAAAATGAAAGGTTTTCATAAAAATATTACCTTACCATCCAGATGATAAGAATAACCTCCAGGATTATAGCTATCTTAATTGAAGTAATATCTAAGTCTAGTAGAAATAGGTTTATCATAAAGTTATGAACTTGTCTTGGAACACAAGGTCTAGAAGCAGTGTACTAACCTTCCAGTTAGTAAAAATATCCTCATTGAGGGGCGGCTAGGTGGTGCAGTGGATAGAGCACTAGCCCTGGAGTCAGGAGGACCTGAGTTCAAATTCGGCCTCAGACACTTAATAATTACCTAGCTGTGTGGCCTTGGGCAAGCCACATAAGCCCATTGCCTTGCCAAAAAAAACATAAAAACATTTAAAAAAAAATATCCTTATTGAGAAAACAGGTTGGCATTACAAGTCTCATTTGGATGCAAGGTCTTTCTTCTAAGAATAATGGTTTGGTTTTCTTAATGTTTCTTTTTTTAATAAAGATTTTATTTATTTTGAGTTTTACAATTTTCCTCTAATCTTACTTCCCTCCCCCCATCCCACACAGAAGGCAATTTGCCAGTCTTTACATTGTTTCCAAATCGAATGTGATGAGAGAGAAATCATATCCTTAAGGAAGAAACAAAGTATAAGAGATAGCAAGATCAGACAAAAACACAGCAGGGTTTTTTCCCCCAAAATTAAAGGTAACCTGAGGTATAGACATCTAGAGTAAGAAGGAGAGAAGGGGGATGGGGGAAGAGGATGGATGTGAGTGATAGAGAGAATGGACCATGATGGAAGAGTGGTCAGATATAATACATTTTTCTTTTACTTCTTGCAAAGGGCTGGGTTTGGATGGCCTGTCTGAGACCCATAGGGCTGGGTAGATGCTGGGCCTAAGGGGTGGTATGTGGGCTCTTGGCCCCAGGGCCAGGGATCTGTCTGCTGTGCCACTCAGCTACCCTACAGCACATTTAAGAAGAGGGACAGTGTGAAAGGAGAGAGAAAATATAGTATATGGTAGTGGGGAAGTACGAATGGAGGGAGTTGTGATCAGCAATGGCAACGGTGGAAAAATGTGGAAGTAGCTTTTGTGATGGATTTATCATAAAAAATGTGATCCACCTGTTACAGAGCTGGAGATGTTGGAACACAGACTGAAGCACATTTATTATTATTATTATTATTATTATTATTATTACTATTATTATTTTAGAGGGGTTGCAAGGCAAATGGGGTTGAGTGGCTTGCCTGGGGATGCACAGCTGGGTGACTGTTGGGTATCTGGGCCTGTATTTGGACCTGGGTGCTCCTGGCTCCAGGGCCAGTGCTCTGTCCACTGTGCCACTTGGCCACCCTTATTATTATTATTATTATTATTATTATTATTATTATTATTATTTTATTTTGGGTCTTTTGTTTTTTGCAGGGCAATGGGGTTGGGGTGGCTTGCCCAGGGTCACACAGCTGTGTGATTGTTGGGTGTCTGGGGCCAGATTTGGGTTCAGGTGCTCCTGACTTCAGGGCTGTTGCTCTGTCCACTGTGCCACCTGGCTGCACCTATTTATTATTATTATCATCATCATCATCATTATCATTATTATTTTCATTTTAATTTTTTTCTCTTTACTTTATCACTTGTGTGGTCTATATTTTTTGGGGAAGGGGATATTATGTTTACTCTTAAACAAGAATATTTTAGTAATGTATAAAAATCATTTGTACAAAAATAAAAATAAATAGAAATTAAATCTCTAAAAAAAATAATAATCCTTGGTCTTTGTTCAAACTCTACAGCTCTTTCTCTGGATACAGATGTCATTCTCCATCACAGACAGACCCAAATTGCCCCTGATTGTTGCACTGATGGAATGAGCAAGTCTGTCAAGGTTGATCATCACCCCCATGTTGCTGTTAGGGTATACAATGTTTGCCTGGCTCTGCTCATCTCACTCAGGATCAGTCTATGCAAATCCCTCCAGGCTTCCCTGAATTCCCATCCCTCCTGGTTTATAAGAGAACAATAGTGTTCCATGATATATATATACCAGAGTTTGCTAAGCCATTCCCCAACTGAAGGGCATTTACCTGATTTCCAGTTCTTTGCCACCACAAACAGGGCTACTATGAATATTTTTGTATAAGTGATGTTTTCTTTTTTCATCATCTTTTCAGGGTATAGATCCAGTAGTGGCATTGCTAGATCAAAGGGTATGCATATTTTTGTTGCCCTTTTTCTTAATATTTCTTAACCCTGAGAGGACTTCACTAGGAATATTAACCCTAAGAAGGTTTATTTGGGAATATTCTATTTGGGAAGGAATCCCTTTTGTTTCCTTGAATTCAATGTCAGGTCTGTCCAACAAGAAAATGGCCCCTTACCTTTACTCATTTACTTACTTGCTTACTCACTTGTTTACTTAGCTCTCAGCAAGATGTCTTTAAACAGTAAAACAAATCTCCCCACACCCATAAATTCCTATTCAGGAGCTTCTTTAGAATTCAGCAGGGAGACCCCAAGATGGCACCTGTGCAGAATCCTCCCTTTCCCGAGGCCCCCTTCCTTCCTTTTCCTTATAAATGTTTGGGTATGTAGTACTTTTCTCCACAGAGTTACCCTAAAACTATATTTTATATAAGCCTGAATAATGTGTTGGCCTGTCTGCCCCTTACTCCCATCCCCACTTCCCAGTATGTGTACTGCTTCTGTCCTCTGACAGCTACAGAGTGAACAAGGTTTAAGGTACCATCACTGCATAGGAGAGATGTGGGGAAGGTCTGGTGAACATGGCTCCTACCAAAGGGCATACTTCTCCAGTACCCTAACCCCACTGCAAAGAACTAAATATTTATTGTGACTAACTCCAAGCACTGCCAGTAGGTTTGCTAGACAAACCATGTAGAAAAACAAAGAATTTTAAGGAATTACTTTAGCCATTCTCTTATATTAAAAGACAGCAAGGTATACTGAACCATGTGCTTTTTATTTCTTGTGAGAATTTTTTTTTGACACCTATTGGATTTTGTCTTACTATGATTTGCAGTATTTTGCTGATGGTATACTGTTCCTTAAACTAGATTTTATTCCCTTAGAATGAATTTTACAAGGATAATAGTACTTGAAGGGAGTTCCACTTGCCCCATGAAAAAAAATTTAACCAGGATAATAACTTGTCAAATTTGAAAATTAGAGAACCAATATGTATAATGTAAAATCTGTAATAAGCTAAATAAAACTTAGCTAGGGGTGAAAATCTCAATAAACTTTTTATTACAGCAATGACCTATAGGTAATACTGAATTATAGAAAAGCAATACTTGTGAGGGGAATGTAATAATTATTGGAGATTGTTGTGCTTTACTGTTGGTATCCCTGCTAGTCTTAGGAACTTAGGAACACAGAATAATTGGCCCAGAAATCACAGATTATTTTAAGAATATATTTTAAATTGGCACTTTAAAAGAAAAAGGTCTAAAAAGCAAAATCAGAAATTAATTTTGGAGAATAAAGGGTCATTGTTCTGGACTTTGAATATCTTGTAATAGAAATGGGGTATTTTTATGGCCATCAGACATTTGGCCTGAAGTTTATAAACTGCATGTTGCTTAAGTGCTACCTACCATAAGGGAATTGATTATAAAAATGGAATGACTTTATCTTTATTCTGTGAAGAAGTCCTTATTGAAAGTTAAGAATAGAACATGTTTATTGATTAAACATTTTACATCAAACAAGTAAGTGCTAGTGCAGAGAGCTGACACTTGAACCTAATTTTTTTTTGTTCCTATTGAATACACAAAACTACCTTAAGTTAACCGGGTACTTGATTACTTATGATTCACTTTTATATATGCAGTGAAGAGGGAAAAAAAATCAAGTTTTTTTAAATAATGAAATTGTCTAGAGACTCAGATTAACATGAGTTCAGAAGTTGGATAAATATGTTTCTGGGACCCAAATATATTTTGGGATTAGTTTGTTCCAATTCAGTCTTAATGATGATGTCATTCAATGAGAAGATAAACTGTTAAAAATAAAAGGGGTGGGGTGGGGTGTTGAGCTCAAACTCTATCAGCTTTTGACACTAGCAGTCTTCAAGTAATTAGTCAAGCTAATGTAAGAAATGTTTCCCAGAAAGGTGGAATCAGGAGCAATGAGTGAAAGAACAGAAATGCCAAAGAATCTGTTTTATGAAGGGCTGGGAGCCATTTTGTATCCATGTCAAAGTGAGCCTGTACTATTTTATAAAAGACATACTTTAAAGAAGTAAATGGATCTAACAAACATTAACACTGGCTTTTTTGAGTTATTCAAGTCAGACATTAAGATAGAGTCACAAAGTATGTAAAGTCATAGACTGGACAACAAATTTCTCACATAAATAAGGATGTACTACTCTCTACATCTAGAGATAAGTATATTGATGGGGTTTTTTGGTTTTTGTTTTTGCAAAGCAATGAGGTTAAGTGACTTGCCTAAGGTCACACAGCTAAGTAATTATTGTCTGAGATTGGATTTGAACTCAGGTCCACCTGACTCTATCCACAGCACCACCTAGTTGACTTATATATGTTACTATTTGCAGGTAGAAATGAAACCAAAAATATTAAGCTAACATGATTCCAACATTTATTGCATTGACAGCTGATAAACCTGATTTTAGATTTAGAAAATGATTATGCTTCACCAAGCACAATAATAAAACTTAGGTAAAGCCATCAGAGAGAGGAGGTGGGATAGAGGGAGGAATATAAGACAAAAACAGTCTTTTAATTTAGTTGCAAGTGGAAAACTATTTCATCATATTCAACAAATAAAGTTTCCAGCCTCCATCTGAATATCTCCAAAAGGGGTGAACCTCTTCCTAACTTTAGGATTACATTTTTAGGAAACTTTATTAGGAAGCTTTTTCTGACATCAATTTTATTCCAAAATTTGACAGTTTGAAATATTTACCCAAAGGCTTTGTTTGGTTTTCTATGGTAAAATGAAAAGAAAGCTTAAAAAAAGTTTTAGTATATATTCTGTTTTGGTAACAAATACCACAGATCAAAAGGGTATTGCTGCCAATCAAGAAATATTATGATTTGGTACAGGTTCAGTCTTATGTTCTATTGAGTCCAAATCTATTTTATATCTATTCATCAATATTTTCAGCCATCATAGTGTGGTAGAAGCTAGAGCCTCAGCAGTAGTTAATGTAACAATATATTTTCTCCTCATCCTTCTCCACACCATTACAAACAGGTATAATCAAGCAAAACTAATTCCCACATTGGCAATATAGAAACAGTATCAATATGCAAAATAACCATTCTCCTTAAGCTTTCAGAGTGGGGAAAAAGGGTTTTGTCTGTGATTTAACTTGTTCTGTCCATAAATATGTTATTTGTATCCAACTGGGCAAACAGATATGCACATAGCACCACAAGAACAGAAAATATTGCCATGGAAACAGGAGAAAAATATTGCCTATTTCCCTGAGGAATATAAACCTATGGATATATAAACCTATAAACCTTGTGGATAAGTATTATTTTTCAGATATTGTCTTCTGTTTTTGTCAATGACTCCTGTTATATGCAAATGCTGATCCTGGGTTTACTTTGTTCCCTTTTCATTATTTCATGTTTCATCCACAAAAAAGAAAAGATTTGTAAGCTTAATTATTTGTAAATGTAAATTTAATTGACTTTGCCTACTGTCTAAAAGTAGGGCTGTCAAACCCAAATAGATTAGATCCCTGTCCGTGGGCCACACATATTGACCTGGAAAGCCATTTTTTTACCATTATGTTGTATTTTATTTATCTTGTTAAACTTTTCCTAAATATATTATACTTTAGGTCTGAGGCACTTGGAAATTTCACAAGCCTACTAGCCAGTTTGACAGCTTTGGCTAAAATAATTTTGTCCACTTTTCTAAAGCACCAGTCAGGAAGTATTAGTTATTATAGTTCTTTTTATGTCTCTTATCCCTCTACAAATATAACTTCTATCAAAATAGGGCCCATGTTTTATCTAGTCAATTCAAATATCATTAAGTGGTTATATCATTAAGAGGTTATAAAGATGAACAATGACACTGGAAATCCAGACAGTGTTCTATAAAATAAAGGACAATAAGATAATAAAAATAAGGTAAATAAATTTTAAAATAATAACAATAAGGGGAAGCTAAGTGGTGCAGTGGATAAAGCACCAGCTCTGGAGTCAGGAGGACCTGAGTTCAAATTTGAACTCAGACGCTTAAGAATTACCTAGTTGTGTGACCTTTGGCAAGTCACTTAACCCCACTGTCTTGCAAAAACTAAAATAATAACAATAAAATAAAGTAAGGTTTTTTTTCATAAAGGCCAGCCTATTCCCTGTGGCCATTCCATTCATAAACACATGCTGGAAGAGAAAGAAGGAAATATTCACCCTTAGAAAGCTCCCAGTATAATGCAGATGTGGAGCCCACCATTGGATAATCATTCTACTGGTTATTTCAAAGGTTAAAATGTTTACTGAGAATCTTTATTGTCATTCATTGCCTAAGTAGTATGGGAAAGGGGTAGTTCATGCCATCAAAGAACCTACACTCCATATAGGATAAAAAAATATAATCACATGGCAAATTAGTATTTGTTGGGTCATATAACTAGCATGGTATGGTGAACAGTGCTGGACTTGGGGTTAGGAAAACCTGGTTCAAATCCTACCTCTTGAATACTGTGTGCTCTCAGACAAGTCACTTAATCTCTATCACAAAATTCTTTAAAATAGTTTCAGCTAAGTTGCAATCTGTGAGCATCACAGTCAAAATCACAGATCTTTGAATGTAGTGACACAAAAATATAGACTTCAAAACACTGAAGATCCACTAGTGAGAGAAAGAAAATTGAAAGTATTTCTCCCTAAATAATAGGTTTGGGCCTCCATTTTAAAGAAGCTAAAGACTGGGGAATGTAAAGAAGAATAAATATTTGGGGGGGAGGAAGGAAATGAGATATCGCCCCAACTCTTGGGCACCTCCCAGTCTGATACAGAAGAAAGGCCCACCTTCAGGGATCACCCATTTTAATAACGTTTAATTAAATACACTAAGAGAGAAACAAACATATAGCTGAGACAAGATAAAATAGAAACAATGGTTTTGAGATATTTACAAGGCAATGCATGAATGATAAAGTTGTGTTGTTCATTTTTCATTAGTGAGACCAAACCATCCACATTCTAAGACCTGATTTCTCAGTGAAACAAAAGCAATCATTTTTTTAAATTTTGGATCAACTAGGATTTTCATCTGAAAACAAGGATAAGGTTTTTTCCTTAGAAAATTGAAATCATCTGTTGTTCTTCATTATGAGCACCAGTCTAAAAGACAGAAGTATCCAAAGCTGAGTATTTCTCTCCAGAGTGAGTTCTCTGATGATGGTTAAAGGTTGAACGCTGACTGAAGGCTTTGCCACATTCCTTACATTCATAGGGTTTCTCTCCAGTGTGGATTCTCTGATGCACAATTAGTTGTGAGCTATCACTAAAAGCTTTCCCACAATCATGACATTCATAAGGCTTCTCCCCAGTGTGAGTTCTCTTATGTACCAAAAGACTTGAGCTATAACTGAAGACCTTCCCACATTCATTGCATTCATAGGGTTTCTCCCCAGTGTGGATTCTCTGGTGGATAATAAGGTGTGAGTTCTGATTGAAGGATTTCCCACAGTCACTGCACTTATAAGGTCTCTCTCCAGTATGAAGTCTCTGGTGCCGAATAAGACTCTTGCTCAGGCTAAATGCTT
Organism: Macrotis lagotis; assembly: GCF_037893015.1. Taxonomy (NCBI): domain Eukaryota; kingdom Metazoa; phylum Chordata; class Mammalia; order Peramelemorphia; family Peramelidae; genus Macrotis; species Macrotis lagotis. Next base: position 102,802,413 of record NC_133665.1, on the reverse strand, counting down.
TGCCACACTCACTACATGCAAACGGTTTCTCTCCAGTGTGGATCCTCTCATGGTCAATCAGCTGAGAACCTTGACCGAAGGTCTTCCCACACTCATTGCATTTGTAAGGTTTTTCCCCAGTGTGGAGGCTCTGATGTCGAATAAGGCATTTGCTCCTGCTAAAGGCCTTACCACACTCATTACACTGAAAAGGTTTCTCCCCGGTGTGAGTTCTCTGATGATCAATAAGATTCCTGTTAGAACAGAAACCTTTCCCACATTCATTACATTTATAAGGCTTTTCCCCAGTGTGAAGTATCTGATGTCGAATAAGGCTTTTACTCCGACTAAAGGCTTCACCACACATGTTACACTCATAGGGTTTCTCACCAGTATGAATTCTCTGATGATCAATAAGTTGAGAACTCTGAGTAAAGGCTTTCACACATGCATTACATTTATAAGGTTTTTCACCATTGTGAAGTCTCTGGTGATGAATAAGGTGTGAGCTGTGACGGTAAGCTTTTCCACACTCATTACATTCATAGGGTTTTTCACCTGTGTGGATTCTCAAATGTACAACAAGCTGAGAAGTCTGTCTGAAGCTTTTCCCACATTCATTACATTCATAAGGTTTCTCTCCAGTGTGAATTCTTTGGTGTCCAATAAGGTGTGAATTCCTACTAAAATATTTGCCACATTCATTGCATTGATATGATTTCTGTCCTCTAGGAATTTTCTGAGGTGTAACAGTGTTTGAGACAAGCCTAAAACTTTTCCAAAATTCTTTACATTTCTCACCTCTCTCTTCAATAGGAATTTTCTTATTCTGGACTATCACTTCCATAAAATCACTGTTAATTCTCCCAATTTCTTCCTCTGGGAGATTTCCTTGTTGTTGCTTTAACATACTTTCCCTTTCACAGGCTTCTCCAGCTTCAGAAGTCTGGAAAAGATCCTTCTGCAGATCTTCTGATGAACTATTATGTGATTCTAACACACCAAAAATTTCTTGCTTTGAAGTGGATTCCTCATTCTCAGTAACATTATCACCTTCTGAAAAATAGAAAATGTGATAGGAAATGTTACCATTTTCAGTCTGGGAATAGGAAGAGAATTATATTCACATAATATTAAAGAACTCTAGGAATTTATGAATTGAATAGGTCTGAAAAAAGGATGTATATTGATGGTATGGCAGGGAATGAGATGACTCCATAGAAACAATGAAAAATAGGGCAGGAATTTGTTCACAATTAGAAATGCCAGAATCAGGTTTAGACCCTTTAGACCCTACTCCTGACTCAGGGCTGGTGCTCTATTCACTGGACCATCTAGATGCCCCCAAGGCAGGGTTTTAAACCAGAGTTTTCTAAAGGAAGAACAATTCAGTGAAGGTACTCAAATCTATATCATAATTAGGCACAGCTGAAGGAATAAGAGTCAATGGTGGGGCAGAAGAAACTGAAGAGATTAGACAGAGACACCCAAAGATCACCCTGCTATGTGGCCCCAGGCAGGCCACCCAGACCCACCTGCCCTGCACCCTCCCCCAAATAATAACAACAAAAAATGTGCTTCAGTCTTTGTTCCAACACCAACAACTGTCACGGGTGGATCACATTCCACATTCTTTATAAGTCCATCACAAAAGTTACTTCCATATTTTTCCAATGTTGCCATTGCTGATTGCAACTCCCTCCTTATTTCTCCACTACCATGTACTGTATTTTCTCTCTCCTTTCACTCTGACTCTGCTGTAGGGTCACTGAGTGGCGCAGCAGACAGATCCCTGGTCCTGGGGCCAAGAAGCCCTGAGCCCCCATATCACCCCTTAGGCCCAGAATCCACCTGGCCCTATGGTCCTGGGCAGGCCATCCAATCCCAGCCCCTTGCAAGAAGTAAAAGAAAATGTGTTATATCTGACCACTCTCCCCCCATTCTCTCCTCCTTTATTCACATCCCCACCCCTTCCCCCTGCTCCCCCCTCCTTCTTACTCCAGTTGTCTATACCCCATTGAGTATATTTGCTGTTTCCTCTCCTAGCCATCTCTGATGAGAGCAAAGGTTCCCTCATTCCCCTTTGCCTCCCCCCTTCCATATCATTGCAATAGCTCATTGTAATAAAAAAAAATCTTATTATGTGAAATATCTTGGACTATTCCCCCTCTCCTTTTTCTTTCTCCCATTCCATTTCCCTTTTTTCTATTGACTCCATTTTTACACCATATTTTATCTTCGAATTCAGCTTTCTCCTGTACTTCAACTATAAAAGCTCCCTCTACTTGCTCTATTAACTGAGAAGGTCCATATGAATATTATCAGTATCATTTTTCTATACATGCAGTTCATCCTCATTAAGTCCCTCATATTTCTCCCCTCTCCTCCAATCTCCATGCTTCACCTGAGTCCTGTATCTGAAGATCAAACCTTCTGTTCAGCTCTGGCCATTCCAAAAGGAACCTTTGAAATTCCCCTGGTTCATTGAAAGTCCATCTTTTTCCCTGGAAGAGGACATTCAGCCTTGCTGGGTAGTTCATTCTTGGCTGCATTCTAAGCTCTTTTGCCTTCCAGTATATTGTATTCCAAGCCCTACGAGCTTCCAATGTAGTTGCTGCTAAGTCCTGTGTGATCCTGACCGCAGCTCCATGATATTTGAACTGTGTCCTTCTGGCTGCTTGTAATATTTTCTCTTTGACTTGGGAGTTCTGGAACTTGGCTATAATATTCCTAGGGGTTGGTTTTTTGGGATCTCTTTCTCAGGGGGATCGGTGGATTCTCTCCATTTCTATTTTGCCCTGCTTCTAGAATATCAGGGCAATTTTCCTGTAGTAATTCTTTGAAAATGATGTCAAGGCTCTTTTCCTGATCATGACTTTCAGGTATTCCAATAATTTTTAAATTATCTTTCCTAAGTCTGTTTTCCATATCAGTTTTTTCAATGAGATATTTCACATTTTCTTCTAATTTTTCATTTTTTTGGTTTTGAAGTATTGATTCCTGATTTCTGGTAAATTCATCAGTCTCCCTGAATTCTATTCTTTGTCTGAAGGATTTGTTCTCCTCAGAGAGTTTTCTTATCTCTTTTTCCATCTGGCCAATTTTGCTTTTAAAGCATTCTTCTCCTCAATAATTTTTTTGAACTGTTTTATCCATTTGACCTAAGCTGGTTTTTAGCATGCTATTTTCTTCAGCATTTTTTGGATTTCCTTGACTAAACTGCTGACTTCATTTTTATGTTTTTCCTGCATCTCTCTCCTTTCTTTTCCCAGTTTTTCTTCCAGCTCCCTTATTTGATTTTCAAAGTCTTTTTTGAGCTCTGTCATAGTCTGAGCCCAATTTCTGTTTTTCTTGGAGTCTTAAGATACAGGAGCTTGTGCTTCCTCATCTTCAGACTGAGTATTTTAGGTGGGGTTTTTTTAGGTGTTTTTTTTATTTTTTTTCAGACTGAGTATTTTTATCCTTCTAGGGTTCATTTGCAAAATATTTCTCAATAGTCTTCCTCTTATTTCTCTGCTTTCTCATTTTCCCAGCCTGGGCCTGGTTTTGGGGGTGCTTCCTGAGCTTTTGGGACACTCCCACAAGGGTCTCAGTGTGTGAGGCTCTGTCCTCCCTCCTGCTCTGTGAATGATCATAAGCGCCCCCCTCTGCCATGGGGCTGAGGTGGGGGGGCCCTGCTGTTCTATGGGGGGGCCTAGACTGGGATCAGGATCTGAATGTGGTCAGAGCCCCAGAGTCCTGTTCCAGGGCAGAGGACAGAGCTTGGCAGTCTCTCTCTCTCTTCACTCGCCTCCCTCAGCTCAATGGGCTCATGCCCTGGGGGCTCCTGCTTACCTGCTCTGCCTGCTTCTGTTTCCGGGCTGCCAAAGACCAAGCTGCTGGCTGTGTGCCCTGAGGGCTGGGCTCCATGTGCTCCCTCTGGCAGAGGTCCCCCTGCTGTTCCCCCACTTTGTGCCCAGTGCTCCCCGGGGTGCAGCTCAGGAGAATCCCCCACTGCTGTGAGCAGTGGCTCCCAGCGCACTGGGGCTGCCTCTGGGAGGCTGAAGTTCTTTGGCTCTGGCGGGCCACACTTCTGGCGGGCCACCCCCTCTGACCCAGGGGAACAGAGCCTTTCTGCTCTTTTCCAGGTTACCTTGACTAGGAGAACTGCCTCACTGGGTCCCTTTGTGGGTTCTGTCTCTCGAAAGTTTAGTTAGAGTCCTTAGCTTATGAGTTTTATCAGAGAGCTCCTAAGACTCGATCCCTTCATGTTGCCATCTTGGCTCCGCCCCCGAATGAGGAGCTTTTATTGTCCTCCAAAGTATTTTCTGCTAATATCTCTAACAAAAGTCTGATGCTCAAGATAGATTGGGAATTGATGCAAATATATGACAAAGAACCATTGCCCCAAAAATAAATGGTTAAGGGTTATGAACAAATAATTTTCAAAACAAAAATCATAAACTATCAAATGTTTAAAATGCTATAAATCAGGGGGCGGCTAGGTGGCATAGTGGATAAAGCACCGGCCTTGGAGTCAGGAGTACCTGGGTTCAAATCCAGTCTCAGACACTTAATAATTACCTAGCTGTGTGGCCTTGGGCAAGCCACTTAACCCCATTTGCCTTGCAAAAACCTAAAAAAAAAAAAACCTAGTCATAACCTTCTGATCCAATATTCCCATATCCTGAACAAACTCCCAAGAGATCAAAGACAAAAAGAAAGATCTCATACGTTCCTAATATCATGGTAGCATTTTCTGGGAAAGCAAAATATTTAGAAGAGAAAGAAGTCAGTTTTTATCAATTTGAGAATGGCTAAACAAATTGTGGCTTATGCATGTAATGTCATATTATTGTATTGTAGAGGGAAAAGAGACAACAAGGAATTTTTTAAAATGTGGGAATACCTATAGGAACTGATGGGACATGGGAAAAGCAGAACTAGGAGAATGATATGCAGTACACAATGGCTACAATAAAGTAAAGACAACATTAAAAGGCATCTGAACTCAAGATTAAAAGCAATTACTAATACTGGTTCCTCAAGAAAGATAAAGGATGACATATACCTCCTTCTTTCAGTAGAGAGCTAGTAAACTCTAGGTGTGAACTACTGAATGCACTATCAGACACTGGCACTCCTTTGGTTGGTTTTACTCAACTATTTTCCTCTGTACCAAGGCAAGGGTTCCCCCCCCACCCCAAGGCAATGGGGTTAAGCGAATTGCCTAAGGTCACACAGCCAGGTAATTATTAAGTGTCTGCATCTGGATTTGAACTCAGGTACTCCTGACTCAGGGCTGGTGCTCTATCCACTGGACCATCTAGATAACCCCCAAGGCAGGATTTTAACCAGAGTTTTCTAAAGGAAGAACAATTCAGTGAGGGTACTCAAATCTATATCATAATTAAGCACAGCTGAAGGAATAAGATTCAAATCCTTGTTATAGATGAGATTCTTGAGATATAGGGAGAATGACTTGCCTAAGAAACATAGTTTCTTGCCTAAGAAACAATCAGTCCTTTATCTCCTAGTCAAGCTACTCATCCTACTACACCAAACTATCTTCCAGTTGTCAGATTCTAAGATTCTATGACATTTTTCAGTTAAATATTTTCAACATTTTAACAAAGGAAGAAAATAGTCATTGAAAAACTTTCATACAAAAATATTCATAGAAGCTCTGTTTGTGGTGGCAAAGGATTAGAAATTGGGTGAATGTCTATCAATTGGGGAATAGCTAAATAAATTGTGGTATATGTATGTTATGGAACATATTGTTCTATTAGAAGCCATGGGGGACATGATCAATCTTAATGGACTTGCTCATTTCATCAGTGCAACAATCAGGGACACTTTTAGGGTATCTGCAATGGAGAATACCATCTGAATCCAGAGAAAGAATTGTGGAGTTTGAACAACCAAAGACTATATTACCTTTAATTAAAAAAAATTATCTTATTATGTAATCTTGCTATCTCTTATGCTTTGTTTTTTCCTTGAGGATATGATTTCTCTCTCAACACATTCAAATTTGATCAATGTATAACATGGAAACAATGTGAAGGCTATCAGACTGCCTTCTGTGGGGGGGGGGGAAGCAAAATTAAGGGAAAAATTATAAAATTAAAAAAAATTCCATGAAGAGTAGCAATAGGGGAAGAGGCACCAATAATACGATGGATCACAGTCTGAGGAATTGAAAGGGACTTCACAAATCATCACAAGAACCTTGTGATGAGGTGAGTAATCTAAGAGGTTGTCTTGTAGGTTGTCTTGAACCCAGCATCTCTAACTCAAGTCAAGTGCCCTCTGCCCAGCCCCAAGCTGCTTTTGACCAGTTTTGGGTTGAACCGCAGATTAAGGCAAACATCATAGAGTGTGGCCATGTATGTCATCCTAAAATCAATGCTCTCCATAGCTGGCATATATAGAGGTTTGCAAAATGCTTTATATATGTTAATTCATTTGTCTTTAAATACCCCTGGTGAGTTAGACTTTCAAATACTATTGTCCCTATTATTATTTATGAGAAAACTCAGGCTCAGAGACAAATGACCAAGCATAGATGTCCTGGAGACAGGGTCCAAATCCAGGTCTCACTTGATTCCAAGTCCAAGGAATATGGGTCAATCACATTTAGGTGACTGTAGGTCAATCACTAACTGCTCTGAGCTTCAGTCTCCTAAACGAGGGCCTAGATTAGACAGTCTTCAAGTCCTTTCTAGCACTAAATCCAGGTTAACCTTGTCTTTTGAGTCAATGACTTTAAAAACTGAACTTTATTCTCATCTATACCACAGAAAGGTCCTATCTGTAAAAAAAATTTACAATTTCTCTATTTGTAATAGTAAAACTTGAAAACAATTGTACTAAGTGGATAATGACTGAGTAAATTATGATGTGTTAATGTAATAGAATATTAAAATGTCATAAAGAATGATATAAATGAGGCAGAAAAGAAGCATAGAAAGATCTACATTAAGTGATGCAAAACAAAAAAGGAAAATCATTAGAATTAGTTCTAAATTCACAAATCTCTTTCTATAGAGACATAATTATATATTGGCATACATGATATATTTATACCCACACCTATGATTTCATTGAGGCAGGAAGCCTTTCTTCCTTGGTGAAGAAACTTTCTCCCAACCGTTGAAGATCAGCAATTATTCTACAACTTCTACGGTATAAGTGAACTGTATGGGACATTAAGTGGTTGAAATGTCTTGATAAGCCCACAGTCAGAATGTGTCCAAAGAGGGCCTTGAACCTAGGTCCTCCTGACTTTGAGGTAGACACTCCAAACCTAATGGGGTGATGCCTTTCATATGGCCTTAAACCCAGTCCTAACCCTGAACACAGCCTGAGCCAGAGCTTACTTTTTTAACTACAAAGTCAGGTCTATTATTAAGCTAAGGTCTCATTATATGCCTCATATGGGCTCACACACAAAAATAATATGAATTTGAAATGAACTTTCAAAAAGGCACCAGACACGTTTTTGACTGTTAATTTAATTCCATTTTGTTAAATGAAAAGAGTTGAATAGTTTTATGTCTAATTTATTTACACACACACACACACACACACATTTATTTGTGGGTTTTTTTGTTGTTGTTGGTTAAGTTTATGATAAGCATTGAGGCATTGTGGATATAGCAGCTGATTTTTGAGTTAATAAGACATGGATTCAAGTTCCATTTCTGACCCCTAACGATTGTGGGAATGGACAAGCCACGAACTCTCAATGCCACAGGCAACTCTCTTAAGATTCTGAGCAAAGGTATTAATTTGTAATAGTAGACTTTCCTAATTGGGAGTTCTTTATACTAATGAAATCACATCTAATCCAGAAAAATAAAAAATCCCATTAACTAAATAAATGTGAAGATATAAAGGAGTAAGACTAGGAGAGTCCGCTCTCACTCACCTGTACAGGTGCTTTTACCATCTTCTAAGTCCAGAGGTTCCTGATGACTTAGACCCCAAGGTTTTTCCTCTCTCTGGGAGACCCCTATAGATTTCAAAAATAGACATCCTATTTGTACAGAAGAAAAATGAGACTGAATAATTATTGGTAACACAGATATTTATTTATGCCCTAAGTCTGGAAAGAACATATAGAGAAGGCAATTAAATGCTCAGAGAAAGCAAGAGGGAGGTGTACAAGCCCCGAGATAGGGGACTTGGAAACCAAGAAGGCTGATGTAGAATCTAGTGATTTAGAACCAGATTCAAAATTAGCTTTTTTTATTCTCTCCTTCCTAGTTAGGCAGGAAAAATCAATAGCAAACTATCTGGAAATTCTAAAAGCAAATAGTTGGCTTAGGAAAGCTGAGAAAGGGTACCCTAATAAGGTCTTTAGGAAAAGAGAAGAGTAGAGAATGTTAGCCCATTTAGATATAAAGTAAAGTTTCCAAAGGATCAATAAACTTTTACATACCAAAAACTTTAAGAAATAATTTTCTGAGACATTACTTCTTTATGAACCTAGAAAATCTTGAAAATAGTTTAGAACTTTCTGATTCTTATTAAAATAACCCTTCGAAGTATTAACAGAAACTATTTAGCAATATGCATGAAACAAAAGGAAATGCCCTAAATAAAGATTTAAAAGTGGGCCAATAGCATCATTACCCAGTGATACTACATCCTGATAATTCTCCAGCATCAAATCTCGAAAGAAGGCCCTCTGAACAGGTGCTGAACTCTTCCACTCCTTCCCAGTGAAGTCCACAGACATATCCTCAAATGTCACCAAATCCTGAAACAATAAATTCTTGATATTCTAAGTATTATTTCTGGGCTTCTTTCTAATGGCCTACATCATCATCAGGGAGGAGGAAAGGGGGTGTGTGGCACATCTGCTGCTGGAAATTATAAGAGGGTGTGGAAGAGATATAGAAGATCAGGTTCACGTAGTGTTTTTCAGCAAACCCATAGAGAAGGAATAGACTGCTGACAGATAGCTGAATGAACTATTTGTGACCAGGCCAAGTCAAAGAATGTTAGAGGTTAAAAGAAACAAATACATATCATTATGTGCCAAATAAATAAGCTATTAATATTCTACTAGACTGTAGCTCACAAAAGTTTCTGTCTTATGTCAACTTAGTATCGTCTTTAGTCCCTAAGAGGGTGCTTTGGATATAATTGGCAATTAATAAATGCTTATTAAATTGAATTTTGTCTTTTGAAGGCTGAGTCTCCCTATCTCACCTACACCGTAAGTTTATCAGCCATTATAGGTCCTTTCTCAATATTGATCTGTGAAGAAGTTTAAACCTGTTGTTTTTCTGCCCAGAACAAGTTCACCCCACCTTAGGCAGCCTGGTAGTCCTGTGTTTCTGGGGGCTCGACCTCTTGATATTAGATAGTGCAGTCACTTTATCTGCTTAGCCCTCCAATAGAACCATCAGCCTTGGCCTCCCCAGCAGCTAGGACTATGGGTTGCAATACCCAGCAGGCTTAAGAGCATCTTAAAGTCAATAGGTGCATCCAGGTGATGACCTATCAGGATTCCTTTTTAATTCCTTCCTACCAATTTCTTTAGGAAACTGCCATGAAAACTACTTTTTCTGGGGGTAGATGCAAATTTTTATTTTTATATTCATAGATTTCCAGTTTTTCAAAGCATTTTTTTTTGTTTTTTGCAAGGTAATGGGGTTAAGTGAGTTGTCCAAGGTTATACAAGTCCTCTTGACTCCAGGACCAGTGTTTCACAAAATTTTCACATAAATTTTCTCATTCTGCCCTCATAGCAATCCTGTGAGGGGAGGTAGGGTATATGGTGAACTTGTAATTTTTGCTGTGAGAATCAAATAATGTTTCTAAGTCCTAAGACATCAAAGTGGAACATGCCCTTATGGCAGGAGAAGGGTTCAAATTTTACTTTTGTCACTAATTAGGTGACCCTAAGCAATTCTGACTCAGTTTCCTCATCCACAAAATGCAAGAGGACAATACTCACAACTACTGAAGACCCTAGTATAGGAGTAATGTCAGATGACAAGGTCTTGCCTCCAGATTCTCTAGATTTTTAGCCCAGTGATTTTTCTACTCTGGGTCTGACAGTTCCCTGGAACCTTGTTAGGTAGCTCTGACTGTGGTCTTTCCTCTCTTCTAGTCCTACAGACTAGACTTTTGGTGTCAGGCAACTACAATCTAGTCTCTGCCCTACACTGTAATTTAATTCAAAGTATGTCAACAAACATTTATTTTTTTAAATATAAATATTTTATTTGTTTTCCAATTATATACAATAGTAGTTTCTACCAATCAATTTTTTGCAAGGTTTTGAATTTTACAATTTTTCCCCTTCCCTCTCCTCCCCCTCCCCCCAACAGAAGGAAGTCTGATAATCTTTATTTTGTTTCCATGATATGCATAGATCAAAACTGAATATGTTGAGAGAAAAAAAACATGCCTTTAAGGAAAAAAGAAAATATTAGAGATAGCAAAATAATATAATTACATAAGACAACTTTTTTAAGAATTAAAGATCATAATCTTGGATCTTCATTTAGACTCCATAGATCCTTTTCTGGATACAGATGGTATTCTCCACCATGGATCCCCTAAAATTGTCCCTGATCATTGCACTGATGGAGTGAGCAAGTCATGTTGATCACCTCATGTTTCAACAAACATTCCTTAATTGCCTGCCTTATGCAAGAAACTACCCATCAATAGTGTTTTTGCCTCAACTTGCCTTTAATATAATAAAAGAAATAATAATGACAATAAGGATAGCACAAGTTTGCAAAGTGCTTTACAAACATCTCATTTTTTAAAATAACAAAACAGACTATTATCCCATTTTACAAATGAAAAAACCGAAACAGCAAAGGTTTTAATATCTGAGCTGAGATTTGAATTTAGGTCTTTCTGACTCCAGATCCAGGGCTCTAAATATTGTGCCACTTAGCTACTTATAAATAAATGAATGAATGAATATTTATAACTATCTATATTTCTATCAATCAGTCCAAACCATAATCAACTATTTAGAGGCTAACCATCAAACCAGATGAGAATTTATCAAATTTTGTTATTACATGTAAATGTGTATATGCTTATATATATCTTATCTCTTCTCTATCTCATACTTACTGTACACTTAAATACAAACAAACTAAACACCTTCTTCTATCTTCTTAGCCTGGATCTAGTTACTTCTGGGAACCTTGCTCTACTTACATTACTATATACATTTGGTGGTGCAGAGAATAGAGCACCAGGCCTGGAAAAATCTGAGTTCAGGGAGGCTAGGTGGTGCAGTGGATAAAGCACCGGCCCTGGAGTCAGGAGTACCTGGGTTCAAATCTGGCCTCAGACACTTAATAATTACCTAGCTGTGTGGCCTTGGGCAAGCCACTTAACCCTGGTTGCCTTGCAAAAACCTAAAAAAAAAAAATCTGAGTTCAAATCTAGGCTCAAACACTCACTGGCTGTGTGCCTCTGGGCAAGCCACTTACGCCACTTACCCCTGTTTGCCTCCATTACTCATCTGTAAAATAAGTTGGAGAAAGAACAACAAACCATTCTAGTATCTTTACCAAACGGAGTCCTGAAGAATCAGAAAGACTGAAAATGACTGAACAACAGATATGTCTGGGAAAACTTTAGCAATAACAAATGAGAGAGCATGGTCCTGACAAAAAAGGGGGAGTAAGTTCTTTCCATGGTACTAAACTATTTGAACAGTAATATTAAATTTGAATGTAATATTAAAATTTTCTTTAATGTTTTAACAAATTTTTGCATTGGTAAGTCAAGAATATTTCTTATTACATACTGGTTTTCTAGAATGGAAAAAAATTTTGAGTCAGAAAATCTGATTTTCAGCAATAATGTCATCCAATGAACACTTCTTGAGTCTGGAAACCTACTTTCATATTTTTCCTTTTAAAGTTCCTTAATCTCTTTGAGCCTCAGTTTCTTGATCTGAAAAATAGGAATAATTCTTTAATAACTATCTTCACAGAATTACATATATCACAAAATCTAAGAACTGGAAAGGACCTCAGGAGTAATCAAGCTCAACTTATATGTGAAAGGAATCCCAGTGAGAACATACCCAATGAATGGTCTTCCAGCCTCTGCCTCTATTCCACTTTTTGGACAGCTCAAATTTTGCCTAACATTAAGTCTAAATTGCCTCTTTGTAACTTCTCCCCATTATCTTTGATTCTATCCTCTGAGGCTAGACTGAACAAGTGTAAAGTCTTTTCTACTGCATCTCTAAATATGCCTGAAGATAGCTAAGATCATAGATCTGGGGATGGAAGAGAAATTATATAATGGTAATAATAACTCATATTAATTTTATGCTTACTATGTGCCAGATACTGTCCTAAACACTTTACAATTATTATCTCATTTGATCTTTACCATAACCTTAGGATCTGAGTGCTAGAATTATCTGCATTTTACAGATTAAGAAACTAAGATAAAAAAAAAAACTAAAACAAACAATTGAAGTGACTTGCCCAGGGTCACCCAGCTAGGAAGTATATGAGTTCAGATTTGAACTTGAGTCTTCTGACACCAGGCTTGGGACTCTATCTAACAGACACTAATTTTACAGATGAGGAAGTATGACTAAAATATTAAGTGATACAGTTAGCATTAAAGGCAGGATTTGAAACCAGGTCCTCTTGACTCTAAGACTGGCATGTTATATAAACTTAAGTCTTCTCTACCATGTTAAACATGTCCATCGTCTCCAACTGATTCTCCTAGGACACAGGCCATCTGCTCTGGACCAATTCACTCCTCCTATGGAGGCCCTCCTGGTGGCCCTCTGCTCCTTTGGCCCTTCACCATTCTGCCTTCCCTGATTATCAACAGCCTTCTTAAATTGTGGCACCCAAACCTGAATACAAGAATGGAGATGAAGTATCCAGTGGACTGTTAGTTCTCTATTCCTGAAGGCTAGGCCTCTCTTAACCAGGTCCCAAATTCTGATTGCTATATTACACACTGCTGGCTCCTATTGAGCATCAGGTCCACTTAAATATAGAAATCTTTTTCAGCTTCTAACTATGCCTTTGCCCTCATGTATTTATGAAATTTAACATCTATATTCAAGGGCAAGACTTTATAAGTATACCCAATGAATCACTGTTAGATTCAGCCCAATGCTTTAGCCTTTCATGATTTTTCTGAATCCTAACTCATTCAACTATCTTTCTTAGCTTTTGTATCATCAGTAAACTTGATAAGCCTCTTAAGACTGCATCCAAGTTATTGATTAAAATGTCACAGAGCCCAAGGTCATTGGCTGGGGTATTTCACTGGGGACCTCCTGCCATGATGACATGATTACAACCAACTAGTCTGAGGCCAGTCATTCAACCAACTCTGAAATTATCAAACTGCATTATCATCTACTACTGCTAAGGGCTATGTTTAGCAGGAATAATGAACCCCTTGAAGTGGTGGCATTATTCAAATTCACACTGTATGTTTCCATTAAGCTAGTACCAATTACCATATTTTACATAATCATAACATCAAATAATGCTAATTAGAATTCATGTAAACACTTCAGGGGATTCATTATTCATACCAACCAGGCCTACCCATACACATCTGCCTCTCCACAAGAATAGGATGAAATAATTATCAAAAGCTTTAATAAAATGGAACTCAGATATGCACAGCATATTCTTATCTACTAGTTTTGTAATCTGGTCAAAAAAGAAAATGAAATTAGTCTAGTATGTTGTTCTGGAAAAAGCTATGCTTAGCTAGCTCTCTGAAATAATTGTTTTTCTTTTCAGATGTTTGCCAATTATCAGGATTTAATGATTCATTCTAGATTTTTCCTAGGAATCAAAGTCAAGCTCACTGACCTATAATTTGCAGTCTGTTTTCTTCACTTTTTTTTGAAAATGAGGAAATTTGCCCTTCTCAACCTTGTGGTGTGTCTCCCATTGCCCACGATCTTTCAAATATTACTGACAGTGGTTCAGCAATCACATCTGCCAGTTCTTTCAGTATCCAAGGACATAGTTCATCTTGATTTCAACAATTCAACTGCAACTCAAGGGCAACTGGAGGTTTTCTTATGGTGTTCTTACTTATCTTGGGCATCAAGTCTTGGCCAACCATTTCTGTTTTGTCACCTCTAGTGCAAAGGTCATTCTCCTTGACAGAGAAAACAAGTAAAATAAGAATGAAGCAGTAATGTGTCTCTCCCTGTTGTCAGCTCAGTCCAAACAAATGTCCTTTTCCTTCTTTGATCCTGTTTTCCCCTTATAAACTAAAACTATGGGTCAAATGAACTAATATTTATAAAGCACTTTCCAAATTTAAAGTTCTACATAAAAGCCAGTTGTTATTTTCACTCCCAGTTTTAAAGACTTTGGCAACCCAACTCTCAGCTACTAATACAAAATGGAAATAAAATACTACTCCTGTCCACCTCAGTGTTTTGATTAGAATAAAATAAGACTGTAACATTTTTTACTACTTCCTTACCAATCACTTTCCTCATGAGTCAAACTCTTTCTGAGCCTTGGTGTCCTCCATTATAGCACAAAAGACTTGGAATAGATAATTCTTAAAATTCCTCCAGCTATAAAAGTAGAACAATATTTTGCCATTTTACAAATCAAAAAATGGAGGCTCAGAAGAATTGACTTGTTAAAGATTACACAACTAGCCATTATTAATAGCACAGACAAGAACCCAAATGTTTTTAATTATTATCACAATTCTTTTCAAAACACTACATTGTCTTCAGTGAAAATAAATTCCAATGCAAATGTAAGGTGGTAATGCTATCTATTCAGACCTGTATTGGATAGAGGCAAGGATCTCCATTTTTCAGACAGATTGAAATCTCCTATTTTGGAAATGACCATATTTAACCCAAACCTGCCATATGATGCTCTTCTGTAGCTATGAGTCTAGAAATTTCAGTTACTATAAGAACCATTTCCTATGCAAAATAACTATTGCTTATATTGTGAAGAATTTTTGATAGTTACAACTTTATTTCTCATATCAAAAGTACAATGTAGGTAAAAAAAGTATTACTCTCATTTTAAAAATGAGGGGAAATGGCTAATGTGGAATATGTTTTGCATTATTTCATATGTATAATGGGTATCATATTTCTTACTTTCTCATTGAGGGGAGGAGGAATGAAAGGAGGGAGAAAATTTGTAACTGAAAATAAGTTTTAAAAAATTAACGGTATGGAGTCAGGAGGACCTGAATTCAAATCCTGCCTAGGTAATTTAATAATTACCTAGCTGTGTGACCTTGGGCACATCACTTATTGGCATTGCCTTGCAAAAACAACAACAAAAAATTAATAGTATCTAAAATGTTTACAAATATAATTAAGAAATGGTTTAACAAAATAAATAAAACTATAATACAATACAAACAGATAAATAAGAGGAAAAATGAATTGTAGTTTGCTCAAAGGTACACACACACAACCATGTGACAGAGCTGGGACTCAAATATAGGTTTTATGACTAAGGCACACAGCAGATCCAGAAAACCTGAAGGTAAAATGTCTTCAGGTTGTATTTACTTGAAGAACCTGTTTTTAAACCCACTCCATCTGCAAAGAAAGGAGTTCTGGACGCCATCCTAACTCTGCCATAAATGATCCTACTTCTCACCTTCTGTCCTGGTCCATCAAGATGTCTCTGGAAATCCTTGACCATGGCCACTGCCTCCTCTCCATTTTCTGGATGATGCAGTTGCACCCAGGTGCGGATCTTCCCAGGCAGGATGGTGATGAACTGCTCCAGCACAAGCAGCTCCAGAATCTGCATCTTTGTATTCATGTCTGGCCTCAACCACTGGCTACAAAGTTCACGCAATTGGTTCAGGGCCTCCTGTGGCCCAGAGGTCTCATGGTAACACAACTGCCGAAAGTGTTGCCGAAAGACTTCACAGCTGATCTGACTGTCTGGTTGCAGGCTTGATCCTGGTCCCCAGGAGTGGTCCCTCTTCTCCTGGAAACCCAAGAGCTGAGGGGTCAGACAAAGGGCTTTCCTCACCTCTGCAGTCATCACAGCCTCTTACCAGAACCTGGCTATAGTTGAAACTTGATCAGCCAAAGTCCCTGATTGGACTTCTAGTCTCAGAACCTTGTCTTGAATGTCTCAAACCTGGGATGATGTCACCTACAGAGATATCAGAAATCACTGTTATCCTTGAGAAATAACCAAGTGACAAAGAGTTCAGGTTCAGGCTAACAAAGTCATCTTCACTGGAAAGAAAATGTTTCCCATAAGATCATGGATTTGGAACTGGAAGAGACCTTACAACACTATTTAGTCAAATTCCCTCAATTTTACAGATGAGAAAACTAAGGGGCAGAGACCAGCCCTTTTAATGGCAGGAAGAGTCCAAGACAGGTTATAACACAGTTTTCTTGAGTACAGGACCAGTTAGTTCTCTACTAAGCCATGCTGGTTCTCACAATGCTCATAACTTACAAAAGGACAGTCATACTACCTAGTCTCTGCCAATGAAATAATCCATTTGCTTGCAAAAGTAAATCTTTTTTTGGACATTATTCACAGTGTCTCAACTGTGGTCACTTTATTATGGAATCATCTAACATATTCTTATAAAATATACTATAAATGCAGTAATCAATGGAGTTCAATTTGATAAGTCTATCTTTTCCTTTGGAGTGAAGGCATGCCCACTGGTAACTTGTAAAGAGGCCAGAAAAAGGTTCCTGATTGGGTCTGACCTCCCCTCCCCCCCCGCCCCAGACTGTGATATTAGAAAGAAAAGCAGAGTATAACATGATTAAAACCCTATTTAGGGGCAGCTAGGTGGTGCAATGGAGAGAGCACTGGCCCTGGAGTCAGAAAGTCCTGAGTTCAAATCCAGCCTCAGACATTTAATAATTGCTTAGCTGTGTAACTTTGGACAAGTCACTTAAACCCACTGCCTTAAATAAAATTTTTGGTACTCTTTTTTTTTTTGTTTTTAGCTTTTTTTGCAAGGCAATGGGGTTAAGTGACTTGCCCAAGGCCACACAGGTAATTACTAAGTGTCTGGAGTTGGATTTGAACTCAGGTCCTACTGACTCCAGGGCCAGTGCTCTCTCCATTGCACCACCTAGCTACCCCCTTTAAAAAAAAAAGTCCTACCTAAATGTGGAAGAAAAGACATTTCATAAAGTTTAGAACAAAGCTACAAAAATTTCATAGACTAAAATTCTATAGGAGATGTCTCAATAGGGTTGCAGAATTCTTGAGAATATAATTTTGATGACATAAGAAACAAAGAAAGAAAAACAGGAGTTACATAAAGAGATCAATGTGGCTATACAGCTAACTTACTAACCAACTCAGGTTTTTTAGAAGATAGAGAAGATAGGGGTGGCTAGGTGGATAGAGCACTGGCCCTGGAGTCAGGAGTACCTGAGTTCAAATCTGGCCTCAGACAATAATTACCTAGCTTTGTGGCCTTGGGCAAAGCTACTTAACCCCATTTGCCTTGCAAAAAAATCCTAAAAAAAAAAAAGATGGAGAAGATGAAAAGCAAGGACAAGTCAAAGATCAAATATCAAAGTATGGCATGGTCTGATAAAAAGGTAAACTGATATTGATGCAGAAAAAAGAAGGAGATGAGAAAAAAGTTTTGCTTAGCTATTTCAGGGGGAAAAAAGATCAAAGAAGGGTTAGGACTACTACTTCAAATGGATGAGAGAATGATAACTGACAACAGATAGAAGAAGGCCAAGTTATTCAGTTATAATTTTGTTTCTATTTTCTTTGCCAAGGAGAATGACTTTTATACTAGAAATGAAAACAAGGCAAAAGGGCTAATGAGGAGTTGATACTCAAGATAAGACATAGTTAGGAAAGGACCTAGCTGCTTTTGATGGATTCAAGATGTATTCAAGTCCAATGAACTAACTATGCACCATCAGGCACTAAAAGAACTAGCAAATATTTTTGCTTGACTTTACATAGTTGTTCTTTTTTTTTAATGGGGAAAAGATAGATTTGTTTTTTGAAAAATACAAAATTGAAGTGGCACACTGGGCCTGGAGTCAGGAGGACCTGAATTCAAATCTGGTCTTGGACACTTAATAATTACCTTGCTGTGTGAACCTGGGCAAGTCACTTAACACCCCAGTGCCTTGCAAAAAGAAAGAAAGAAAGAAAGAAAGAAAGAAAGAAAGAAAGAAAGAAAGAAAGAAAGAAAGAAAGAAAGAAAGAAAGAAAGAATGGAAGGAAGAAAGAAAGGAAGAAAGATACAAAATTTAAAGACAAATAAAAACCTAATGTGATTGCTTAGATCACTGAGTCATTGAAAGATAACAAAACTTGAGAAGGGCAAATGCTCAAATTTTCAAAAGGGGAAAGAAAAAACTGTAAACCATAAGCATGTGAAATTGATTTTAATTCCTGGGAAAAAAAATTCCAGAACAATTCATTAAAGGTGGGCAGCTAGGTAGCACAGTGGATAGAGCATTGGGCCTGGAGTGAGGAGGACCTGAGTTCAAATGAGACTCATAGCTTAATAATTGCCTAGCTGTAATACCACTACTGGGTGGATACCCTGAAAAGATCATGATAAAGGGTAAAAACATTACTTGTACAAAAATATTCATAGAAGCTCTGTTTGTGGTGGCAAAGAATTGGAAATTGAATAAATGTCCATCAATTGGGGAATGACTTAACAAACTGTGGTATATGTATGTTATGGAACACTACTGTTCTATTAGAAACCAGGAAGGTTGGGAATTCAGGGAACCCTGGAAGGATTTGCATGAACTGATCCTGAGTGAGATGAGCAGAATCAGAAGAACACTGTACACCCTAATAGCAACATGGGGGTGATGATGATCAACCTTGATGGACTTATTCATTCCATCAGTCCGGGACAATTTGGGGCTCTCTGCAATGGAGAATACCATCTGTATCCAGAGAAAGAATTGTAGAGTTTGAACAAAGACCAAAGACTATTTATTACCTTTATTTTTTTTTTAGTTATTATGGGGTGGCTAGGTGGAGCAGTAGATAGAGCACTGGCCCTGAGTCAGGAGTACCTGAGTTCAAATCTTGCCTCAGACACTTAATAATCACTTAGCTGTGTGTAGTCTTGGGCAAGCCACTTAACCCCATTTGCCTCGCAAAAAAAAAAAAACTAATAAAAAAATTATATAATCTTGCTATCTTGTATTTTGTTTTTTCCTTAAGGAGATGATTTCTCTCTCAACACATTCAGTTTTGATCAATGTATGCATGGAAACAATGCAAAGACTATCAGACTGCCTTCTGTGGGGGGAAAGTGTGGAGGGGAAGGAAGAGAGATTAGGGGAAAAATTGTAAAATTCAAAAATAAATAAATAAATTAGAGGAAAAAAAATACTTGCCTAGCTGTGTGACCTCAGGCAAGTCACTTAACCCCATTGCTACATACATACATACATACATATGTATACATATATATGTATATGTCTAGTTGGCTTCATCAAGGACAGCTCATTCCACAGTAACATCATTACCTTTTTGACAGGGTTACTGAACTAGTAGATTGGGAGAATATGGAAGGTATGTATAGTATACCTAGATGCCAATAAAGCTTTTGTTAAAGTATCTGCAGAGAGAGGTAGGTAAGATGTCAGTACAATTAGATTAATTCAGACAGTGAATGATTAGTGGTTTTCCATTGTCAACTTGGTAGTTCTCCAGAAAATTGCCCCAGGGACTTATACCTGGTTTTGTGTAGTATTACATTTTAAGCCATTAACCTGGAAAAAGGCATGGATGGCATATTCATCTGATTCGCAAATAAAAATTATCTATCTTAACACTGACAGGGATCCCTAACACCCTGAATGACTGAATTTGAAACACTTGAGTTCTTGAAGAGCCTGGGGGGGGGGGGAGGGAATCCTTCCCCCACTCCCAAACTCATAAGAACTGACTTGGGGCAAAAGTACAAAGGCAGTACATGTGTTTCTTCCAGTATTTATTTGGCTGAACCAAGAATTTTTGAGTGTGACTTTCCCTGCCTTAACTATGGAGCAGCAGAAGTAATGATATTTTCCATAGAATAAGTCTAGTATTTACCCACTCTTTTCAAGAAGATTTCATGTACAATGTTCTCTGATTCCACCATTCTGTGTAGGGAAGAAAGGATTTCCGCCTTCTAGGCTGCATTTTAGAAAAAGAAGGGAGATTCTGGGGAAAAGAGAAGTCTTAGAGGTTACCAAGTTCAAGAGTTCAGAATGATGGCCTTCTAGAGAAAGGCAGAAAGCTCTTTTTAAAAATTCTTTATTTAAGGCAAAGGGGGTTAAAAGTTACTTGCCCAAGGTCACACAGCTACGTAATTATTAAATGTCTGAGGCTGGATTCGAACTCAGGTCCTCCTGACTCCAGGGCCCATGCTCTATCCACTAGGACATGTAGAACACCTAGTTGCCCCCAGGCAGGAAGCTCTTAAGAAATATCTCCCTTAAAAAAACTTAAGGATTGTTCACATGGCCCCTGAAATCAGAGGTGCAAGAAGGGGTAAAGTCACATAGATGTAATGGAAGAGGGAAAGGTAAAAGAGATTAAGATCTTGTCATCTCGATATCTACATCCAGATAGGGGGGAAAAAAAACAAAAACAAAAATCCACAGAATCTGAATGAACATGATGTACACTTTTTTTAATTTCCTTATGTTTTTCCTTATTATCCCATGGTTTTCTTTAGTCCTAATTCTCCATACACAAATGTACATGTGCAATGTTCAATAGACTGTTTGCCACTGAGAGGAGGGCAGAAGAAAATTTTTGTACCTTATAAATATGCAAGTGGATGAATATTGAAAACCTTTTATAATATATAACTAGAAAAATAAAAAAATAAAATATCAATTTTTTAAAAAATCTTGTCATTTCTACTATTACAAGCTGAAAATATTAGAGGATGCTGACAGTCTCAAGTATTTCCCTTCCCCAAGAGTTCAAGACCTACAAATAGTACTGAAAGCTAAATGTACTGGTTCCTGAAAAGTTAGGAGGAATTCACTAGAATGCTTGTCCAGCAGCCTCAGCTATTTTCCTTTTGGAAAGAAATATAAACTAGTAGTGTCAAACTCAAATAAAAATGGATTCCTGCAGTCACACATAGACTTATAAAATTGACATTCTCTATGTTGACACTGAGTCAGTGAAAGTGGGTGTTGCCTTCATATAAAGATGAGAGTTCTTGAAAGTGAAAACCTCACAACCAGCCCCAAAGATGGAAAAGTTCAGGATTTTTATTATGCAAACCTGCAAAGTTCACAGATTTAACTTTTTTCTTGGAGAGGCAATAAGTTGTTTAAGGACAGGCTGAATAACGAAGGGAAAGAGAGAAAGAAAACCCCCCAAGATCTGACTGGAAACAGACTCCAGTGAGTCTGTCACGGGGAGCTGAGGCTGCAGTGCCCTGGCCTAGGCCCAGAGCACTTGGTTCTAGCTCAGAGAAAGATCATGGCCATCCTGCAAAGAAGAAAGAATAGTGGGTTGGACAAGAGTGTTGTTTGGGGAGTGGTTTAGCACCTGGCTCCAGGTATTCTCTGATAGTTAATGCCACAGGGCCAGTCCCTCAAGGAGTGGCTAAGACAGGTAATCTTTGGTTCTAGGCACTAGCCTTTCCTGTCCCAAAAGTTGTGACCCTCAAGTTCAACATGGCCATTTCCTGTGCCCTGCTTCAATACCACTGGCCAAACCACAGATTAGCAACATAAATCTGTGAATAACTTGGTATATCGCTGGGGGAGAAAAGGATTTCAATCTAATGTGACTTGATAGCAACTCTAAATTCAGTTCTTTTGCAAGGGGAGTATATAAGCTTCTGTTAGGTGCTTAGGGTTTTTTGTCTCTGAGTTCTTTTCAGTTTTTGTAGTTTTGGTAGGACATGAACTCGTTTGTCTTGAGTGCTTACACAGGAAATGACAATAACTTCCATTTTTATTCCCATCATTGACTCTAAACCTGAAACAGGAATTTTTTCCACTGTCCTTTTTTTTAATTCTTTAACCCGTAGACTTTCCTCTTGCTTCATATATTTTGAAATCAAATAGTAAAAAATAAAGTTATCTGACACTTTTTATATGATATTTTAAGAGGCCACCAGAAAGAGATGGTAGGATGAGAACTCTGGACAAAATTCAGAAGACCTAGATTTAGCTGATGTATGATTTTGAATAACGTACTTCGACTTCCCTGAATCTGCTTCCCCATTTGTAAAATGAAGTTAGCAACTGACAGAAGTTCTTTCTACCTCCTGGAATTTCATGTAGCTAAATAAAAAAATGTGTGAGAAAATATAAAATACTACACAAGATAATTCTAAAATCAGAAATCATATTTCACATTTACATGGTGCATAATGCTTTTCTCATGACTCTATGAAGTAAATCCCCACTTTAAAAATGAGAAATGAATTCAAAGAGGTCCAGGGGCATACAGCTAAGTATTAATTAAACAAGTACCCAAACTAAATTTTTCTGATTCTAAGTCCTATGATCTTTCTATAATAAGATGTTGCTCATCTAAGTGCTATACTTCTAAAATTATGTGTAGTAGATATTCATCAATGTAATTATGAAGTAGGGCACAGGAAAATGCTACAGTGGACTTGAAGTCACGATCTTTAGGACAGGAGAGACTAGTATGTAGAACACCACTCATGCTTTGGCCAATCCTTGGGCATTGCCCTTGTGGCATACACATTGGAGAATACCTGGAGTGAGGTGCTAAATCAATCCCCAAATACCACCCTTGTCTTACCCACAATGGAAAAGCAAGGGCATTTAAAGCAAAGTCCTCTGGAGGAGTCTCTTTCCTCTATGGATTCCTGGCATCTCTGCCACATTTCTCTCTTTCAATATGGTCAGATTTGTGTTGATCTAACCCTTTTCTTCTCCTCTCTTGGGCTCCCTGCCACTTCCTTCTCTCTTCCTTCCTCTAAGTTCTTTCTTAGGTCTTTGTTCTTTGATTCAATCTTCCACTCTCCTAACTCCAAGGCCAGTGCTCTATCCAGGGGGCCACCTAGCTGTATGACCTTGAGTAGGTTACTTAACCCTGACTGCCTCAAATCCAGGCCCATCTCCAGTCATCCTGATTTATATCTAGCCACTTTGGAGGAGACAGTGAGACTGGTGAATTAGCACAGCACCCCTTCACTCAAATTCAGGTCATGTGCCTGTCACAGCATCACCTTCCTGAGGTCATGATCTTTTTCAAGAATGAAGGACGACCATTATAACTAACAATATTGGCCCAGCTCCAAGACTGGACTTCTTACAGCTGTTTTTCTTTCTCTCTTTCCCTCAGGCATTCTCACCTAGACCTCTGTTATTCAGTCTGTCCTTAAGCAACTTGTTTCTCTAGAAAAAGTTTAATCTGAGAAAGTGTTTGAACTTTGCAGACCTGTGATAAACTTTGCAGGCCTGTGAATAGAATCTGAGCTTTTTTCACCTTGGGGTCAGAACCATGAGTTCTTCACTTCAAGAGCCCTGATCTCTGGTAGCACCATCCAATTCCCCCTTCAATTACACATAGAGGGTTTAAAAGAGGTAGATCCTCACATCCTGCAGTTACTGGTTTCCTGGACCTGGGAACTTCTCTGACCAAAGATCCAAAACAAAAATCTTGATCATCCTGCCTACTGTTTCAGTTATTAGTATCTCTAGCTCTACAAACTTTAAACCTCTTCAACTCATCTTTCACCTTCCACATCCAATCAATTACCAATTTCTGTTGAATTTATCTCTGCAAACTCTCTAGCATTACAATATTCAGATTTGTCAATCTCAATATTCTCTCCCAAAGTCTAATGTACTCTGATGATTAGTTTGATCCCCTGCTCAATTCTGCTATGACTCCATACAATTTGCAACAGCCAAGTCCAGATTGCTCTTCTGGGCAGCCAAGGCCCTTTATAATGACATTCACCTGAGTTCTTTGCATGAACTCAGTGCTCAGTATATGTACATTCTCACCTCTTCTAGAAATGTCCTTTACCACTCATTCCCACTCTCTTCCCCAGTTACTGCCCAGATTCTTCACCTCAAACCTAAGCACTATCTGACTATTCCATCTGCCTTGAACTGAACATCAAGCATCCTTCGGGACTGTCCCCTCAAATTAGAAAGTGAGCTCCTTGAGAGTCTCAATTTTTTTATTTGTATTCCTAGGGCTTAGTGTGCAAGAATTAACCAAATGTTTTCCAATTCCATTCCCATGCCACTACAACTCAAGTCCACTACTATTCTTCAAACTGAAACTCAAATGCTACTTCTTCCTTGAGGATTTCTCAGTTCATTCCAGTGGGAAATTATCTCTACGACTTCTAGATTCTCATTATACCTTGTAATCTCTTAGAGTTATTACATTCTGCCCTTTTATATTTATTTGTGTACAAAGCTTAAATCCCCCAGAAAATTAAGTTCTTTGAAGCAGAAATCTTGTCATCTCTTCCTTTTCTTCATCACAGCCTACCAATTGCTTACATGGAATAGATGCTCCATAAATATCTACTGAATTAAGTTCCCTTAGGTAGTTTGAGATTATTTGGGAGATCCAGGCAGAGGGAACCCAAGAATATCCAATACTAAGAATTCAAAACTAGGACCTGTCTCTCTCAACTTATCTTCCTAGAAAATGTTATTTGCTGCATTTATTTAATCCTGTTGTTGTTGTTTTTTTTAATCATTTACAAATGTCTTTAGCTAACACATTGCCATGGAGACTTGAAGCTTGGTGATCTGGGAAACACATTTTTCTGGCTCTACAGTTCAAAAACTCTATTAAATGGTCCCCTCTAAGTACAGATTTTATAAAATGCTTGAAGACTCTCCCTGCTCCAATCCATCCTCCACTCAACTGTCAAATTAATCTTCCCAAAATGCAGGGAGGCTGGAGACATGCTAAACTAAAACAGAGCAGTCAGGACGAGGAGGAGGGCTGATTTTAAAAGGATAATAATCTAACCATGTCACCCCTGCGCTCAGTAATCACCAGTGGCTTCCTATCAGCTCCAGAATCAAATAAAAAATCCTGTTTAGCATTCAAAGCCCTTCTCCAGGGGGCCCCCTCCTCCCTCTCCAGTCTTCGGACCCCCTCCCTTTCCCGGGTACTCTGCCCGTTAGTGAGCTGCTCTCCTGGCTGTTCCTTTCCTCAATTCCGCTTATCTTTTCACCGTAAATTCATGATTCGCTTATTTTTAATATTCATTTTGAGGGGGCATTCTGAGCTTTGCCTCGCCTGCCCCGCCCAGTCTGGCATCTTCTCCCGCGCCCCGGCTCCAGGCGGGGCCCCGTGTGGCCTGCCTACGGTGCTTGTGGGTACGGGGCGGCCTCTCTCCCGCCACGTCTTTGTTTGCCTTTTTGTTTTATTTATGGTTATTATTATTATAATCCTTTTGTCTTTTCTCCGAACCCCACGGCGCCGGCACGCTTCCCGAGGGACCAGCGATGGCGGGGAAGCTGGCCGGGCCCAGGCGCGCCGCCGCCTCGGGGGGACAGACGTCAAGGCCGCCAACGCGCGTCACCGAGACTCCCTCCTCCGCACCGAGGCCGGGGGGGCGGCGGCGGGAAGGAGGACAAAGTCGGCTTCGGGGGTCCGGGGGCGGGGGGAGGGGCGAGCCGAGCGGGCGGCTCCGCACCCAGTCCAAACCGGCTCACGCCGGTTTGCACCGGCTTCCACCGAGGGCCCCCCCGCGCCGAGGAGGGCGGGGCGGGGCGCGGGCTGGAGAGCGGCTCTTCCCGGCAGGCCCCGCGGTGGCCCCTCCCGCGGCGGGGTGGGAGGGGAAGGAGGGAGCGACTCGGCCCGCCCCCTGCCGGCCGGCCGGGAGGCCCCCGCGGGCCTCCGACGCCCCCTGGCCGCAGCCTGCCCCCTTCCCCGGGCCCCGGGCCCCGGGCCCACACTTACGGGGAAGAACGATTGCGCGACCTCCAGGGTCCCGACGGGGAGGGAGAGGAAAGGGCAGGGCCCAGGACGTTACCCCTCCGCCATTCGCGGGAGGACAACCACAATGGCTGACCGGAAGTGGGCGCCCGGCCGCCCCGGCCCCGCGGCGGTTTCCGGCTGCGCGCTAGGAGCCCGGGAGGCGGCGGCGTCTCGTTTGCTAAGGGGGGAGGGAGGGAGGGGGAGGTTTGGCGAGGGGGCGGGAGGCCCGGCCCTGGAGCCCGCGCGCCCCCGGCCTCGACTTCCCCGCTGTGACCCCCGAGGGTGGGGCCATAGTAATAAAGGCGATGCCACCCAGCCTTTATAGTGCCCTGAGCCTCGTCCATAAAGAGCGCGCACACATCAGAAGGGGGGTAGATAAAACAGGTGCCACCTCTGTGTGGACCCCAAAGTGGTGGCACTATAGGGAAATCGGGAGACAGACAGAACCCTACAATGGGTGTATCCATGCCCCTATTAGAGTCCACACACATCAGAAGGGGGGTAAATAAAACAGTGCCACCTCTGTGTGGACCCCAAAGTGGTGGCACTATAGGGAAATCGGGAGACAGACAGAACCCTACAATGGGTGTATCCATGCTCCTATCAGAGTCCACACATCCATCAGGAGAAGTAAATAAAACAGGTGCCACCTCTGTGCCCAAAAGTGGTGGCACGGTAGGGAGATGGGGAGACAGAGAGACAAGAACCCTACAATGGGTGTAGCCATGCATGCATGGACTTGGTTTCAGTACCAGCCTCTATATAGAGTGGGAAGAGAATTAGGATTTTCACATTAACATCATGAATATACTGATCATTTGAGTTTCTTAGAGCTCCCATTTCACTGGCAAACCCTGGCTTGGGAATCAGAGAGAAGGAAGCTTCTGGAATAATTTAACCTGACAAGCCTGCATTCTTTCCCTGACCTGTGCTCACCTCCCCTGACCTATGCTTGCCTGTGTCAAGTGAAATGTATCAGAAAACTATAACCGGTCTGTACCCTAGCAAAATAATAAAAGTGTACCTCCAAGACTAAACAACAACCATTTTCACAGGACTCAAGGACTCTTGTATCTGTCCTGCTAATGCATCTTATTCCAAGAAAACCACTCAAATCCCCAAAATGTTTTGTGATTTCCCTTCCCTCTTGTGATTTATTATATAATCTCTGCCTTCACTACAGCAAGGTGGAGTAAAATCTCAAATTGCACATCTGTTCCTTGCATTGAAAGTAATTAATTAAAGCTTTTCTCAGAGCTGTTCAAAAAGAGTCTGGGTTTCCCCTCCCCCTCCTCTTGAAAGTCTGAAAGCAAAAGCTGAATGACTACTTGTTGGGGATTATAATAGAAAGTTCCCTTTGTGTATGGGTTGGACTAGGTGGCCACTGAAGCCCATTATAACTTTCAGATTCTACAATAACCATCATTAATAACTCCCCTAAGAGGTTGATGCTTAAAACATCAAAACATGAAGCATTTTTTCTTAATAAGCATTACTCAATCCCCTCCACTGGGTACTTGTGTCCCTCTCCTGATGACAGTCACCTTTCCTCCAGGAATCATGGCAGTAGTGATTAGAGAGTGGTTGGGAACTCACCACCCAACCCCCAACACCCAGGGCAAATAGCACAAACAGAGGGGCCCCGGAGTTCCAAACCTCTTGGATTTACAAAGACGTCTCCAAGACTGGACATGATCATGTCAGAATCATTACTAACCTAAAGCATTATAATCTAACCTTAAACTCACCTAGGCCAGCAAGCATTACAAAGGTTAAAGTTTAATTTTTCACTGGAAATCTAGGGAGAAAGTTGTGTATCAGCTAGCCATTGCACTTTAAGGCTTACTGAGCAAGCCTTAAAAGTTTGTGACTTAGGGGCAGCCCTCTCTGATACAACTGACACAGCCAACCCCTTGTAATCAAAGGCACACCCAAAGAATTCTGTATCATACCAAAGCATCCTGTCTTTTTGCTGAGCCAGAACACCAGTGACCCATCGGGGAAGGGGGTGCCCCTTGAGCTGTAGTCTAGCCAGAATTATTGAGGTTGGAGAAATTTCCCTTGATTACATCCATTATTAGGTAGTTTTTTTAGTCTATGACCCCTTTAGGATTTTTTTTTTCTTTTTACTAGCTATGTAAACTTGGGCAGAGAGGTTAGGGATTGGGTTCTCAATTCTATTTTACCTCTTCCTCCAGCTCCACCATAACAGGATGCTAGATTGCTATAGACACTAGTCCATAAATCCTTTCCTGTATTCTCCCTCCAGTATCTATCCACCCCACCCCTGATTCCACCAAAACTATTGCTTATAGGTCCTCCACCCCTGGGGAATATTTTTGTAAATTATTTTGCCATATTGTTTAATTAAATGTCTTTTGCTTTGAACCCCACAAGTCCTTTCCATAGTTTAATAAAGGAAACAGTAGAACTTTATGCTTTTTTTTGAGTGGATGCTTAACCACAAAGTGCTCTAAAGTTGGGGTCACTTTCTAGGGTTCAAGTATGAGGGGAGGTACTGGATGCTACACGTGTAAAACTTTTATTAAAGTGGGACTCCTTCAAAGGCAAAAGATCTTCTAAAGCCCAAAGACTCTATCCTTCTTAAAACTCCCATTCTGCCATGTACCTCCTTTTTCATCATAGCCCTGCCTCAGGTAGGGTCTCTTTTTTACCAGCTACCTCTTGGACACAACCACTGACACAGATGTTTTCTCTTTTGAGAGCTTATCCTGTTCCCCATCTCCAAATAGAATTTCTAATTCTCTGCAACCAGAAAAGAGCTGCTATATTCTCATACATATAGGTCCTTCTCCTTTTTGTTTTTTATCTCTTTTGGGATACAGACCTAGTAATAGTAGTAAGCAATTTCTACTTGTAAGGAATTGTCCTTCTAAATATTTTTAATATGCAATCACTACTGCCTGGAGAAAATTGATACTTGAAAGAAGTTTCCTTCCCAATTGAAATTCTTTACCCTACAACAAATGTCTTTTTATATACCAGATATTCACAATTAAACAAGGGTACACAGTTTAGTTTTAGGGTTTTAGATTCACTAAACAGAAATGTAGAAATGTTGAAATTGAGAAATACACCATTATAGAGGATCAGTCTTCCTGGAAAACTTGAAGATCAGGTACAGAATGGAGCACATTGGATAAAACTAAGATATTTACTCCTTAAGATGATTCAGAAGGAATTCCTTTCAGATCTTGACTGAGTCTAAAAGCAAAAACTTCATTTAAAGCTAAAAAAAAAGACAAGGTTTTTCATTCAGATTAAAGTCTTCAGACTAAAATATCAAAATATTATTTTCTAAAACATTTCAGAAAATTTTAAAAATTATTTTTTAGAGTTATATGGTTTCACAGAGTATTCAAGATTTAAACTAAATAGAAGGTAACTTTGGAGGTTAAGGCATCAAGTGGAGGAAGGTGGTGGGAAATGCCTTATTCAAAAACTGGCATTTAAGGTTGAGTCTTGAACAAAGAAAAGTGTAAGAAGCAGCTAGTTGTTACATAAGATCTGTTCAAATCCAGCCTCAGATTATAATTGTGTGAGCCTGGGCAAATCATTTAACCTGTTTTCCCACCTGTAAATAATACTGTCAACAACCTCCCAGTGTTGATATAAGGATCAAATGAGATTTCATATATATATATATATATATATGTATATATATACATATATATAATATCTGGTGCTATATGAATGTCAGTTATTAGTGATATTATTTAAAAAGACTTAGACTTTTGGGACATCCTGTATTATCTTTATAGATGAAAGAAAAATGTTGAAAGTAATTTTTGAGTTTAACATGATGAATAAAAACAGTTCATAAAGGTGAATATAAAATGGTTAAAAAAATGAAAATAGGCACAACATGGAAACAAAGTAAAGACTGACGGAGTGCTATCTGTGGGGTGGGGGTGGGGGGAGGGAAGTAAGATTGGGAGAAAATTGTAAAACTCAAATAATATCTTTAATAAAAAAACAACAACAAAAAGGAAAATATTCTGATTGAAAGGTCAGTGTTTCCTTCCCAAAAAACAAATAATGATGCACATAACACTATAATGGATGAACACAATAATTCATAATGATAAAAATAAAATCATGAAAACAATTACAGATCACAAAAGAAAATTATGAATAGAATTATTAATATAACAATACAGATATCATATAATGAACAAATAGAATAATAATGAATATAAAATAATGGTTAAAATAATAATGAATATATAATTTATAGTTGACAGAAAAATATTAGATATAATAATTGAAAGTAGAACCTAAGGGCAGTGGATAGAGTGTTGGCGTTGGAGTCAGGAGTACCTTCAAATCTGTCTTCAGGCACTTAGTTATCTAGCTGTGTGGCCTTGGGCAAGCCACTTAACCCCATTGACTTGTAAAAAGAAAAAAAGAAAGTAGAACCTAGAGGCACAATGTCTAAAAGCACAATGCTTGGATGCTGGAAGACTCATCTTTCTGAGTTCAAACTTGACCTATGAGACCCTGAGCAAGGCACATCCACCTGTTTGCCTCGGTTTCCTCATCTATAAGGAGATAGCAAAGCACTCCAATTTCTTTGCCAAGAAAGCTCAAAATGGGATCAGAGTCAAACACAACTGAAACAACAATAATAATAACTGAATAGGGTGATGTTTGTCCTTCATTCTTGAAGAAGACCAAGACAAGCGCGTGAATTGGATTTGAGTGAGGGGAGCTGTGCTTAGTCACCAGCCTCACTTTCTCCTGCAGAGCCATCTGGGTCCAGTGAGTGTATTTGATTCATAATACCAAATATAAAAACGATAATAATAATAATGATTCTGGCTAAAAGAAAATGGTGAATATAACTGAATAGGATATACTGAATGTCATAGTGATGAATATAAAATGCTGAAATATATGTTTCTCCCCGAAAGATCATTAATAGAATGAAGTATAATAAATGTAATAATGATATATATAATAAAAAATAATAATGTAAATTATTTCTAGCTGATAGCGTAATAATGACGGATATGATAGAATATAATCTATTAGTTCTTAATGAGGAAGATTGAAACTATAAAAATAATTATTTTTCTAGCAGAAAGATGGATAAATAGAATTGAATGTAATGAATGAAAGCATTAGTTCACAATGAGTAGACAAATGACTTTTTTTGAGTCCTTGGAACAAATAAGCAGGATAACAAATGCAGCGGCGGTGAGAAGCTGAATGATTAGCCCCCCGCAGCGCTCCCCTCACCCCACCCCCACCCCCATCTGGGCTGCTCTCTGCAGAGCAGGGGATCCCCCGCCCCCAAGCAGTTCATCTAATTGTTCCTAGAAAGGAGCCGGAAGAGACCGCGGGGCCCTCGGCTACGCTTCCGGCGGGCCCATTGTTCCTTCTGCGCGGGCTTTCCCGGGAGTGGGGGGGTGGCTTGGGGAGCTTGGGGGGGGTCTGTAGACCCCCCGCGTTTCCCAGCCTTCGCTCCGCTGGAGCCGGTAAGTGGCGAGGTCTCGGGCCGAGGGCCGCAGGTCTCTCCTGGGGGGGGGGGTTGGGAGGGATGGGGGAGGGGCGCGGCTTCCCCTCTTCCATCCACCACGTGACTCCTTTCGGGCGGGAGCGGGGGAGAAAGAGCGGGCAGCCCCCCCCCCCCCGCCACATTGTGAATAACAATAACAATAACAGTAACAATAACAGTAACAGTAACAGTAACAATAATAGTAACAGTAACAGTAGCAATAACAACAACAACAATAATAATAATGATAATAATCCGAGTGACTGGTGCGAGCAGGAGGAGCCCGCGGGGGGCTCTGGCCCCTCCCCCATCAGTCCCCGCTTTGTTCCCCGCGCCCCCTGCCAGGTTCAGGCGGCACACCGGGGGGCCGCTAATGAGCTGCCGAGAGCCCGGCTCCCACCGGCGGCCCCTGGAGCGCGGGGCCTGAGTGAAAGGCTCCCCCCGGCGAGCCCGCGCCCCCCGGGGGGCTGCTCCAAGTTTGGGTGAAGCCCAGCCCGGTCACGTGCGCTTTGTCCCTTGCGGCCCGCCCCTCCCCCACCCCCACCCCCACCCCCACCCCCGCTGGCGGGCACAGCCCGGAGCCTCCAGACTCAGGCTTGTAACTCTCCCACAATAAGAGCCGGACAGCTTTTTAATGCCTTTTTTTTTAAGGTTCCCCCCTCCCCCCCCCACCCCCGTTATCGAAAATCCATTTTCTCTTCCCAAGTTGAGAAACAAATCTATATTTTTCTGTGATCATGGCAACTTGATGAAATGTAAGGAATACTGACCTTTGAATCAGAAAATTTGGGCTTACATTTTCTGACATTTAGTTATGTGTGCCGAAGTACTGGTGGCAACTGGGCAATTAAACTAGTTTAATTTCAAGTCTGTTTCTTCCTCTGAAAAATGAGATTAATAACACTTTTAATAACTTTCACAGGGCTATCGTGAAGAAGGGACTCTTTAGCCCTAGAGTACAGACAGCCCAGACGTATAGGCTATGATGATTCTTTTACAGTTTCTATTTATAATTTTTTGCTAGCTGAAGACTCCTAAGCATTTCTGCTTGTCTTTAGGGGATTTCTCTGATTCATAATTTTAGTTGTTCTCAGTTTTTTTCTATTCCCTACCTTTCATTGATATCTTGTTGGGTTTTTTTTTTTAATACATCAGGCATATCCATGATACAAGACCACTTCCACTGAATCCACCTTTGAAACAAAGAAAAACAGTTAAGTGAAATCTGAGTCCCTTTGTGCACCCTATACTGAGCCCCTGTTCCCCTCAGACAACCCCTACCAAGAAGAGAAAAGTGTATTTAATTATTTGTCCCCTAGTTCAATTGGTTTTTGAAGTGTATCAACATTCGTGCCTTTTCTTGTTATTTTCAGTTATTGTATATTTTGCTCGCTGGGTTCAGCTGATTGTACTCTGCATTATTCCTTTTCAGTCTTGCCATTCTTTTTCTGATTTCGTTATACTTGTTTTTTTCCTATACAATACTATTTCATTGCATTCACATTATTACAATTTTTTCATTTTTCCCAAGTGATTCTCAAATGTTCCTTTTATTTTTGCTATCCCAAAAAATGATTTACTATTTATTATGATATATATGGGACCTTTCTATATTTGACCTCCTTTGAGTATGATTCCCAAACTGGGATCCTGGGTTCAAAAAGCTGTGACTAGGTTTGTAAATTTTCTCAGTTCCAAATAATCTTCAACAGCAATTGGATTTTATCGTTTCATCAAAAGTATGACTGTGTCTTTCTTCCTATAGCCCTTTCAACATTGATTTTCTGTTGACTTTACTTACTTATTGGATATGAGGTAAAATTAGAGCTATTTTTAATTTGCATTTCTTATTAGTGATTTGATGATGATGATGATGATGTGTATCTTCCTTTCTGGAATAAGACCAAGACTTTAAGCTATAACAAGCATGGGAATTGGATTTGAGTGAGAGGGTGTTGTGCTAAATCATCAGTCTCACTTTCTCTGAGGCCATCTGGGTCCAGTGGTCAGATATAAATCAAGACCTCTGGAGATGGCCCTGGATGCAAGGCAATCAGGGTGAAGTGACTTGCCCAAGGTCACACAGCTAGTAAGTGTGAAATGTCTGAGGCTGAATTTGAAGATTCCAAAGTCAGTGCTCTATCCACTGCCCTTCACCTGCCCAATTAGTGATTTATAGCATTTTTTTATATGGTTGTTCATAGGTTGCATTTCTTCTTTTGTAAACTATTCATATCCTTTAACCACATCTCTCCTGGAGTCTTAGTCTTGTTCTCATCATTTCTTGCATGAGAATGAAGGACAAACATCATCAGTTATTTAATATAAACATGTTTTCCCCACTTTAAATTGATCTTCTGATTCTAACTACAATTATTATTTTATTTGCATAAAAGCTTTTTTAATTTGCTGTAATCAAAAATGTATTCATTTGTCTTTTTTTTTTTAAAGCATAGTAACAAGAATTAGAAGCAGCATTCCAGATGTAGAAATTCAGATGAACAGACAGGAATATTTTCAGAAATGCTCATGTCTCTGAGTTGTTTCCTTAGCATATCCACTCCTAAATGATCTAGGGTGAGACTAGGTATTTTTTGTGACAGTAGGGTTTTCAGAGTCAGTGTGAGAGTCATCCTCCAAGTTAGGCTAAACTTGAGGCTTCTTACCCTGAACTTACTGACTTTGAAAAGATTCTGGTTCCTTCTTGTCCTGTTTCCCTGTATATTCCTTATAATTTTTGCTTTAAGATTCTAATTCCACCTTGATTGTCACACAAACTTAATAATATCTCAGTATCTAGCATAAGGGAAAGTTCTGGACTTAGAGAGTCAGAAGACCTAGTTTTTAATTGCATATATTTTACACACTAGTTTCATGACCTTAGGTAGGTCATTCTCCCTCTCTTGGCCTCAGTTTAGTCATCTTAAAGTGTGGGCTAGATGATCTGTGAATTTCCTTCCTATTCTAACATTCTGTGATTCTCTGTCTCCAGGCTCAGCTCTTGCACAGGGACAGGAATAGCTCTGGGAAGAAAGAGCTTTCTTTAAAAAAAAAAAGAAAGAAAGAAAGAGAGAAAGAAAGAGCTTCACAGGAATTGTATTGCTGCTCTATCCTTTGGCACCTTCTCATCAAGGAGCCTGTGCTTGCCTGCTTTGTGATTCAATGATGCTTCACTTTTATGATCCTCTATATGGTGCTCATTATTGCCAGTTCAGGACTCCTCATTTGTACCTAATTCCTCATGGGATTCTTTCATCACGATGTAATGATTCTTTTATGTTCTTTCAAATGTTATCTGCCATCTCCTCTTTCTACTTTTCTTTTTTTTTTCTTTTTTATTTCTTTTGATTGATATCTTATTTTATTTTTCCAATTACATGTTATGAAATTTTTCAACATTCATCCACTTGCATATTTATAAGTTACACACTTTTCTTTCACCCTTAATCTAGTGAACATTGTACATGTACATTTGTTTCTGACAAGGTTACACATCAATCATTGTGTGTATGAGAAATTAGGAATAAGGGGACAGAAAGAAAACAAAATCATGGAAAAGAAGGAAAAACATAAGAGAAATTTTTTAAAAGTGAACATAAATGTTCATTCAGATTCTGTGCTTTTTTTGGTTTCATTTGATTTTTTTATCTGGATATGGAGCTTCCTACTTCTCTGTCATAGAACAAAGGAGAAAATAAAATGTTTACTCTGAATTTGCAGCCTCACACTTTTAATTTGCTGTGCCATCTTTTCCAACATGGAAGAATAGTCCTAATATTTTATTCTCTTACTAATAACTCTTTTGTCACTTTTAGGACTATGAGGGATTTATCCTAAACTTATTTCTCTTACTAACTCATTTTTTTCCCTATAGGATAAGAGCTGAGATAGGTCTCCAGTTCCTCCTGCATAGTGCTGCCCAACTAATTTTTCCATTTTTTTAATTAATAGAGTTTTCAGCATTCATTTTTTGTAAAATTTTGAATTCCACATTTTTTCTCTCCTTCTTTTCCCTCCCCCACCTCCCCTTGATGATGAGCTATGTTAAACATATTTCCATACAGTGATCCAATTAATTTTTATTTAATCAAGGTGGCATTGATTAGAAACTTTCCTTGACTTCTTGTTTCTCCTCAGCTGGAATGCACTTTCCTACTTTTCACTCTCTAGCCAAACTTATCTATTCTTCTAGGCACCACTTAAATTCTATTTGTTCCACCAATACCTTCCATGACTACTCCATTCCTCACCTTTATATTCCTAAAATCCTCAGTATATGGGCCACACTATTTAACATTCAATTATAGACTTCTTCATTATTGTTTTTTTGTTTCTAATTCTTCTTCCTCAGTATAGTATCAAGAATTGGTAGCATGTCTTATATGCATCTTTCTCTCATACTTGTCCTTGCCCCCCAGCATAATACTGGGTTTAATAAATTAAGAACTTGTTAAATGCTTACTATATGATGAATCTCCAGCTTTATATTTCTGTTAATGTTTCTTTTCTATTTCTTTTTCCTCAAAAGCAGGGTTTTTGCTTCCTAAAACTGCCATGGTCTCCCAGCCTGGATGAGGACAGGAATTATGGGGTCCTGGATTTTCATAGAGCTCTGGACAAAAAAGGACTCAAAAAAGCCTATCATAATGAATATTTCAGACTCTGTAGTACTGATGCCTTATTCTTTCTCCTCCAACTTTGCTTTTAAAATTCTGTCCTGATAAACTGTTGAGAATCTAAGTACATTTTTGAGAATTCAAACAGTTGCCTTTATTAAATTTTAAAAAGAACATGTTGAAAATTTGTCAAGGACACTGGTCTTACTTTATATATGTTTTTGAAGCTTAGTAAAACTAGTCAAAATTCAATAATCCTGTTCTCCTAGTCTAGTATATTGGGGAAAGGTGGGTTCTTGCCCTCTCCATCTGTAACTCCTCCCTTACTTTTCAGACTTTTATTTTTCCTTCTCTCTGTTCCTTCTACCCTTTTTCACTCTGACCCATTTCCTTTTCTATTTCCTCACCCAAATTACCTTATTTTACTGTTCTCTTTACCTCTCCTTCATTTTTCTTCTGGAATCCTTAATTATCCACCCTTCCTGGAGTCAGAAGGACCTGATTCAAATCCAGCCTGAGACACTGTGTGACCTTTGGCAAATCACTTAACCCCATTGCCTTAAATAAATAAAATTTAAAAAAAAAAATTAACCATCCTTGATTTTCCCTTTTTCTCATTAACTGGCTTAATCTTACCTTTCTCTACAAAGTCAATTTTGACTTACACAAGTTATGCATTTCTACAGCACTTAGAAGAAATGACATATGTATTTTCTGTTTCTTGTCAAGAATGAGGACTTGAACAAAGGAAACTTCAGAGGGGAAAATTTTCAAAGAAGAATCACTTCCAAGGATAATAGGATGCATCCAAAAGGATGTAACTCAGGAGCTCTTATTTGAAGAAGCCACTGAATGGAAAGACAGGTTCCAGAGGCAATGGGAGTACACAATAGGAAAGAGAGAAGAGAGAAATTTCTTGTAGGACAAGACAAGATCTAGAGGAGAGAGGCAAGTTGTATAAGGAGTATGAGGAAAGGTTAAGTCTTATTTTCAAACTCCTCATATATCAGAGACATCCTAAAGGATAGAGATCACATAAATGTGGTGAATGTCAAAAATACTACAGTTGGAATTCAAACCTTATTCAACATCTAAGAATCCACACTGGGGAGATACCGTATCAGTGTAATGTATGTGGAAAAGCCTTTAATCAAAACAAAAGCCCTTATTCAGCATCAGAGAATTCATACTGGGGAGAAACCCTATGAATATAATGAATGTG
Source organism: Macrotis lagotis (assembly GCF_037893015.1). NCBI lineage: Eukaryota > Metazoa > Chordata > Mammalia > Peramelemorphia > Peramelidae > Macrotis > Macrotis lagotis. Next base: position 102,765,156 of record NC_133665.1, on the reverse strand, counting down.
CAAAAACATTCAGTCATAGTTCACACGTTATTGTACATCAGAGAATTCACACAGGGAGAAACCTTATCAATGTAGTGATTGTGAAAAAAACTTCAATCAGAGTTCAGGCCTTAGTCAGCATTGTAGAATACTCACTGGAGAGAAACCTTATATGTGTAATGATTGTGGGAAAGCCTTTAGTCATAGTTCACACCTTATTGTACACCAAAGAATCCATATAGATGAGAAGCCCTATGAATGTAATGAGCATGACAAAGCCTTCAATCATAACTCGAGCCTTTTTGCCCATCATAGACTCCATACTGGAGCAAAACCTTGTAAGTATAATTTTTGTGCTGTATCTTTTGGTCAGAGTTCATCTCTTATAGAACATCAAAGAATCCACACAGGGGAAAAAGTCCTATATATGTAATGATTGTTGGAAAACTTTTAGTCATAGGTCACTACTCATTGCTCATCAGAGAATCCATACTGGGGATAAACCTTATGAATGTAAAGACTGTGAGAAAGCTTTCAGTCAGAGCCAAAGTCTTTTTTGACAGAGAAACCATACTGATGAGAAACCCAGTGAATGTAATGAGTGTGGGAAAATCTTCAGTCAGAGTCAAAGCTTTATCTAACCATCAAAGAATCCATACTGGAGAGAAGCCCTATAAATGTCATGAATGTGGGAGAACCTTTTGTTGTAACTTACACCTTTACTGTTCATAAGAGAACCTACATCACAGTGGGCAGAAACCCTAGGAATGCCATGAATGTGGAAAACCCTTTAGTCAGAGCTCATACTTCATTGAGAATTCATACACATCAGAAATCATTTGAGTCATTTCACTTAATTCATTGGTCTAATGAATGAAGTCAAGAAATGTGATTGATCCCTTGTTAACATTTGCATTGGAGCAAACTTTCACAGCCATATAGAGAATAGTTCCCTTTGGCAGATGTCACAAATATGTACCTCTGATAAAAAAGCATTCAAAGTGAGAGGTTCATCCTAAGCCTTCCTCACTACTGGAAACAAAACATTAATTTCTCAACCCTCACAAGTTTCTTTGTAAACGTTCATGAGAGTTTTTCATGAAGGTGTAGAATATCCCCAAGTAGATTGTATTTCCTGAAGACAGGGACCATATTTTTCTTCTTTTGATACACTTTTTCCTCTGACAGGCCAAACCAGTAAGACAGAGTTACCTGTCCTTCATTCAAAAGTACATATGTACAAGGTCTCTAAAAAAGTCTTAGTATAGCTATTAGCTTTAATTGCTTTCAGAATGCTATTTACTTCTATTTCCACCTTATTACATTCTTTTGCCTCTCTCCATTCTCTATCTTATGCCAAGCTGCCAAAACATTTTCCTGAAACAATTTTTGTTACAACACCCTTCAACTCAACCTATTTGCCATCTTTAAAATTAGACTGACTATATTCCAACTCTGCTTTTTTGTGTGCCACCTCCTTTCAATGACTTCACTTCTCCCCATATTCCTGCTAGTCTATCTATGACATCTTTCAGGATCTAACTCAAAATATATTTCTTCCCCAAAACCCTCCACATTTGGACTCTGATCAGTCCTTTATTCAATTTCTTAGTCATTTGTATATTTAATTGGTACTCTATTTTCAGTGCATATGTTAAATTGTTTATTTTGTAATTCTTAGATTTTATGTATCTTGCTTCCCCAATAGATTGTAAGTTTCTTGTTTAGGAAACTTCTCTTTCCAGAGACACCTGGACAATTACTCTGACAGTGGACCATGCTAAATGCTTCTTTGTTATAACCACATCCAGTTCTATAAGGACATGAATGAATCCCTCCTTACAATCTGAAAAGTAGGAACGGTATCTTCCCATTAAATGAGAAGCTCCCTGAAGACAGGGAGGGTGTTAATAGTAATATAGTTTAGAGCTACAATGGACCTTAGAGGCTATCTAGCTTAGCCTCTCATTTTATAAATAAGGGAACAAGCCCAGGGAGGATAAGTAACTTCCCTGAAATGACACAGGGCAATATTAGAGGTGCAATTTGAACCCAGTTCTACTGACTACAGAGCTCTTCTTTCCAGCACATCATATTGTGTATTTTCCAACAATGTCCAACTTAAGTATTATTTGCTCAAGAATTGCTTAGTAAATTAGTTGGTCAATAGCAGGAGGTTTTTCTTATTTTTCCCCAATTACATGTTAAAACCATTTTTAGTATTTTTTTAAAGAGTTTTGAGTTCCATATTCTCTCTTTCCCCCCTCCTGATACAGGTTATACAAATACAATCATGTAAAATAATTTTGTAGAAAAAGATGAATTTTAAAAAATTGAAAATAGTATGCTTTGATCTGTATTCAGACAACATCAATTCTTTCTCTGGAGGAAGAAAGTATCATAAATCCTTTGGAATTGTCTTGGGACATTGCTGAGAATAGATCTTTCACAGTTCATCATACAATATTGCTGTTACTCTGTACAATGTTCAATAGGAGATTTAAAAAAAAAGATTTTCCCCAGTTACATGTAAAGATAGTTTAAAGCATTTACTTTTTGTAGGATTTTGATTTCCACATTTTTCTCCCTCCCTCCCTTCACATTCCTCTCCTCGTGACAGTGAGTAATCTGTTAAAGGTTATGCATGTACAGTCATTTTAAACATTTCCATATTAGTCATTTTGTAAAAAGAAGAATCAAAAAAGAAAAAAACCATGAAAAAGAAAAAACAAATTTGAAAAAAGTGAAAATAGCATGCTTTTGTCTGCATTCAGGTTCATCGTTATCTCTGGATGTACATGGTATTTTCCATCACAAGTCTTTTGGAATTGTCTTTGATCACTATATTGTTGAGAAGGGTAATAGCTAAGCATCATAGAATATTGCTGTTAATGTGCATAATGTTCTCTTGGGTCTGGCTCACTTCAATTAGCATAAGTTCATGTAAGTCCTTCCAGGTTTTCTGAAGTCCAGCTACTCTTTGATTTCTCACATAATATTAGTGCCAGAAGGAAGTTAAGAACAAAATCATAGAAAATTTAAATGTGATAGATCTCTGGAGACAACTTAATGAGGACAGAAAAGTTTACCTTTTTCTATGCAATATATGACACCTATACCAAAATTGTATAACAATCTTACAATCAAGTGCAGAAAGGCAAAAAATAATAAATGCATACTTTTAAGATCATGATGCAATACAATATGTAATAAAGGACCATGGAAAGATAAACCAAAAATTAATTGGAAACTAAATAAATTTTAAAGAATGAGTGGATCAAGTCATGGAAATAATTTCATTCAAGAAAATGATTACAATGAGCCATCATGCCAAAATTTATGGGATGCAGCCAAAGCAGTTTTTAGGGGAAATAAGAAAGAGAAAATCAATAAATTGGATATGCAACTAAAAAAGATAAAAAATAAAGATCCCCAGTTAAATACCAAAATTAGAAATTCTGAAAATCAAAGAGGAGTTTAATAAAATTGAGAGCAAGAGGGCAGCTAGGTGGTGTAGTGGATAAAGCACCAGCCTTGGAGTCAGGAGTTCCTGGGTTCAAATCTGGTCTCAGACACTTAATAATTACCTAGCTGTGTGGCCTTGGGCAAACCACTTAACCCCATTTGCCTTGCAAAAACCTAAAACAAAAAATTGAGAGTAAGAAAACCATTGATCTAATAAATAAAACAAAGAGTTGTTTTTATGGGAAAAAAAACAATGAAATAGATAAAACTTTGGATAGAATACTGGCCCTGGAGTCAGGAGGATCTGAGTTCAAATCCAGTTTCAGACACACACTTAATACTTAGCTGTGTGACCTTGAGCAAGTCACTTAACTACATTGCCTTAACAAAAATAAAAATATTTTATGTAATGGGGATAAATTAGGAGCATTTCCAATATGATCACAGGTAAAATAAGGATGCCCATTATCACCATTACTATTCATTAGAGTATTAGAAATGTTAGGGGGCAGCTAGGTGGTGCAGTGGGTAGAGCACTAGCCCTGGAGTCAGGAAGACCTGAGTTCAAATGTCATCTCAGACACTTAATAATTACTTGGCAGTGTGACCTTGGGCAAGTCATTTAACCTCATTGCCTTGCAAAAACAAACAAAAAAGAAATGTTAGCTTTAGCAAAAAGAGGGGAAAAAAAGAAATTAAAGAAATCAGAATTGGCAATGAGGAAGCAACACTTTTGCTCTTTGTAAATGATATATGATGGTATACTTAAAGGATCCAAGAAAATCATCTAAAAAACTACTTGAAACAACTAACAAATTCAGCAAAGTAGCAGGATATAAAATAAAACCCACATAAATTATCAGCATTTCTATATATGAACAACAAAGCTCGAGGGCAAGAGATAGAAAAATTCCATTTAAAGTAACTATAGATATTAAATACTAGGGAATCTACCTCCTAAGACAAACCCAGAAACCATATAAACACAATTACAAAACACTTCTTTTTCTTTTTACAAGGCAGTGGGGCTAAGTGACTTGCCCAAGGCCACACAGCTAGGCAATTATTAAGTGTCTGAGGCCATATTTGAACTCAGGTCCTCCTGACTCCAGGGATAGTGCTCTATCTACTGTGCCACCTAACTGCCCCCTGCAAAACACTTCTCACACAAATAAAGTCAGATCTAAACAATTGGAAAAATGTCAATTTCTCATGTTTAGGTCAAGCTAATAAAAATGACAATTCTACTCAAATTACTTATTCAGTACCATACCAATAAAACTACCAAGGAAAAATAGTAACAGAATTCATTTGGAGTAACAAATATCAAAAATATCAAGGGAACTGATGAAAAAAATGTAAAGGAAGGTGGCCTAGTACCAGATCTAAAACTATACCATAAAGTGGCAATCATCAAAACTGCCTGGTACTGGTTAAGAAATACAGTAATGAATCAGTGGATTAGGATAGGTTCAAACGAAACAGTAGTAAATAACTATAGCAATCTACTGTTTGACAAACCCAAAGATATTAGTTTCTAGGATAAGAATTCAATATTTGATAGAAATTGTTGGGAAAATTGGAAAATAGTATGGCAAAATTGGGTATAGATCCACATCTCATACCCTATACCACAATAAGGTCAAAATGGGTACAGATTTAGACATAAAGGGTGATAACCATAGATCAGTTAACAGATCAAGAAATACTCTGTCAGATCTATGGAAAGGGGAGAATGACCAAGCAAGAAATAGAGTATATTATAAATTGCAAAATGGATGATTTTGACTATATTAAATTAAAAAACCAATAAAACTTAGAAGGAAAACAGCAATCTGAGAAACAATTTTTTATAGCTAGGGATTCTGATAAAGTTCTCATTTCTAAAACATAAAGAAAATTGAATCAAATTTATAAGGTCCCATACATTCACAGCAGCTCTTTTTGTAGTGTCAAAGAATTGGAAATTGAAGGGATGCCCATTGATTGAGGAATGGTTGAACAAGTTATAGTATAAGAGTGCTATGGAATATTATTGTTCTATAAGAAACTAAGAATAGTTGAACTCTAGAGAAACATAGAACATATTACAGGAATTGATGCTGAGGCAAGGGAGCAGAACCAAGAGAATATTGTACACATTAACAAAACATTGTAAGATGATCAACCTTGATGGATGCAGCTCCTCTCAGAAGTTCAGAGAGCTGGGACAGTCCTAGGAGTCTGACTATGGGTAACGCTCTCCCCATACAGAGAAGACAAACAAAACCAAAAAACTCCTACAGAATCTGAATGACTACTACATTCACTTTTTAAAAATTTCTCTTATGTTTTTCTTTCCTATCTCATGGTTTTCTTTCTTTTCCCTTAATCCCAACTCCTCATACAAAAAAATGATTAATCTATAAACATGTTAAACACAAATGTCTATGTACAATATTCACCAGATTATTTGTCTCTTGGGGGCGGGGGGAGTGGGAAAGGAGGGTGGAAGGGAATTATATAACTGAAAATATGCATATACATGTGGATGAATGTTGAAAAACTTTCCTAATATGTGATTGGAAAAATAAAATATTAATTGGGAGAAAAAGGTGGAAGTTGAACTATGTCAGAGGTACTTAACCTGGATTCTGTAATTTCATTTGTATTTCAATAAATATATTTCAACATAAAAAAGAACAATAGTGCTCCTTCACATTCATATGCCACAATATATTCTGCCATTACCAAATTAATTGGCATCCTCACAGTTTCTAATTCTTTGTCACTACAGAAAGAGACGCTATAAATATTTTTTGTACATGTGGGTTTTTTTGCCCTTTCTTGTGATCTTTTTGTATTACAGACCTAGTAGCAGTATTGCTGGATCAAAGGTTATGAACAGTTTTATGCCCTTTAGACACTGTTCCAAACCAGAATGGTTGGATTAGTTTGCAACACTCCCAAACAGTACATTAGTGTCCCAATTTCCCCATATCCTCTCCAACATTTATTATTTTCCTTTTCTATCATATTGGTCAAATCTGATAGCTGTATTTCTCTAATAATGATTTAGAGCATTTTTTCATATGACTATAGATAGCTTAAATTTCTTCATCTAAAAACTGTTCTTATTCTTTGATTATTTTTTCCTTTTGAGGAATGGTTTATATTTTTTATAAATTTTACTCTGTTCTTTATTTTAGAAATGAGTCCTTTATCAGAAACTCTAGCTGTAAAGTTTGTTTCCCAGCTTTCTGCATTCCTTCTAATCTTGGTTGCATTTGTTTTGTTTATGCAAAACCTTTTTAATTCAATGCAATCAAAATTATTCATTTTGCATTTTATAATGTTCTCTATCTCTTGTTTGGTCATAAACTCCTCCCCTCTCCAGAGTTCTGATATATAAATTATACCTTGTTCTCTTAATTTGCTTATGATATCATCCTTTATGTCTAAATCATGTACTCATTTTCAACTATCTTGGTATAGGGTGTGAGATGTTGGTCCATTTCTAGTTTCTGCCATACTGCTATTTTCCAGTTTTTCCAGCAGTTAATGAGTTCTTATCCTAGAAGCTGAAGTCTTGGAGTTTATCAAACAGTAGATTATTTTTACTACTGTTTATTTTTTACCTAATCTATTCCATTGATCCAACACTCTATTTCTTAGCCAGTACCACATAGTTTTGGTAACTGCTTCTTTATAATATAATTTTAGATTTGGTACAGCTAGACCACCTTCCTTTGAATCTAGAGAGATTCTGATTTATTCAAAGTCACTTAACCTTCATATAACAGGATACAAAATGAAAACAGCTCTAACTTCTGCTCTGTCAAGATATATTATCACTATAATGATAGTAGTTCCAATATGGGAAAAGGGAAGCCTTGTCATATAATCTCTTTTAACCTCAAATATTTCTATCTGTAAAACAAGGATGTTAGATTAGTCTTGACCTTTTGTTCTTCCAGATGAATTTTGTTACTATTTTTTCTAACTTATTAAATCATTTTTTAGTGCTTTGATTGGTATGGCACTGAACAAATAGATTAAGTCGAGTTGTCATTTTTATTATATTAGTTTGATATTTTTTCCAGTTATTTACATCTGACTTTGTGTGAAGTGTTTTATAATTGTATTCATATATTCCCTGGGTATATCTTGGCAAATAAACTCCCAAGTATTTTATATTGTCTTCAGTTACTTTAAATGAAATTTCTCTTTCTATCTCTAGCTGATGAACTTTTTTGGTAATATATAGAAACAATGATGATTTTTGTGACTTTATATTTTATCCTGCAACATCACTAAAATTGTTTACAGTAGTTTTTTAGCTAATTTTCTGGGATTTTCTACATATACCATCATATCATCTGCAAAGAGTAAGAATTTTTTTTCCTCATTGCCTATTCGAATTCCTTCAATTTCTTTTTCTCCTCTTATTGCAAGAGATAACATTTCTAGTACAATATTGAATAATAATGGTGATAACAGGCATCCTTGTTTCACACCTTATCTTATTGGAAATCTTCTAGCTTATCCCCGTTACATATAATGCTTACAGCTAACAGGAGAATATTTGTAGAACATTGAATAGCACAGATCTGGAGTCCAAGGTTCAAATCCTAAATTTATTGCTATAAATGAGTCTAATTGACATAAACCTTAATTTTCTTATATGTAAAATGGGGATAAATGATCTGCTGTGGAGTATATATTATTATTCCTTGGAAGTCCTGATTTTACCACTTGTTATTCTCCTGGAAATGGACAGAAACTGCATCATCATGAAACCACCTGATTATATTTTACTGACATAGAGGCATTTGGTATTATCAAAGAAATAGGCAGATAAAAGAGTAAAGTGCCAGAGATGAATTATGGGTGTTTTTAAATAACATCAAGTGAGCAGAATGTTGAAAATAAGACATTACCTATGTAATTGGCTAATAGGATTTAGAGAAGAAAGAGGAAAAAACCTTTAAAACTAATCCAACACCTTGTTTTACAGATAGAAAGATTTGAGGTCAAAAGAGATTATATGACAAGGCTTCCCCCTTCCCATATTGGAACTATCATTATGCAGTTTACCCTTGACAGAGCAGAAGTTAGAGCTGTTTTCATTTTGCATTCTGTTATATGAAGGTTAAGTGACTTTGAATAAATGAGAACCTCCCTAAAACCTTCCCTTTTCCTAAAACATACCATTAAAGGATTGGACTAGATAAACTCCAGACCCCTTAGTGCTTGATCCTAGGATTCTATGAGGTTCACTGAAGAGAGGAAGGAATCATAGGGTATTTCTATAACTTTAATTCCAAAGATGGAATTGTAGTGAAGTTCTTAGGTAGCAACAGAAACCATCCCTGTTCTTTTTACCCTTGGTTGAAGGGAAAAGTGGACAATTTTATCTTGGCTGCCTCCTGTAGCCATAGCTTGTGTGTGAAAGAGTTGACCCTGATTCAGGGGTGCTCTCCTGATTTCCAGGTAGTAAGGAAAGAATTTAGTTTATATTAAAATTTTTAACATAGCTAAAAATTGAAAATTAATCCACAGGTACTGGTGATGACCAAGGTAGCATAGAAGGTGGAATGGCTGATTTTAATTCCTTCTTTTCTAGCCCATAAGTAGACTCAATGTGACTTGATAACAAAACCTAGTTTATGTTGAACTTAATAATAACTCCCAAACTTTTTATTTGAAGATTGATGGATAACTTTACAACCAAAAGTGAGATTCCCAGACTCACTGCAGCTAAGTTAGATCTAGAAATGAAACCTCTCCCTTCTGATTTCAGAATCAGAGCTCTTTTTGCCATTTCTCATTACATTTCCAGGAGTTTCTATCAATTAATTAAAAAAAATTAATCACTATTCTCCATGGAATTCCACAGTAGGGTTGCAAAGATGGGTATCTTTGTGAGATGCTATAATTATAATCCAGAATCCTTTGCTAGCTAGTCTTTTTCATTTTACAGAGATTCAAGAAACTCTCTGGAATTGTAGATACAGAGTTGGAAATGATCTGAGAGAACATCTGATCCAACACTATCATTTACAGGTAAAATAACTGAAGCCCAGGCAGGTGAAGAAATTTGAAGGACTTAAAACTCAGCTTTTCCAAGGCAAGATTCAGTTCTTTCTTCACTGCAGTTTTCCATAGTATTTACAATTGGGAAGTATCTTCAGGATTGCCTTTGACATCCCCTTCATGTTAACAGCAGGAAAACTCAGCAGGAGTCATATAACTGGCTTAAAGGTAATGGGTAGTTAGTAGCAAAGCAGAGGTTCTGCTTCTTTTTTTCTAAGGTTATTTTGTTTTATTTTTTCCATCTACATGCAAAGAGCTTTTAACATTCATCTCTTTTACAGACTTTTGAGCTCTACATTTTTCTACTATCCTGCCTTCCCTCTCCCCTGGGAGTCAAGTAATCTTATATAGATTATAATGTACAATCATGTTTAACATGTTTCCATATTAACATGTTGGGAAAGAAGATTTAGAACTAAAGGGAAAATAAACATGAGAAAGAAAGAAAAAGCATAAAAGAAGTTTTAAAAAGTGAACATTGTATTCTTTGCTCTAGATTCAAACTCCTTAGTTTTTTTCCCTTCTGGAAATGGATGGTATTTTCCACCACAAGTCTTTTAGAATTGTTCTTAATCATTAAATTGCTGAGAGGATCTAAGTCCATCATAATTGGTCATCTCACAATGTTGCTATTAATGAGTACAATTTTCTCCTGATTCCGCTCACTTCACTCAGCAACAGTTCATGCAAGTCTTTCCAGGCTTTTTGGAAGTAATTTCTTACAGAACAATAGTGCTCTATCACATTCATATATCATAACTTGTTCAATTATTCCCTAATTGATAAGTAGCCCCTCAATTTCCAGTTTTTTTCCACTACAAAAAAATGCTGCTATAAAATTTTTGCATATATGGATCCTTTCCTATTTTTATGATCCCTTGCAATATAGAAAGGGGTCTAATTCTTAATCTGATGCTCCTCACTTCATACTGACTCCTCCATCAGATTATGCTTCTCTAATATTTTTTTTTCCTGAACAGGTGTATGTTTCTTATTTAGCCACTGATTCACCTGTCCCTCAACCCAACATAATTTTGACTAGGATTCTCCCTTTTTTTACCCAAGTAATTCAGTCCTTCCATTACTTATCTTCTCCCACTATCCCAAATGCATAATAAAGTTGGTCCTCAAGTTATCACTCCTGAGGGTGATGATTTCCCCATATTTTATTCCTTTTATTTAAATATCATCAATATGGCTCTTCCTGCCACCATTACAGATTACTCCTCCTCTATTTATTTTATAAATTAATGTGCCCCAAAATATCTGGTGGCTATCCTACAGAACGATGGACCTCAATATAAAGCTGATTTTGAGGTGATTTTCAGTTTTTATTGTTGTTTTTCAACCATGCTCATATTTAACCATTCTAACTTGGTAGGACCTGCTAGAACTTGGGCTCTGTTGGCATAGTCTTTAAGAAGAACCCAGAGCTGTCAAAAAAAAAATAATGTGATACCTGCTTCACAGGTAGTAAGTTCCCCTTCAGTAGATGTCTTCAAGCAGAAACCAAATAAACTCTTGCAGGGACATTATGGAGGGGATTCCTATTTTGAGTATGAGTTGGACTAGTTGATCTCATGAATCCCAACTCCTAGGTTCTATGATCAAATACAATCTCAATCTCAATTTTATTTTTCCAATTACATGCAAAGATAATTCTCAACATTCATCCATTTGCAAGTATATGAGTTCCACATTTGTCTACAACCTCCTTTCCCTCTCCCCTCACTATGGCAGAAAACAATCTGGTAAAAATTATACATGTGGAATAGTGTTAGTCATATTGTAAAAGAAGAATTAGAACTAAGGGAAAGAAAAAAGTGTGAGAAAGAAAGGAAAAACCCAAAGAAATTTTTAAAATGTGACTATAGTATACTTTGCTCAGACTCCACAGCTTTTTCTTTAGATGTTCTTTATGTGTTATCCATAGCGTTTCTCTCAGAATTGTCCTTGATCACTGAGAGATACTTAGAGGAGTTTATCTATCATAGTTGATCATCTCACAATGTTATTAATATGGACATTGTTCTCTTGGTCCTTCCCACTTCACTCAGCATCAGTTCATGCAAGTCTTTCCAGGTTTCTTGAAAATTCAACCACTCATGATTTCTTAAAGAACATTAGTACTCCATCACATTCATGTACCACAACTTGTTGAGTCATTCCCCAATTGATGGGTATCTCCTCAATTTCCAATTCTTTGCCCCTACAAAAAGAACTGCTATAAATATTTTTGAACATGTGAGACTTTTCCTGTTCTTTATGATTTTTTGGGGATCCAGTCCTAGCATTGGTATTGCTAAGTCAAAGGGTATGATAAATTTATTACTCTTTGGACATAATTCCAGATTGCTCTCCAGGATGGCTGGATCAGTTCACAACTTCACCAACAGTGAAACACAAATGTCCAAATTGACAAATGTTAGAAATAGGACAGCAACCACTAAAGTTCTTTTGTCTGCCTACTTTATGTTTCTGTAGAATGTCTAATTGAAAGTTATTTTTAAAATAACTGATGGAATTTGAATGCTGATTGAAGCATACTATTTTTTCTATTTCTTTGTGTTTTTGTCTATACATTTGTCTATATATATATATTTTTAAGTAACATAATTCCCTTCCCACCCCCCTTACCTCAGCAGCAAACCATCAGGAGAATATTGTATATATACATTTGTGTTATATTTATGTTATATTTTAGATAAACATGCTAAACATGTTTGCAGATTATTCATTTTTGGTATTAGAAATTAGGATTAAAGGAAAGAAATACAAAATAAATTTTAAAAAATGAATGTAATGTTCATCAGATTCTGAAGGATTTTGTTTTGTTTTATTTTGTTTTTCTTCCTCTGGATGGGAATAACATTGCCCATAGCTGATCTAATATGGTTGCCCTAGCTCTCTGAACTGTTGAGAGGAGCTCCATCCTTTAAGGGTGATCATCTCACAATTCCCTTCACTCAGCATCAGATCCTGTAATTCATTCCATGCTTCTCTGGAATTCTACCATTTATGATTTCTATAGAACAATAATATTACATAATATTAATATATCAAAACTTGTTCAACCATTCCCCAATTGATGGGCATCCCCTCAGTTTCCAATTCTTTGCCACTACAAATAAAGCTCCTATGAATATTTTGGAACATGTGGAACTTTTCCCATTTTTTTATGATTTCTTCTGGATATAGGCCTAGAATTGGAATTGCTGGATCAAAGGATATGATCAATTTTATTGCTCTTTGGGCATAGTTACATATTGCTCTCGAGAATGGTTAGATTAGTTCACAGCTCCACCAGCAATGCATTAATGCTTCAATCCTCCCACAACCTCTCCAACATTGATCATTTTCCCTTTTTGTCTTAGCCAATCTGATAGGTGTGAAGTGATACCTCAGAATTGTTTTAATTTGCATTTCTCTAATCGATAATGATTTGGAGCACTTTTTCATATGATTATATATAACTTTAATTTCTTCATTAGAAAATAGTCTGTTCATATCCTTTGACCATTTATTAATTGGGGAATGACTTGCAACCTTATAAATCTGATGCAGTTCTCTATATATTTTAGAAATGACTCCTTTATCGGAACTCCTAGTTGTGAAGATTGTTTCCCAGCTTTCTTGCTTTCCTTCTAAATTTGGTAGCATTGATTTCATTAGTGCAAAAACTTTTTAATTCAAAATAAATCAAAATCATTCATTTTGTGGTTTATAATATACTCTATTTCTTTTTTGGTCATAAATTTGTCCCCTTTCCATACATCTGCTAGATAGAGTATTTCTTGGTCTATTAATTTATCTATGGTATTGCCCTTTATGTCTAAATCCTGTATCCATTAATAAGGAATATATTTTATGTGATTGCACATATATAATATAGATAAATTTCTTACTCTCTTTGCGAAGGGGGAGGAGAAAGAGAGGGAGAGAAAGAATTTAGAACTCAAAATTTTATTTAAAAAAGTCTGGATAGAGCATTAGTTCTAAAGTTAGAGGACCTGAGTTCAAATGTGACCTCAGATACACTCACTGGCTGTGTGACCCTGAGCAAAAAAAAAAAGTCACCTCTAGCAAAGTTTGGTATTACCTTTGTGGTGGGGAACTATCTCAAAGGTATCCCATTCCATTTTTTGGACAGCTCAAAGTGGGAGGAACTTTTCCCCAAAATTGAGTCAAAATATGCCCCTCTATGATTTGCAAGCAAAATCCATATAATGGCTTTTCAAAATGTTTGAAAATAGATATCATATAGATATATATGTTTATATAAATATAGAGATAGAGATAGAGATATCTATACTCTTTTGGTTTCAGTAAATTGTCATATTCCTTCATTCTGGGAAGGTTCCTAATCTTTCCCCATCCTCATTGGATTTTTTTTTTTGTTTGTTTGTTTTTTTTTGCAAGGCAAATGGGGTTAAGTGGCTTGCCCAAGGCCACACAGCTAGGTAATTATTAAGTGTTTGAGACCAGATTTGAACCCAGGTACACCTGACTCCAGGGCCAGTACTTTATCCACTGCACCACCTAGCCACCCCCTCATTGGATTTTTGAGGGTGCTCTACCTTGTCAGTGTTTTTCCTAAAATATACCCAGGGCTGAAAATAATGTTAGGAATACTGTATGCCTAAGCATTGACTGTCATTTTCCTTCTGCATGATGTACTTGAATTAGTTCACATTTTTTAGTTGCTACTTCTCACTAATTGTTTATATTGAGCTAAAATAAAATAAAGGTAGCAAATAAAAAAGCATGGGATTCAGTTCAAAAGACTTAAAATTCAGTCTTGACTCTCTCTCTTTTAATAGTTAGTTGTGTGACTATAACTGAACTTCTCTAAGCTTCCATTTACTCCTTTGCAATAATTTCCAATTCAATAGTTCTTTATTTTTTTTTTTAATTTAAGGCAATGAGATTAAGAGTGACTTGCCCAAGTTCACACAGCTAGGCAATTATTAAGTGTCTGAGGCTGGATTTGAACTCAGGTCCTCCTGACTACAGGGCTGGTGCTCTATTTACTATGTTCCCTAGCTGCCTCAGTTCTCTCAGACCAACCCAGCTGGATAAATAATACAAATTACTTTTATCGGAAAAAATGTCAGAAAGATGAAGTAGCTTGCCTGTGAACACATTGCCAATACTTTTCAGAATTGGAATTTACACCAAGTCTCCACTTTAGGGGCAGCTAAGTGGTTGAGTGCCTAACCTGGAGTTAGGAAGACTTGCGTTCAAATTCTACCTCAAACACTTGCTCTCAATGTGATCCTGGGCAAGTCCTGCAACCTTATTTGTTCCAATTCCTCATCTGTAAAATGAGCTGGAAAAGGAAATGGCAAACCATTGTAGCATTTCTTTGCCAAGAAAACCCCACATGGAGTCAACATAGGCTCACAAAGAGTCTGAAATGACTAAAAAAACAACTCCACTCTAAACCCCAGAAATTTTTTTTTTCCATCAGTTTCAGTGGGTTTGTCCTGGCCATCCCTCATCCCTAGAATGTACTCCCTCACTACTTCCATCTCAAAGAGTCTTATTTCATAGAATCCTTCA
This sequence comes from Macrotis lagotis, assembly GCF_037893015.1. Taxonomy (NCBI): domain Eukaryota; kingdom Metazoa; phylum Chordata; class Mammalia; order Peramelemorphia; family Peramelidae; genus Macrotis; species Macrotis lagotis. The sequence continues at coordinate 102,750,075 of NC_133665.1, read as the reverse complement.
CTTCCTCTAAGAGGCAATACAAGGATGACCTTTTATGCAAAGCTTTTCCTGATCCCCTCAAATATTGTTGCCCTCCCTAGCTACCTTTTATTTATTTTTTATTTATATACAAATATATGTATATATGTGTAAAAACATACATGTTGTTTTCCCTGATAGGATGTAAGGTTCTTGAAAGTAGGGATTGTTTCATTTTATTTATTTATTTGTCTTAATATACCTAGGACCTAGAAAGGGTTTAATAATAGTGGGTTGATCAATCCTTGCTAAACCCACAATAAAATTAGTTGATCTCTATGGTCTTTTCTTAATATAACATTTTAAAATTCTATGACCCACATCTCCTTTCAAAAAAATCCCTCATGTTCATTTTTAAGTTGTATGTTGGTTTCTATCCAGTACCTATTCTGAGTGTTCAAGTCTTTGTTACCTAAATTCATAGTTCTTCTTAGAAAACTAGGATGTCAGAAATTCACATTTATAAAAGGTGTGATCTCTAAGAGGATTAAGCTCCACAGTATATTGCATTCCTCATATCCAATTATTTATTGAGCTCTGTGATGAAAGGCCAATAGTTATGAGTTTGGTCCTAGTGAAAAACAGTCTATTCTCTGAGTACCAACCAATTAGGAACAGAGAGGCTCACTGCCAGTATCCTGGTCACTAAGTGATAAAGTCCTTGGTCATGGCAACCCAAGAAATAAAAATTCAAAATGGTCTTTAATCTTATGTGGTCATAAGATTGTTGCCACTATAATATTGCCTATATATATATATATATATATTTTTTTTTCCACTATAATACTGAGAGCAGAATGAATAGTGGAAAGAAACATGGGATTATAGATCCAGGAGTGGAAGGGAATTTAAGCATTTATCTGGTCTAACTTCATGATTTTACATTTTTCAAAAATGTAATATTTTATTATTCCCCAACTGTAAAAAACCATTTTTAACACTCAATTTTTTTAGTAGTTATTTTTTTTTTTTTTTTTGCAAGGCAGTGGGGTTAAGTGGCTTGCCCAAGGCCACACAGCTAGGTAATTATTAAATGTCTAAGGCCAGATTTGAATCCAGGTACTCCTGACTCCAGGTCCCATGTTCTATCCACTGTGCCACCTAGCAGCCCCCCTTTAACATTCAGTTAAAAAAAAAAGCTTTGAGTTCCAAATTCTCTCTCCCTCCCTCCATCACTGTTTTATATTTTAAGTGATACAGAAATGAATCCTCATTTGGGTTAAGTGACTTGCCTAGGGTCACAGAGTGGCAGGGTCAGGATTAAAATCCAGTTCTTAGGGTTTGCATTATTCTGCTTCCTAGGAAGAGGGCTGAAGTGCTAGGAATTGAATAGTTCTTAGATTATGTTAACTACACATAGTCTTAATTGTGAAGTTTTTGTTCTCTGACACATGAATAGATATTATTAGAAGAACTGAACCATACTATTTTATATTTCCACAATAAAACCAAAAAAGCAAAGGTAAATTGTAACTATGTGGAGGAAATGCCTTTGAGAGGCAAAGCAAAGTTGCTTATCCAATGAGTTTCAGCATGGGACACTTGGGCATATTATCTTGAAGTACTCAAGATGACTTAAGCAAGACTGCTATGGAGAAGCTGCAGTTTATGTACCAATAAATATTGCAAAGGTCAAACAAATGAGGAAATACTATATCTATATCTATCTATTTTGTTTCTGCAAGACAATGGGGTGAAGTTACTCACCCAAGGTCACACAGCTAAGTAATTATTAAGTGTCTGAGGTTGGATTTGAACTCAGGTCCTACCTAACTCTGTGCCACCTAGCTGCCCCAAGAAACACTATATAAAATCTCATTCCATCATCCAAATCAAGTGTAACTGTATTTTGACACCTACCTACTTCAATACAACCTTGGACATATGGCAAGATGGTGAATAATATGTTGGAACATATAATTCAGGATTGGAAAATAAAGGAAGTAAAAGGCTTTCAATTAAGTAGAAGGTTCATATTTATATATTGGGATTCTAGATGATACAGTAGACAGAGTATTGAACCTGAAGTAAGGAAGAATCATCTTCCTGAGTTCAAATAGGGTCTCAGACACTTAGTGGTTATGGAACTCTGGGCAAGTCATTTAACTACATGTGCCTCAGTTCCTCAGATATAAAATGAACTGAAGATGGAAATGACAAACTGATCCAGCTTCTTTACTAAACAAAATCAAAATGGGTTACAAAGAATTGAATATAACTGAAAAAAGTTTATAAGGCTCTCTTCCAAAAGAAGGGAAGAAGGTATTGACATGGTAAACACCAAACATCACAAAAAATTTGATCATACCTTAATAGCTGAGATATGACTAGTTCCTGATGTTAGAGATGTAATCAGCTGTCTGTAAAGGGAAAAATCAGCATCATACTAGAAGATAGAAGGACAAGAAGGTATTTTATATAACATTTAAAATAGAATATTCAAATTATTTGATGAAATTAAAAACTTATTAAATATTGATTTTTTAATAAGAGAAGTAGGAAGAAGGCTGATTTTGGCTAATAATAAAATCTTGATCATCAATACATTCCCCAAAAGTTTAACTGATATGAAATGATCATCACAATGAATTGCCAAGTCACAAGAACCTGGAAACTGCCTAATCTAGTTTTCTTCTTGACTTTTTTTCTTAGACAAGAAGAGATTGCTGCCAAGGGCATTTGTATACTGTTCTAGCATCCATACACATTTGTAAAACTTTACAGAGATATATTGCAGAAAACTATGAATCTGATTGCCCTATAAAGAAACAAAAAAGCAGTTAAAACAAAAATGTACCATATCACAAGAGAATCCACTGATGAAATTGACATGTCAACAGATAGACATAAAATGTATTTTCATGTTTAGAATAAGCAAAATTGCTCTTCTCCCTTTCTACCAAATACATGACCAGTTTATTTTATTATCATATTTTATCTTAGGTTAAAATGTCATCTTTATGCAGATAATTCTCACTTGTACATATACAGTCTGTGTGTGTGTGTGTGTGTGTGTGTGTGTGTGTGTGTATCTCCTTTAGTCACATATCTGCCAAGAAAGCTTCAATTGGCTCTCATAACTGGCACAATTGAGTTCTGCTCTATTTTTTGGGGGGCAGTTTGCAAGGTAATGGGATAATGGGGTTAAGTGGCTTGCCCAAAGTCACACAGTTAGGTAATTATTAAGTGTCTGAATCTGAATTTGAACTCAGGTTCTCCTGACTCCAGGACCAGTCATCTAGCCACTCCTCTGTTCCATTTTTAAGAACTGATTTCACATTACTTTCATTCATCTGCTTTGATAATACAGCCAAAACTGTGTCTCCCATCCAAACATTCCAATGACCATAGACTTTTTCCCATTTCTGAAAGCTCTCATTCTTTATCTCAAGGCTATGACAGACCTAAAGCCTGGCCCCATATTCTGATCCAAGCACCAGTGGTGATTGTAACTGGAAGGAAGGGGAAGAACTGAAATCTCTAGTGAAGCCCCAAGGGTTTAAGCATGACTAGCTCACTATGCTTCCACAATGAATGACTGACCCATCATAGGTGATAGTGTGTGGAGGCAAGGAAGCTGCAGTCAGTCCCTGTCACTGTCTCTGTGCCCAAGTGACTTCAACTTTGAAGACTACTAGAAGGAAGAAAATATTAGGTCTCTTTGAAGTAAGACTGAGATGAAGAGATAATAGGGGGACTGTTGGAATGACTGTCACCATTACCTACAACAAGGGGTGAGATATTCAGGAAAGGACAGAGATTGAAGCTGAAAAGTTCAGGGCCACCCTGAACCTTAGAACATAAAATGTAGTTATCTTTGCCTTGAATTATAGTAGCAACATTGCTTTTCCCTCTCCCTCTAGGGAAAAGCATGCATCAATTCCAAAGTTTATCTGTTTCTTTTTAGTCTCTTTTTCACTACTGTTTACTTAGTTTCAAAAGTCATTGTTAAGATACCATTGTGGTTAAGTTAATACATTAATAGTCTGTATATATTTCATTTGTTTATATGAAACTGGCTGAGAGAGAAGTTATCATGGGTTACACACTAGGAGATTATTTTTCATCTGTAGGGTCAAGAGAAATCATTGAAAATTTTTTATTGATATGTATTATTTAAGTTCCCCCCGAAGCAGAGAATAGATTAAATGAATTGAGACTTAAAAGAATATTTGACACTGAATGAGTCAGTGTGGAGTGCTGCTGGGAAGAGGTTTTAAGAAGTAGAAATCTGAGTAACTTCTAGTGGAAACAGTGGCCTGGAGCAATTCCTTCTGTCTTTGTTCTCTTTAGAAATTGTTAAAAGGCTTGTATTCTTCCCCTTTCCCTCTCTAGAGAAAGGAATGGAGGTTAATGCCTAAGGTAATAGTTACTTTCTCCCACGATCCAGAAGAGGAAGTAGCTATTTACTTTTCTAGTCAAATAGCTATATATTCCTTAAATGCAAGTGGGAAAGGATCCTTTTCCCATATTTATAAAATCATTCATAATAGCCATTTTTTGATTTAGCAAGTTAGTAAAAAAAGAGTACTCATCATTTGGGGAGGGGAGAGAGAGATATTCAGAGTAACTTTAGATCATGGACACATTGGCAATTTGTTGAAGTTTATTAACCCTCTTTCAAAATAATGTGATTTTTTTTTCCTTTTAAAGATTTTATTTATTTTGAGTTTTACAATTTTCCTCCTAATCTTGCTTCCCTCCCCCCACTCCCCACAGAAGGCAATTTGCCAGTCTTTACATTGTTTCCATGGTATACACTGATCCAAATTGAATGTGATGAGAGAGAAATCATATCCTTAAGGAAGAAAAAATAAGGTATAAGAGATAGCAAGATTACATAATAAGATATAAGCCCCCCCCCCCCCCCCAATTAAAGGTAATAGTCCTTAGTCTTTGTTCAAACTCCACAATTCTTTCTCTGGATACAGATGGTATTCTCCCTCACAGATAACCCCAAATTGTCCCTGATTGTTGCACCGAAGGGATGAGCATGTCCATCAAGGATGGACATGTTGCTGTCAGGGTGTACAGTGTTTTTCTGGTTCTGCTCATCTGCAAATCTTTCCAGGCTTCCCTGAATTCCCATCCCTCCTGGTTTCTGATAGAACAATAGTGTTCCATGACATTCATATACCACAGTTTGCTAAGCCATTCCCCAATTGAAGGACATTTACTTGATTTCCAATTCTTTGCCACCACAAACAGGGCCGATATGAATATTTTTGTACAAGTGATGTTTTTACCCTTTTTCATCATCTCTTCAGGATATAGATCCAATAGTGGTATTGCTGGATCAAAGGGTATGCACATTTTTGTTGCCCTTTGGGTGTAAAAATAATGTGATTTTTAAAAAAGTAATAGAAGGAAATGCCTAATTTTTGTTAGAAATTAGAGAAAATAAAAATGTCATTTTTCTCCATCCAGATTCACAGCCTCCCCTGAAATTTATCCCTGAACCCTAAGGATAAAAACTCCTACCTTAGAGATATGAAGAAATATAAATAATTTATTATATATAAATCACTAAATATAGATGCAAACAAGAAAAATAGTCTCTGCCTTCAAGGAGTTACATTCTACATGAAGAAAGTAGCACCTAGAGGAGAATTTGAAATTGAGAGTAGGCTGTATGATTAGTTGGGGTTTTTTTGTTTTTATGCAACGTGATGGGCTTAAGTGACTTGCCCAAGATCACACAGCTAGGTAATTATTAAGTGTCTGAGGTCAAATTTGAACTCAGGTCCTCCTGACTCCAGGGCCGATGTACGATCACTGGGCCACCTAGCTGCCCCTGTGTGGTTAGTTGTTAGCAGGGAAGGCCAGTTAAAAGGAGCAGAAAACTCATTTATCTTAGCTCAGGAAAGTTCCTGGGGCAGAAGCACTAATTGAGAGGAAAGCACTAGAAGCTGGAGGTAGGGTATGGAGTTGGAGGTAGTGGGTTATGGGGTTACAAGTACTTCATGAAGTGCTTGGACTAATTCTTCTGGAAAGCCAGGGATTCTAAAAGGCTCCAACCCCAGATGAGGTTAATTCTGAGGGCTGGAAAGATAAGCTGGCTCTGTCACCCATTCCCAAGTACTCATCAGCTAATGCTCTTTAAATGAATATTTATGAATAGTTATATGGTAATCATTATCCCCACACCACTAAATGTGGACACAATACCAAGAGCAGAATTCATGCATATTCTGGTGAGATTTCCTGAAGAATGAATTATTATTACAGCTAGCTAAATCTCAGATCAATAGTTGGAAGGTGAATGTAGCTCTTGGCATCTTTGCTTACCTTCTGAATGTACACAAGCTCGTGGGCCTGTAGGGCTTCTGCTGATACAAACTGCAGTATCCAGATGAGAGACTCTGTATCTACTTTGTTCCTGTTTATAAGGTGTGAAAAAAAATCAACAACTGTGCTTCTGTGTGGAAGCTGTCTTGATTTTCAAAATTTATCAGAACTGATCTAACCTTTTCTTTAAATTGTACAATACCCTTGACCCAGTCATACCAGTTCTGGTCTTATAATCAGTCCTTCAAAGAGATCAGAGATGGAGGGAAAGGGGTCCTTCCCTCATACAAACAAGATTAATAAATTCCCTAAATTCTCTAAATTCCCTAAATAGGAGAATACTCATCATTTGGGGAGTGGCTAAATAAAGAATGTGGAATAATAGAATATTATTGTGTTGTAAAACATAACAAAAATGGATAAAGTCAGAGAAATGCAAGAAGACCTGGAAGTGGTACAGTAAAGTGAGGACTAGGAGAAAAATTTATTGAATGACTATTATGTACAGAATTACAAATTTGAAAGACTTAATGAATGTATGTGACCAATGCAATGACCAATCTTACTCCAGAAGATTGATGATGAAACATGCTTCCCTCCTACTGGTTGACAGGTGAAGGACTGCATTGAGATATATATTTTTACACACAACTGATACAACATGGACATGTTTTTCTTGTTACAAGAGATAACATTTCCTTGGGTAATGAAAATGTTTTTGGGGAACAGTGATAATGAAGCAAATATATTGGGCTGCTAGGTGATACAGTGGATAGAGCACCAGCCTTGGAGTCAGGAGGACCTGAGTCTGGCCTCAGACACTTAATATTTACTTAGTTGTGTGACCTTGGGCAAGTCACTTGACCCCATTGTCTTGCAAAAAAAGAAAAGAAAAAGAGTATAATTGTTGTCCTTTGTACATGAAAAAGACCATAATGACATCATTATGTTGGGGTCAAGGTACAGTTTATCCAGCTGTGATTGATCAGACTAAATCCATAGGTCAGGCACAAATAGTCTACATGAAAATATCCACATCCAAAGAAAGAACTTTGGAGTCTAAATGTAGATCACATTTTTCCCCTTCATGATTTTTCCCCACTTTTATTCTGATTCTTCATTCACAACATGACTAATGTGGAATTATGTTTAACATAGCTGTACATTTATAACCTATATCAGATTATTCTCTGATAAGAGGAGAGGAGAGGGAATGAAGGGAGGGAGAAAAATTGTGGAACTCACCATCTTACAAAAAGATGAATGATGAAAACTATTTTTACATGTAATTGGAAAAAAATTAAAGGAAAAAAAGCAGCCCATATGGACATTTGTAGTGGGGATAGATATCTCTAAATCTGTGCATCTCATGTATCTTTTGAGCTATTGAATTCTCCATTTTCCCATAAAGCAAAGATAGAGGAAAGAAAATACCAGCACCAAAACATTGAAAAAAGGAAGTTCAGTAGGGACATATACAAGAAGGGCAATGTGGATAAATTTGAGATGTTTAAAAAAATTGGATTTTGGTAGTTTCATGGTTTCATATACGGTCCTTCTTTCCTGTCCTTTTTTTTTTTTTTGGAGTGTGGGAATATCTCTTCTGGTTGATTGACAAGTTCAAAATAAACTTTATTTTAAAAAAGTTTTTGGGGTGGCTGGGTGGTACAGCGGGATAGAGCCCGAGGACCTGCGTTCAAATGCGCCCTCAGATACTTAATAATCACTTAGCTGTGTGAGCTTGGGCAAGTCACTTTCTCCCAGTGCCTTGCAAAAAAGTCAAACAACGAAGTTTATCCATGGCTAATTTGCCCAAGTTTGTCATCCCTCCTGGGCTCCTGCTAGCTCTGTGCCCCTCCTGTCTCCCACTGTGGGCCCTGATGCATGTGACAGACACGGAGAACACGGAGAAGGGCAGAAGACAGGGGCAGGCCCAGCGGGGACGACCAAGGGGAAGACAAAGGGCCCAGATAGAGCGGTTGCTGCGGTGCTCCTTAAGGCTCTTTGAGTCCTCCCCCACTCTTGGGGACCCCAGCAAAGATACTGGGGTGATCCTTCTCCTCCCACTGATGAGTCAAGAGAGGGAAGGCACTAGCCTTGTTTTCAGTGTGCCCGAGATGGAAAGTTTGGGGCGAGCTCCACACCCTGCTCCACTTTTTCTTTTGCAAGGCAATGGGGTTAAGTGGCTGCCCCAGGCCACACAGCTAGGCCATAATGAAGTGCCTGAGGCCGGATCTGAACTCAGGTCCTCCTGCCTCCAGGGCCGGGGCTCTAGTCACTGCGGCATCTTTGAAAAGCGCATTTAAAAGTGGTTTTTCTGCCAACTAGACTTCTAGTGAAGAGAGTTTCCCCAAACTCGGCGGGACAGCCGCACAGGGGGCCCCGCCCCGGCCCGCCCCGCCGCCCCGCCCCGGCCCGGCCCGGCCTCTCGGGCCTCCCCGGCCCAGGCCAGCGGCGCGTGAGCCCGGCCCAGGCCCCCGGGCGGGGACTCTGGCGGCGCCGCCTCGGCTTTCGCACCGGGGCCTGGTTTCGGGTCCGAGCACCGCGGTTCCCTGGGCCTCTGGGTCGCGTGGTGAGTGTGCGAGGGGCGGGGGGCTCCCCCCAGCCCCCCTCGCCCCACTCCCCCCCCCCCCCCGCCCCACTCCCCCCCCCCCCCCGCCCTTTCACTTTGCCCCACCAGAGCCTGGTTGAATGGAAAAGAAAGTGAAGCGTGAGCCTGGGCTGGGCCCCCCATTACACGTGCCAGCCCGGGGGCACATCCAGCACCTGGGAACGGGCCCTTTTTGTGTTCTGGGCCGGGTCGGTGGGAGCAGATCCGGGGGCGCTTCTCTGGCCCGTGCCCCCGACTGGAGGCTGGCGCCTGGGAGGACGGGCCAGGTCACCGGGCTGCAAGGAGGGGCCGTTTGATCCCCTTTTGAAAACTTGAGTTTGGGCCCCCGGGACGGAGTAAGCTCCAATCCCTCCCTTTTACCCCCCCCCCCCCAGTAATAAAGAATAATATAAACAGCTGGAGGAACATTCAGTGGCCATAGCTGGGCTTTGCCAGTAGAATAAGAGGTACAAGAGCCACCAAAATTTACAGACTTAGTGCTCCACCGATCAAACTTTCAAAGGAATACTTTATTGAGCTAGACGGTAATAAATTTGGAGAAACACGTGATATGGAACGTGATGGCAAATAATGAAAAAAGGTAGCAAAAAAGTTAAGATCCCAGTGTCATAAAGGAAGAAATGAGAAGACACTTAAAGAGGCAAAGCATTGTGTTAAGTACTGGGAAGACAGTTTGGTCCTGGTTAATAAATAGAAAAGTAGATCAATACAGCAGGCTAGACCACAAAGAATCAAAATCATTTAGACTCGATAAACCTGAAAACATAAATTATCTAAGAAAGTATTGTTCTCTATTTGTCTTGGTTCACAAAAAGGCCTTTTTTTCTTTTAAAGAGTTTGCTGCAGATAGTTCTGTAATGGGAGAAAGTCTTTTGAAGTGAATTCAAAATAGGTTATGGAAATTGGTATTCATTTTATAGATCAGGAGGGCAGTGCCATCGATAGAAAGCAGGAGACTGGTGAAATTTGAAGCTCACAGGAGAGATCATAGGAAATATTTGTATGTATTATGGTATTTGACATGTAAAATATATAAATTGGTACATTTTCATTTGAGTAAGCAATTAATGGAGCTTTAGAATTTTCCTGTGATATCAGTGCCCAACTTAGAGCCTCCTTCATAGTAAACCTTTGATAAATGGTTGTTGAATTGAATAAGTTGTTTCCTTAGCAAGGTTTAATGTCTACTGGAGTCAGTATGGGGTAATGGTAGGAGCCCTGATTTGGAGTCAAAATACCCTAGTTTGAAACTTGTCTACCATTGACTGTGTTATCTTTAATTTCTGTTCCTCAGTTTCCTCATTTTAAAAATTAAGAGTTTAGATGATCTTTAGCATCTCTACCAGCTCTGAATTATGACCTCCCTTGTAGTCTTTCCAAGGTCTTGATTCATCATTATGATTGGATCCAGAGATTTTTTGGGTAATCTCTGATGGACCTGGCAAATGAGATGTTTTGCAGTGGAAGAAACACATTTATCATTAATTCAAGAATAGCAGGTGATTCCAAGAATTTTGTGTGGCTTATTTTTCTGGGTCTTCATACCAAATTAAATGAAACCTTGAGAGAGCTCGAAAGCCAAAGATTCTGTTAAGCATTATAGATAGAAGAAAAGGCAAAAGACAGTCCCTGCCCTCAAGGAGATTACAATCTCCTGGTATAGAAGACATGCAAATAAATATTCACAAAGCAAGCTAAATTCAGCATACATAGGAAATGGCAGAGGAACAACACTGGAATTAAATAGAAGATGGAATTTTAGTTGGTACTTAAAGGAAGTCCGAGGGAGATCAGTTGTTAGGAGCATGTAGCACAGACCAAGAAGATACCAGGAGCTGAGAGGTTGTTCTTGTATCTTGTTCTCGGTACTGTCAGAAAACCAGTGTCACTGGATCTAGGAGGAGAGAGTGAGCAAAGGTATCAAAGTCAAGGAGAATGAGGTTTGAGAAAAAGTCATTGGATTGGCAACTAAGAAGAGATCATCAGTAACTTTGGAGAGAGCAGTTTCTTGGAATGATTTACTTGGAAGCCAGATTATAAAGAGATTAAATGATTGAGAGGAAAGTGGAGGCATCTGTGTAAATGACCTTTTCAAGCAATTTAGTTACAAAGAACAGAAGAGATAAAGGATGTGAGCTCCGAATGGAAGATCAAGATTCTACTTAACATTTGTATGCCTTCCGCCTCACCAAGCAGAGGGCCTTGTCATGTAAAAAGATACTTAAATATTTTTGTTGAATTGGATTACATTTGTATCAGAAGACTTTTTCTGCTGAAGTTCTGGGTATGTGCCTGCCATAGATTTACCTAGATAGGCCTGTGTAGTTATTGTCAAAAGTTTAATGGAAGCCATTCACTAACCAAAAAGCAGAATTTAATGTAAAGCTAGATTGGAAGTTGGAAGTTCACTGACATCACCTCTTTTTACAAACAAGGAAACTGAAGTGTTAGATTTGAACCCAGGTCCTCTTGGCTTTTGATCCATTAGTTTTGCCCCCCACTATTTTTCTCACTCTGTCTGGAAAAAGAATTTTCTCCCTTTCTAGAATGATGTGTCTCTATGTGGGAAAGGGAATCTATGTTGGAGGAGAATGGGAGTCAGGCATTGTCTTGAATGTTGCATTTCTTTCACTGTGATGCCTGACTCTGAGTTCTCCCATTTGATAACTTCTTGTGTTCATTGACTTCTGTTTCCTGTAGGTGACATTGTCAATCAAAGACTGAAGGGAAAGCTCTGGGAACCTTAAGTTGAAAAAGGGTTTTATCTCCTTTTGGAGAAAGACATCCTTTGTGAAGGATTATGATTGCCAAAGGAGGGAAAACTTCCCTGGGTCCTGGGAAACATCGAATAGAAAAGAAAAAAGATGATAACTGGGGACAGAACTCTCCTCCGCAGAGAAACATCAACTCCGGCCAGGAACTCTTCCGCCAGCTCTTTAGGCAGCTTCGCTACCAAGATACTTCTGGACCCCAAGAGGCCCTGGTCCGACTCCAGGAGCTTTCCCGATGGTGGCTGAGGCCAGACATACTCACAAAGGAAGAGATTCTGGAGCGACTGGTGCTGGAACAGTTCCTGACCATCCTGCCAGGGGACATTCGGACCTGGGTTCTGTTGCATCATCCAGAGAATGGGAAGGAGGCTGTAGCCCTTGTGAAAGATGTGGAGAGTTACTTCAGTGAACAAGAAAGGGAGGTGAGAAGGGTGGCTAGGTCCATGAGGAGGGGGAGGAGGTGAAGGGCTAGAGGAGGGAGATATTGCCATATCTGATACCATTTATTTTCCTGTCAGAGCCTGAGCCCTCAGGTCTTGGGAGCATGATAGAACTTGCCCTTCTTGCTCCAAACTACTGTATTAAATGACAGAATTGATCTTGTTCTCACACCATTGCCAACCTCAAATTGCATTAGCAGTGAGGAAGCCTCCTACTGCACTTGGTAGAAAGAATATCTGGACTTCAGAATCAGGGATTTTATGGTGCCTCTTTTGAGCTTCATTTTTCTCATATATGGAATAAGGAGAATACTCTTATTATTTTCCTCAGGTTGTAAGGAAAACATTGTATAAAATGCAAAGTGCAGTAGAAAAATGTTATCTAGTCACTGTTCATTATGGATGAACTCAGTTTGCTTGGGGAAAGGTCTTTGAATAAACTAGCCCCATCACATTTGTTATCCTAAATAAGGTCCTCACTGTCCTAAGATTTGGGTTTCTACTCCCTGTAAACCTTGCTTTCCTTCTTCTACTTGGGGCCTCTACTCTGCCTTGCCCCCTTTTACTAATATTCTGAGTTATGTCTTTTCTTTCAGTATCCATTCCCAAAGATTCCTACTATTTCCTTCCTATAGCAGAACCCCCAAACAGGATTCTATAGGAAATTATCAGGCTCTATTTTGTACTATTGACTATTTTTTTAAAGTGTATACTTCATTGAATTCCAAATATTTTTTCAAAATTGCCCTTCATGCCTTTGTTTACTTCTGAATTTTCTTCTCTATATTAAAAAAAAGTTTTATTGACCCTCTTTTTTTTTGCACCCCCTTTTTATTGACCCTCTTATTGTTAACAACACTACCCCCATTTAAAAACTGAAAGAGTAAACAAAGAAGAACTGCTTAACAAATAAACATAGTCAAGTAAAACACTTGAATATACCGGTCATGTCCAAAAATGAAGAATTTCATACCTGTGGACCCAATACCTTAATTTTTTTGTTTTTTGTTTTTGCAAGGCAATGGGGTTGAGTGATTTGCCCCAGGCCACACAGTTAGGTAATTATTAAGTGTCTGAGGTAGAATTTGAACTCAGGTCCTCCTAACTCCAGGGCTGGTGCTCTATTCACTGCACATCTAACAGCCCCATCAACCCCTTAATTTTTTGCGAAGAATTGGGGAAGAAACAAGTTGTCTTCTGATAACTCTGAATTCATTTCTGTTCTTTGTAGTTTTGCCAAATTCATTTCTTATTGTTTTGTGGTGTTCTTTCTGTTTATTTTGCTAGTATTCATAATATGATTGTATCTGTTTACTTTTGTTCAAATCAATTCATGTATTTTTCTGTACTTCTTGATATATGTTTATTGTTTCTTACAGCATAGTAACATTACATCACATACATGTAGTGCAATTTATTTAGTGACAGAGGTTCTTAAGCTTTTTTGTACCATGGACCCCTTTTGGCAATCTGAACCCATGTATCTTTTATCAGAGTTCCAATAGGATTACAAAAATAAATTAATTATATTGATATATAGTTATCAAAATATTAAAACAAGTTCTTGGATATCAGGTTAGGAATCCTTGGTTTAGATTTTTCCCAATTAATTTGCATCTATTTTGTTCACAGTTTTTTGCTACTACAAAAAGTTTTGCTGTATTTTAATGTATTTGGAGCCTTTTTTTTCCTCTTTCTTTCTTTTCATTGACCTCCTTAGCAGTAAATCCTTGTATAAATTGACTAGTTCTGCTCACTTCATAACTATGCAGGATTCTCTGAAATCATCTCTTCTAGCACAATAATATGCCATTATATGCATAGACTACAATTTATTTTGCCATTCTCCAATTGATGGGCACTTTCTTTTTCCTTAGGGGGAGTCACTTAACCTCTGTTTGCCTCAAGTTCTTTAGCTATAAAATGAGCTAAAAATAGCACTTTTCGTCTAGGTAGGATAAAATGAATTAATTGTTAAGTGGTTTGTAATGCTTAAAACAGTATATAAATGTTAACTATTGTTATCATGTACCTGATTATGAGAAATAGTAAATTTTTCCCTTATTTCTTTTCACTATTAGTGCTTTTTTTTTTTTAACCCTCATTTCTTTCTCCTCCCTTCAAACCCTCAGAAAAGAACTAATCCATCCCTAGGTCCTTGGTCTTTTTAACTATTTCAAGATCTGAAAGGCATACACATTATCTTCTTACCTTCCTATAATGTTAATGCTACATAGAGCCCCTTCTAATTGTTCAAATAAGTTTATCCTTCTGGGTTTTTTCTTAATTCTTGCATTTGTACTTCAAATTTCCTTAGCTGTAGTCTTTTTTTTCATCAAGAATGCTTTTAAGATCTCTTTCCATTGAAAGTACATTTTCTCTTCTTCTCTCTCCCTTACCTCCCTTCCCCCAGCTTTTCAGGCTGTGTAACTCTTGTCTGTAAGCCTGTACCTTTTGCCTTATGGAATATTTTGTTTCAGAATCTACTCTTGGTCTGTGAAAGCTGTTGCCTAGATTTGGGTGATCCTGTAGTCTTTTGGTACTTGAACTGCTTTTTTTCTGACAGTTTTTTTTTTCCTTTGACCTAGAAGTTCTGTATTTTTACCATCACGTTTCCAGTGATTTCCTTTTGGGTTTTCTTTCAGGACATGATTCATGGATTTTTTCCTATCTTTACCTTACTCTTTAGTTATTCTCAATCAGGACAATTTTCATTTATGATTCCTTGAAATAGTATAATAATATTCATGGTTTTGTTTTTGTATTGTTTTCTTTTTAAATCATAGCTTTTATTGGAGTCCAGTGATTCTTCAATTAGCTGTTCTTAATTTGTTTTAGCCTTCTTTTAAAGATTTTCAGGTTTCTCAGAAAGGAAGCCTGGTTAATGCAGATGCTGGCAAACTATAAAAAGTTAGATATTAAATATTTTAGATTTTTCAGGCCAGGAAGCAACAAATTTTTTTATTGATAAATTTAAAATATGATAATTGTTTAAATTTTTGCACTAATGGTCTACTAATGCAAAAAATGGTCTTTTCTGGGGGGGGGAAATTACAATTCACTTAATTGAGATTCCAAATTAGTGTTGCTTATCAAAATTCGTTGCAAATATTCATCTGTTAATGCTGATCTGTAATGAGATTTTACATATTATATTTCATCTTTGAAAATGTCTTCACCCAGATAGGTACTGTCAAATCCTGATGTCATTCCTTGAGCTTTGGAGGGCATTTAGAGAATTTCACCATTAACAAGTTATTAGGTTGCAGATTAATCACCTTTAATTGAAAGTTAGTTTTGTTTGCACAATTAAATTGATTTTGAAATACAGAAATTTGTTTTGCACTGGTAATCAGGTTTAAAAACATTACTGGGGTTTGTAGTTTTGAGTCCTGAAAATATGCTCCTGAAAATTTGTATGGAAATAGAGATCTTGCTTCTTGTTTTAGCATTTGACAATTGTGGAAGTATATAAAATAGCTTGACATTAGTTGTCATAAAACCGACTATATCTTGACTCTCCTCCAGTAAAAATTTTTCTTATGAAAAATTCAGCTATTTAACCTGAATTCATTAAGAGGGGGCAACAAGGTAGGGCAGTGGATAGAGCACTGGCCCTAGAGTCAAGAGAATCTGAGTTCAAATCCAACCTCAGACACTCAATACTTGGGTAAGCTACTTAACCCCATTGACCTCACCAAAAAAAAGTCATAAGAAATACTCTCAAATCTGGGAATGATTATTTCAATTTATAGTGCTCTTAATCTTTGTCTCTGTGGAAACTGCCATTGTAGTGCAAAAAGAGTCATAGACTAATAATGTTTTGTCCTTCATTTTTGAGGAAGATTATGACATTAGGAAGCTGAGGCCATGACAAGCCTGCGAATTGGATTTGAGTGAGGGAGTACTGTGCTAAATCACCAGTTTCACTTTCTCCACCAGAGCCATCTGCATCTGATAACCAGATATGAATCAGGATCACTGGAGATAGCCCTGGATAGTAGGCAATCAGGGTTAAGTGACTTACCCAAGGTCACATAGTTAGTAGGCAAGTGTAGGAGCCTGGATTCGAACTCCTATCCTCCTGACTCCAAAGCCAGTGCTCTATCCACCAAGCCACCTAGCTGCCCTAACATTATGTTAGCAAATGAAGTAATGGGTTCCAATATAAATTGTTTGGATATTGAAATTTGAAATTCTCAAAATTTTCGTGTGAAAGTTTTTTGGATTTTTTTTCCAACCAATTAAAACTATAAAAACCATTCTTTGCATGCTAATCTTGCAAAGCCTGAAGTCCAAGAGACACCAGTTTGTCTACTGAACTTGAAGACAGGAAAATCTGAGCTAGAACCTTGCCTCAAATGCTTACTATTTCTATGAATCTTGAGCTCTCTGAATTGCTATGACCAAAAAAATATTCATCCACTGGTGAAGAATTCACTTGTGATGACTCCTCTCTCTTAGGGAAGTTTGCCTTGAAGAATAGATACAATCTGAAAACTTTTCCAGTTTAGTAGCAAGAATTAAGGAATTTCCATCCGTTCCTTAAGAATTTAGTGGATTTGGGCATTTTATTTTTTATTTTTTTGCCTTCAATTTGCCTTGTTCAGTTGCAGATTTGACTCCCTTGGGGAATTTTGTGAGCTCCTCTTAGATAGCATTCATTTTCCATTATCTATCTTTTTTTTTTTAGTGTTCATTTTATTTTATTGTAAATATTTTATTTGTTTTCCAATTACATACGAAGGTAGTCTCTACCAAACAATTTTTTGCAAGGTTTTGAATTTTACAGTTTTTTTTGTCCCTCTCTCCCTTCCACCCCCAACAGAAGGCAATATGATATAGTCTTTACATTTGCTTTTATGATATGCATAGATCAAAATTGAGTGTGTTGAGAGAAGAAACGGATCCAAAAGGAAGAAAGAAAATATTAGAGATAGCAAAATTATGTAATACATAAAGACAACTTTTAAAAATTGAAGATAATAATCTTTGGTCTTTGTTTAAATTTCGAAGTTCTTTGGATACAGATGGCATTCTCCATCCAAAACCCCTTAAATTGTCCCTGGTTATTGCACTGATAGAATGAGCAAGTCTATTAAGGTTGATCACCCCATGTTGTTGTTAGTGTGTAGTTGGTTCTGGTTCTGCTCACTTCATTCAGTATCAATTCACACAAGTCTTAACAGGCTTTTCTGAAATCCTGTCCCTTGGGATTTCTTATAGAACATAGGTGCTTCATCACATACATATCCCACAATTTATTCAGCCATTCCCCAGTTTATAGACATTCACTCAATTTCTGATTCTTTGCCACCACAAACAGAGCTGCAATGAATATTCTTATACATGCAGGACTTTCAAAAAATAATTATTTATCCCCCCCCCCAATTTTACAACTTTCCCCCTAATCTTGCTTCCCTTCCTCCATCCCCCACAGAAGTCAGTCTGATAGTCTTTACATTGTTTCCATGCTATACATTGATCAAAATTGAATGTGTTGAGAGAGAAATCATATCCTAAAGGAAAACATAAAATATAAGAGCAAAATTACATAATAAGATAACTTATGGGAATTTTACCCTTTTCCATGATCTCTTCAGGATACAGACCTAATAGTGGTATTGCACAGTTTCATTGCCCTTTGGACATAATTCCAAATGCTCTTCAGAAAAGTTGGATCAATTCACAGCTTCGCCAACAATGCATTCATTAGTGTCCCAGATTTCTCACATTCCCTCCAACTTTGATCATTATCCTTGCTGGTCATATCAGCCAATCTGAAAGGTGTGAGGTGGTACTTCAGAGATGCTTTAATTTGCATTTCCATACCTATTCTCTCATATTTATCTTTTAATTTAAAAATTATTTTAAAAAAGTTATCAAGCATATATTTTTCCACTTTCACACTCCCTCACCCCCAAAAGAAAAGAAAAAGCAAAACCATAGTAACTAGTATGTAACCCTAGTATGCATAGTCAAATAATAGCAATCTTTTTACCCAGAAGGATCAGCTTTGTCAGAATGACCTAATTTAATGGATAATCCCTTCCTTCATCTTTACATGAAGATATTTACATCTTTACTACTTGTTTGAAAATTTTAATGAGTGGTCTATAAATCCATTTCTTTTTTTTTGTTTCTTTTTTTATAAATCCATTTCTTTAAACTCCTACTTTCTTAATATCTTAGAGCAGAGTTGACAGTCTAGTGAAGCATATGAACCCCTTCTCATAATGTTTTTAAATACATAAAATAAATAAGATTACAGTAGGAAAGCAATTACTTTTGAAATATACTTAATGAACATTGAAAAAACAGCTTTAGAACTTCTGTCTACTAGCAACACCATGGTGGCTTCTCTCAATAAGGGTGATTTCAGGTAGTAGACTTATTTTAAATCTCTGACCAAACTACTTAATAGACAGAATTTTGACCTAGAGACACTGAAAAAATTACTGAAACACTAAGAGTGGGTAAGGGTATACTAAAACACGAAAATTTGGGAGCCTCTGCCAGAGCTCTAGAGCTACATGGCATTGACCCACATAACTGATAAGTATCCCGGGTGGGACAGTTTACCATCAGGTTGTCAAAACCCAAAAACATAGTTTTTACTTTGTTGATCTTTCTTTTGGTTTGGGCATTTTCATGGCCTGTGCCTTACTATTCTGCTTCTCTTTCCCTCCTCCTACCTTCCATTACATAACCCTATTCTTTATCCTCAGCATAATCTCTAGACCCTTGACTCAATTCTCTCTCAGGCCATCTCACCTGCCCTAGCCAGTCTATCTCTTCCCCATTTTGACTTTTTGGTGAACTAACTCAATTCTATATTGTCCCTGTGATAGCTAGGGGTGCATTGCATAGAGAACTGGCCTTGGAATAAGACTGGAGTTTGAATCCAGTTTCAGACACTAATTAGTTGTGTGAATTTGGTCAAGTCACTTAACCCTGATTGCCTTGCATCCAAGATCATCTCTAATTGTCCTGCTTCATATCTGGCCCCTGGATCTAGGTGGCTCTGGAGGAGAAAGTGAGACTGGTGACTTAGGATAGTACCCCCTTACTCAAATTCAAATCATGTGCTTGTCATGGCATCACATTCCTGATGTCATGGTCTTCTTCAAAAATGAAGGACAAAGGGGCGGCTAGGTGGCACAGTGGATAAAGCACTGGCCCTGGAGTCAGGAGTACCTGGGTTCAAATCAGGTCTCAGATACTTAATAATTACCTAGCCGTGTGGCCTTGGGCAAGCCACTTAACCCCATTTGCCTTGCAAAATCCTTAAAAAAAAAATGAAGGACAAAAACATCACACTGTTCCACTCTTGAATTCCTTACCCCTTTATATTGGTGATTATGCCTAGCCAATCCTCAGTCTTAGATTCCTTTGTATCAACATATGTCCTGTAGAGAAAATCACACAACCATTCTGACTGTGTCCACTACACATGTATGTTAAATATCCCCAACTGGATCCTCACTGCTGCACTTTAATTCTGCTGTATCTCTCCAATAAACTCACTATCCCACTCTCCACAGCAACTCTTCTAAACCTTTTTATCTCTCCTCCAACCTCCTATTGCTCTTCCTTTCCCCTACTCAAAGTTATCTGTTTTGCATTTTCTAAAGTTCTCTATCTCTTGTTGGGTCATAAACTCCTCCCCTTTTCACAGATCTGATAGACAAGATATTACTAGTTCTCCTAATTGACTTATGATATCATCCTTTAAGTCTAAATCCTCTACTCATTTTGACCCTATCTTAGTATAGGGTGTGAGATATGGGTCTTTGCCTAGTTTCTGCCATCCTGTTTTACATTTTTTCTAGAAGTTTTTCTCAAATAGTGAACTCTTATCACCCAACACTTGGAAGCCACCATGATTAAAAGAGAGGAAAGTTTAGGATATAACATTCCAATAGACAAACTTGAATTTATATCTATAAGGATTTGCATTTTAAAGATACTACTTTAGCTTTTTCATTAAAATGCTTGGAAATCTCTTGTTTGGTCCAAGGGGTTGGTTGCTCAGGCTAAGTTCCATATTCTGTAGAAATCACTAGGTTTTCATTTTTCTCTTCATGACTCAAATTAGGTTTTGGCCTTAGTTCGCTTTATCTCTTACTGTTAGTCTCACAGGTTCAGCCTGACTTGTAAGTCAGACAGATTGTTGACAGTTGATTTCATAGATCCCTCTAGGTATTTGGCTTCCCAGGCACTGTCATTCTGTGTTTTAGACATGAATTTCCTGGTTCTGGGATGCCTGGGGACTAGAGATGGAGGATGGGGGGGGTGGAGTGTCATCTGTGAAAGAACAGAGAAAGGGCCACTTTGGCTGGATCACAGAGCATAGGAGAAGGAGTCATATTCAAGGAGCCTGAAAAGATAGGTTGGGACCAGATTGAAAAGGACTTTAACAAATTCAACTTAGAGATTTATATTTGATCTTAGAGGAAGTAGGGAGCCACTGGAATTGAGTAGAAGAGACATAGTCATATCTGCACTTATGAAAACCTGCTTTGACACTTGCATGAAATGCAGGAAGTCTTGTGACAGATCAGTGAGGTAACTGCTAAATAGTATAAGTAAGAAGGGTTGAGGTCTGAATTAAGGTGATAGCTATTTTAATACAAAGAAATGTTAGATATGAAAGACTTTGAAGAGGTAGAAATGTCAACCTGAGCCAATTAATTGATATATTGACTAAAGGAGAATGAGGAATCAAGGGTAGTACGTTGGTTATGAAGCTTGTAAATGATGGACAGCGAGGCCTTCTCACCAAGCATTGTAGAGAGAAGAGATTAGATGCAGGAGATGTTGCAAAGTCTGAAATGACAAGACAGTTGTCATTTAGCTATGTGGGGTGAGAAAGACTGAGTAGTTGAGAATGATAACAAATTTATAAACCTAGGAGACCACTGGGCCTTTGAAAATAGGGAAGTTTTGAAGAGGGAAGGTTTTGGGAAAAGATAGTAAGTTCTACTTTATTCATGTTGAGTTTAAGATGTCTCTAGAACATCCAACTTGAAATATTCCAAGTTTTTGGTAATATGGGACTGAAGTTCCAGAGCTGGGGCTTGGCCTAGATGTAAAATTTTGTGAACTGAAGAGATGATAGTCTAAAGAGATTGATAATTAAATCTGTTGAAAGTGATGAGGTCATCAAGAGAAACAGTATAGAAACAGAAGGGAAGAGAGCTCAGGATAGAAGCACATCCTTACTGTGGGTGTGAGCTGTAGATGACAAGCCAGTTAAGGAGGTGGAAAAGTAGTAAAAAGAAGAACCTGGAGAGAATGGTGCCACAGAATCCCAGAGATAAAAGATTATCTAGGCAGATAAGGTAGTCAGAAAAGTCAAATGCAGGAATCAGGTTAATATGGATGAGAACTAAAAAAAGATCTTCAGATTTGGCAGAGCTAGCTCATTAGTGACTTTGAAGAAAACAGTTTCAGTTTAGTTAGTAAGCCTTTATTTCCAATCCCAACTCCATGAATATAAGTGAGTAGAATAAGAACATGTTCAGTGAGGACATCATATTTATAAACTTTTTAATTGTTAGCAGGGCAGCTAGGTGGCACAGTGTGTAGAACACTGGCCTTGGAGTCAGGAGGACAAGAGTTCAAATCTAGAGTCAGACACTTGATAATATCTGTGTGACCTTGGACAGGTCACTTAACCTTGATTGCCTCACATCCACTGTCATCTTCAATTGTCCTGATTCTTATCTAACCACTGGACCCAGATGACTCTGGAGGAGAAAGTGAGGCTGTGACTTAAGCACAGCTCCCCTCACTCAAATCCAGTTCACTGTTTATCATGGCATCACTTCCCTGATGTCATGGTCATCTTTAAGAACAGACAGCTATCATCATCATCTTCCTCTTTTGATATATTGCCCTCTCATCTTCCATGTCACCCTTATTTCTATCAGAAGTAGCATCATTGGGGCAGCTGGGTGGCACAGTGGATAGGCTACTGACCCTGGAGTCAGGAGGATCTGAATTCAAATCCAGCCTCACTTGGACAAGTCACTTGACCCTGTTGTATTGCCAAAAAACCCCAAGAAGTAGCATCATTTTTATAATCAGCCTCCAAATTTTGGAGGCATTTTTGAATTTTTCCCAATAATAGTCATAGTTAACATTTGCCTAGCAATTATTACTCTTGATTATTGGAAATAATTTTTGCTAACCTTCCTTCCTTCCCTAAGATATTTATTACTATTCTCTCTTTCTGTCCTTTTAAAACCACCAAGTCTTATTAGAGCCAAGTCTCAGTCTTCTCTCCAGTTCCACTCAGTAACCCTTGATGATGTTAGCATTCAGAGGAGACACATGTATTATCTCCCCATATTAGAATTTAAGGAATTTATCATTGTTTTGTCCATTATCCATTCCTGTTTTCCTTTTTATATTTCTTTTAGCTCTTTTGAACTTCAGTGTTTGAATAGTTCTGCTCTTTTCATTAGGTATTCTTCAAAGTTCTCTTATCCATTAAAGATCTATTTTTTTAAAAAATTCAACATATATTTACTAAGTTCTGTAGCTAACCTCCTCAGGGTGGTGGTTTTTTCATATTGATGTTTTATTTTTCCAATTATATGTTATAGAAAGTTTTTCTTTTTCTTTTTTTTATTAAAGATTTTATTTGAGTTTTACAATTTTCCCCCAATCTTTATAGAAAGTTTTTCAATACTCATCCACATTCATATATGTATTTTTATGTTACATAATTTCCTTCCACCCTCTCTTCTTACTTGCCTTCCCTCAGCCTCAGCAGTCAACAATCAGGTGAACATTGTACATATACATTTGTATTTAACATGTTTACAGATTTCTGTACGAGGAATTAGGATCAAGGGAAAAGAAAGAAAACCATGAGATAGGAAAGAAAAAGATAAGAGAAATTTTTAAAAAGTGAATGTAGGAGCAGTTAGGTGGCACAGTGGATAGAGTACCAGCCCTGAATCAGGAGGACCTGAGTTCAAATGCGACCTCAGACACTTAATAATTACCTAGCTTTGTTACCTTAGCATTTAACCCCATTGCCTTGCAAAAAAACAAAAACAAAAACAAAAAAAGTGAAAATAATGTTTATTCAGATTCTGTAGGGCTTTTTGTTTTGTTTATTTTTCTTCCTCTGGATGGGGATAACATTGTCCATAGCTGGTCTAATACAGTTGTCCTAGTTCTCTGAACTGCTGAAAGGAGCTGCTTCTAATCAAGGTTGACCAGCTCACAATGTTTTGTTAATGTGCACAATGTTCTCTTGGTTCTGCTCCATTCATGGTTTCTTATAGAACAATAGTATTTCATAACATTCATGTACCATAACTTGTTCAGCCATTCCCCAATTGATGGGCATCCCCTTAATTTCCAATTCTTTGCCACTACAAAAAGAGCTGCTATAAATATTTTGGAACATGTGAGACTTTTCCCATTTTTTATGATTTCTTCTGGATATAGGCCTAGTATAAGTATTACTGGGTCAAAGGGAATGATCAGTTTTATTGCCTTTTGGGCATAGTTCTATATTGTTCTCCAGAATGGTTGGATCTGTTCACAACTTCACTAACAATGTATTAGTGTCCCCAATCCTCCCACAGCCTCTCCCAACATTGATAGCTTTTTTCTTTTAATCATCTTAGTCAATCTGATAGGTGTGAGATGGAACCTCATACTTATTTTAATTTGTGTTTCTCTAATCAGTAATGATATGGAGCATTTTTTTCATATGATTATATATAGCTTTAATTTCTTCATTTGAAAACTGCCTGTTTCTATCCTTTGACCATTTATCATTTAAGGAATGACCTGTAACCTTATAATTTCGATTCAGTTCTCTATATATTTTAGAAATGAGACCTTTATCAGAATCCCTAGCTATAAAAATTGTTTTCCAGCTTTCTGTTTTCCTTCTAATCTTGGCAGCATTAGTTTTATTGGTGCAAAACATATTTAATTGAATATAGTCAAAATCATCCACTTCGCAGTTTATAATGTATTCTATTTCTTGCTTGGGCATAAATTTCTCCCCTTTCCATAGATCTGACAGAGTATTTCTTGATCTGTTAATTGATCTATGGTTATCACCCTTTATGTCTAAATCTGTACCTATTTTGACCTTATCTTGATATAAGGTCTGAGATGTGGGTCTGTGCCTAGTTTTTACCAAACTATTTTCCAGTTTTCCCAACAATTTTTGTCAGATAGTGAGTTCTTATCCCAGAAACTAGTATCTTTGGGTTTGTCAAACAGTAGATTACTGTAGTCATTTACTACTGTTTATTTTGAATCTATCCTAATCCACTCATCCATTACCGCTGCTCTGCTGAATTTGTTAATTGTTGTTTTAAGTAGTTTTTTAGATGATTTTCTCTGGTCCTCTAAGTAGAGCAGCATTATCATTTGCAAAGAATGAAAGCTTTCCTTCCATATTGCTAATTCTGATTCTTTCAATTTCTTTTTCTTCTCTTATTATTAAAGCTAACATTTCTGATACTATATTGAATAGAAATGGTAATAATGGGCATCCTTGTTTCACCCCTGATCTTATTGGAGATATTCCTAGTTTATCCCTATTACATATAATATTTGTTGATGGTTTTACATAGATACTGCTTATTATTTTAAGGAAAAGATCATTTATTCCTATACTCTGTAGTGTTTTTAATTGGAATGGATGTCGTATTTTGTTAAAGGCTTTTTCAGCATCTATTGAGATAATTATATGATTTCTGTTGGTTTTATTATTGAAGATCCTTTTTTTTTAACTCTATGATTATATTCAGTTTTTCTGGGTAAGGTATTCTTGGCTGTAAGCTTATATCCTTTACTGTCTAGAAAATTATATTTCTTCATAGTGGTGGCTACTAAGTTGTATGTGATCTTATCTGTAGTTCTTCAATATTCAACTTCTGTCTGCTTTCAGTATTTTTTCTATAACCTGAATATTGACTATAATGTTCTTGGGAAGTTTCATTTTGAAATTTTCATGAGGTGACCAGCAGATTCTTTTTATTTTGAATTTGCCCTCTGATTCTAGGAGGATCTGGGCAGTTTTTCAATGAAATATGGTGTCTAAGGCTTTTTTTCTTTTTTTTGGCATGGCTTTCAAATAATCTAATTATTCTTAAATTTCTTTTCCCTTAATTTGTTTTCCAGGTCAATTGTTTTTACTGTGAGATACCTACATTTTCTTCCTTTTTTAGGGCGTCTTTTGACTTTAATTTTTCTTGTTGTCTCACAGAATCATTGGCTTCATTTTGGTGCCTTCTAATTTTTAGGTAGTAGTTTGTTGCTTTTGAAAGATTTTGTACCTCTTGTGCCAAGCCTTTCTAATTCTTTATTCCATAGTTCTTAATTTTTTTCCTCTTGTGCTGTCATTTCATTTATAAAAACATTTTTTTAACCTCTTCAATTCTGCATCTCTTCTAGGGATACTAATTGAACTTGTGCCTATGCTATTTTTTTTGGGGGGGTTGTTTGTTTTTGTTTTAGTTTTAGTTTTTCTTTGAGGGTTTTGCTTATAGTTGTTTGGGAGTCATTTACTTCTTGTAAGTCATCATAATAGCTTTTTTATGTTAGGACAGGGTTTTTCCCACTTCTGGAGGGAAAGTCTAGACTAGTCCTGTTGCTAGTTTTGGGGGATTATGAGTATTGTGGTTTCTAGAATCTCAAAGCAGTGTGTTCTTAGGACCCCAGGACCCCCAAGCTTTCTGTGCTTTCAGAGTAGTCTGATCTAGAGACAAAAGTCAGATCATTCCTTGCTGGTATGAGCTCTGCAAGTTCCTGACCTGGGTTTGGGTTCAAGAGACAGTAGATCATTGCAGGACTTGGTCATTTTTAGCCAGTTGGGCAGTGACTTTAGGGTGGGATTCCTGGTTTTGTCTCTGTAGACTTCAGACTGAACTTGAAGCCTGAACTGAAACCTCATTCTGCCCTAATGGTCAAGCCACACGGCTACTAATTGTTTCTGGACTTAGGGGCTGTGACTATTCCTTAGCCTGGAAGGCCACCTCTGGGTGCCCTGGATGTGTGTGACCCAGTCCTGGGTGGTCAGGGGCAGAGGTACCAGGCAGCCTGCTGTGGGTCTGGGACCTCTTCTCGCTCCAGTGCAGGATACTCCCTGCCAGACCCAATTCCCAGACTTCTCTGTCTCCCTATGCTGATCTGGACTCGTAGTGACTTTTTCTTGGGTTGCTTTTTGGTCCATTTTTCTAGCTCTGCTTGGCAGTCTTGAGGAGGGGGAGCTGGCAGTCCTTTGTCCCCTGCTGTCTTGGTTCTCTCTGCAGGGTAGGGCTAGGCCTCCAGTCTCACCAGGGGGTTGTGGAAAAAGCACGTGGCCACTCTTCAAGTGCCTTAGAAGTGGAAGCCGATGTGATTACTCCTAATTACTCCCTAAGCATGGTTGATGCCTCTCCTTTCTGTGCTATCTGGAATGTCCCCTCCTGGATTTCTGAGTCCTGTCCTTTCTCTCCTGTATCCCTCTGGGATGGTGATGTATTCTCTTAGATTCAGGTTCTTCTTCCCATGATGATTAATGCACAGCCCTAATTGTTCCTCTTTGTCTCTAGGTCCCAGCTGGAGTTCAGGTTCAAGATGTGCTGTGGATGGGGACCACATCCCTGGGAGCAGCCCAGAAATCCCTTCCTATTCCATCCCTCAGGGGTTACTTCTCATCCAGGACCCATTTGGATTCTGCTTATGAGACTGGGATGTTCTGCCTCCAGGACCCCCCAGATGGTACTCATGTCCCTTGGCATCCTACCTCCACTGACCTGTTGCTCCTTCTTTTCCCCTTGCCTTTCATTGTCCCAGACCTTCTGCACTTCTTTCCAGAATGTTTCCCTGAGTACAGTCTTGAACTAGAGAAGAGTCTAATGTAAACATAGCTGTGCCTTTTCATCATCTTCTTTTCAGCTTCTTGAGTATGTTATTTCAACTATATTGGAGAGCCAGAAGCACACTAGAAGGTCTGGGCTTGGATCCTGTTTCTGTGTGAATTTGGGGAAAATCTCTTAAATTTTGTGGGCCTCAGTTAAAAAAAAAAGTATTTTTTCTCAAAATCTTCTTCCAGCTGTAAGTCCTGTGCACTAGTTTGGTTCAAAGGACTTGAATTTGGATTTGAGTCTCAATCTCAGTTTTGCTAGTTACTAGCTGTATTGGTCATTTTTTTTTTTTTGCTTCTTGGATTCATACCACCCCCAAACACTGTCCCACCCCCATAATTTAGGGACCATTCCCATGTACATAGGGTAGACTTGAGAGCTGATTCTGATTTTAGAAAGAATTAAGACCTTTAATAAAGGCTATTCTTGCTTTTCTTTATGTCTTTTGATCTGGGGTTTTTAGTGGAGGGATGGAATTGTCTGAGCAAGGGGTCTCCCTCATGCTTCTTTTTTTCCTCTTTAGTTCCTCCAGCTCCCCAAATACCTGTGGTTCCTGAAGAAGGGACCACAGAAGAGCAGGTGATGGCCACATCTCTGGAAACCAGGTTAAAGGTCAGTTGTAGCTTTGTTCTGAGATTGTCACTGGAGCTCCTTCCCTTGTCCTGAGACTTCTGTGTCCACAACAAGTAGCCTTTTGACATTTCAGCACTGGTTATCTTTTGTGGGATCCCAAACCTTTTCTTCTGTGTCTCTTCCCTACTTTTGAAACTGATATTGTTCCTCATGCCCTTTGGTGGATGGGAGGATGACGGGACAACAATATTGATTTGTTTCAGGACTCTGTGACATTTGAGGATGTGGCCATCCACTTCAGTAAGACAGAATGGGCACAACTCTCCCCTGATCAGCAGGCCCTCTACAGGAACGTGATGCTAGAGAATTACAGGAATTTGACCTCTCTAGGTAAGACTCTTTCCCTTGACCATTCTCTGCTTAAAGCTGCCAGAGATTGTTCAAAGGTCACATGGTCTGACCCCCCCCCCCCCATCAGGGTTGCCAAGCATGGCTTGTTCCATGGTCCCTTTGTAGTGAGATAGAAATCTGGAGACATTTCTCACAGAGGTTAATTCTTTATAGCTTACAGTGTATATCATTCTTAGTGTCCCTGCTCCTGACTTTCCAATTCTTTTTGGTCTTTTTGTAAAAGAAGGTGTTTTTGTGGGGTTAATAATCTCTTAGACTTATCTGTGTGTTCCCAGTGCAAATTTTCCCACTCTGAGAATTTTCAATTTTCTTCCTCCATCTGAAGAAAAAGTATAACTTGGCTAGTTCTTTTTTTGTTCTTCTGCTTTATAGTAGCATAGTTCAGCCTATTTTCATGGTCCCTTTCTTTTCCTTGAGAAGCCTTCTTAGGCTTGCTGGGTAATGAGGGTTGAAGTGGAGCTCTGGGACAGAGGGATGCAATTCCTTTCTTGATCCTCCTTCATTCCCTTTCCTTTCAGCAGCAATTCCATTTCCCAAACCTGCTTTGATTTCCAATCTGGAGCAAGCATCTTGGAACCTTCAGGAAGCCCTGGTCCACAAACATCCAAGAGATACTTCTGCAGGTGAGAAGGAAAACCCCCTTGATTTCTTTTATTGGTCCTGCTGTCTTGCCTCTGAAGCAATAGGGGAAAGAGCACTGGACTTGCTGTTGAGATCTGGCTCTCACCCAGCTCCCTACACCTGGCTAACTTGTTCGTTCCCCTTTGAAATTTAGTTTCTTGATCTCTCAAATGATAATTATACTATCTACCTTACTGGGTTGTTGTGGGGTTGTGAAGAGTCTAACATGACTGTAAGTGATTTGACAAAACACAAGGGAGTAGATAATCAGAATAATCTACTGTTTCATAAAAACAAAGATTCCAGCTTTGGAGTTCTTTTGGGAAAAGATCTCATGAGCTCTTTGACAAAGATTGCTGGGAAAGCTGGAAAGCAGGTAGGTCTTCCATTCTCAGAGTGGGGAATTGATTCTTTTTTGTAATTAATTTCATTTTGTTATCTCTTGACCTTTTGTATAACTACCTAAGTTATTTTTCTTTGTCTCTGAGTTAAGGGCAAAAGTTCAATGTTCCTAAAAATCCCTGTGCTATCTTAATATCAAAGAAACCTCTTATCTCTTCACCACTAGCTATTCTTAACAGGCTACAGGTGGATACCAGGAAATCTGTTATCTCTCTACCACTAGCCATCCTGGCAGGATTAGGTGGATACAACCAATCAGTGTTCCCTAGCAACAAGGAAGAAGCTCATCCTTTCCACCAGTAGACATTAGATGGCTAGATCCTTTGTCCTACCTTCACTTTGTACTATTTTTAAAAATTCTCTATATTATAAGAAGTCTTTTAAGTCCCACCTTGTGTTCTTGCTTACTGAGGAGTTAAAGCCCTGATTTGTTTGCAAACTGATGCCTCTGGCAATAAATAACTTTGCTCATGTTTAGTTTCTCAGTTCAATTGCAATACCTGGAGATGTTGTATAAAAGACTTTTTGTATATTCTGAAGTGATCAAGAAATGTTCATTTTCATTATTCTTGTATTATACCTTATGTTATTATTTATCAACTCTTGGTTATCCCTGTTCCATATTTTCTGTATATATTTCTCCCACTTTGTCTTCTGTGCTTCCTCTTTACCACAGAGTATGACTTGTTCTTTCCAAACTCTTTTTACCCATTTTTAATATTACTTGACCCTTTCCCACTGAACAAGAGAATGAAAAAGTATTTGGTCCTGACCTAATTTAAAAGAAAAGCATTTGCAAAACTGGGTATATAAACAAAAACGTAAGACAATTCCTGCTTGCTCTCATAGAACTCAGTCCTTTTTTAATTGATATTTTGTTTTTCCAATTACATGTTATAGAAAGTTTTTCAATATATATCCACATACATATGCATATTTTTAAGTTATATAATTTCCTTCCACCCTCCCTTTCTTCCCCCCTTCCCTCAACAGCAGACAGTCTGGTAAATATTGTATGTATACATTTGTGTTTAACATGTCTATAGATTAGTCATTTTCTGTAGGAAGAATTAGGATTAAGGGAAAAGAAAGAACAATGAGATAGAAAAGAAAAACATAAGAGAAATTTTAAAAAAGTGAATGTAGTGGGGTAGCTAGGTGGCACAGTGGATAGAGCATCAACCCTGGAGTCAGAAGGACCTGAGTTCAATTCTAGCTTCAGACACTTAATAATTACCTAGCTGTGTGGCCTTGGGCAAGCCACTTAACCCCATTTGCCTTGCAAAAACCTAAAAAAAAAGTGAATGTAGTGTTCATTCAGATTCTGTAGGGTTGTTTTTTTTTTTTTTGTTTCTGTTTTGTTTTCCTCTGGGTGGGGATAGCATTGTACATAGCTGGGCTCCCAGGGTTGTCCTAGCTCTCTGAACTGCTGAGAGGATCCATTAAAGTTGATCAGCTCACAATGTTGTTATTAATGTATACAGCATTCTCTTGATTCTATTCCTTTCACTGGGTATCAATTCCTGTAATTCATTCCATGCTTCATAGGGCTAATTCTAATGGGGGGGGGGGGTCCTTATGGTACAGTAGCCAATTAGGTGGTAAATATATCTTTTTAAATATTCTTTCCACTAAGAAAACCATTTCAATTTCTGATGTTGAACTGTTTGCCAGTGCCAGGGACTTTTTTTTTTTTTTGAGTCTTCAGTAATTGTAGCCACTGGGGAGGCAGGAGCTTATAGCCTTTGAAAAGAAAGCTGCCAGGTTACATCTATATAAGATTTCTCTTTTCTAAATTATTCTATAAATAACTCTTATATATCCACTTGAAATTTATGGTCTTATACGATGATTGAATTGTAAACTCTTTGAGGGCAGAGGCTATCTTTTACCTACTTTTGTATCCTCAGCATTTAGTAACTGTGACTATCATGCAGTAGGTCCTTAATGTTTATTGGATTGAATTGAATTTGTAAGATGTGGATTGAATCTCATTTTTTTACCATACTGGTATCTACTTATCCCAGTAATTCTTATTGATGATAAATTTCCTTCCAAAATATTTGAACTCTGGTAACTTTCTATGGTTTTTATTATCCTTTGCCCGTATTGTAAAGCTATTTTTTTTGGTATTATCTAAAAACTAGAGAAACTAACCTTGGATTTAGAAGACTTGGGTTTAAGCCCTGCCTCTGACACATACTGGCTTTGTGACCCAAGGCAAGTCATTTAATTCAAAACAGTTGGTGATTTGCCTTGGGAGAGGGAGTTTCTTTATGTCAATAAAATCGTAGGTCCAGATTTCATCTCCTCCAAAAAAAGAATCCATGCATATATACAGAACATTTTTGTATCAGTTGATACTTTGTCCATCCTTTATTGGTGTATCAGTGACAATTCTTGACTTTTCTTTTATGCTAGATGGTGAACCTCATGATGAGAACAAGAAGTTGATGATAAAACGGGAGATTGCTAAAGAAGATTCTCAAGCATCATCACTGGGAGGTCTCCAGACCAGTGTTCCTGAGCAGCCTCATTTTGAAGAGTCTTTTGAATACAGCAGCCAGGGGAAGAAGGAGGGGGGAAATTCAGCTCTGGAGATGATGAGGAAAGAGGAGAGAGATTTCAAGTACATGGAAGGAAAGGATATAAAAACCACTACAGGGGAGACAGGTGAAAATTCTGAGAGACATTTTAGCTCCAACTTTGTTAGTCATCAAAGCATTCCCAAACTAAGGAAAGTCTTCAAATGTGATAAGTGTAGCAAATCCTTTAGAGATAGTTCAGACCTTTTTCATCATCAGAAAATTCATAGTGGAGAGAAATCCTTGAAATGTGAAGTTGAGCAAGTGTTCAGTCATACTTCAGGACCTGGTCAAGCTCAGAGAATTAAGGGTAAGCATATATGTAAAGATTGTAACAAATCCTTCAATCATCGCTCACATCTCGAACACCACCAAAGACTTCATACACGCGAGAGACCATATAAATGTAAAGAGTGTGGGAAGACCTTCAGGTGGAGCTCAAACTTTGCTCGACATAGGAGAATTCATGGTAGAACAAAACTCTACGAATGCCAAGAATGTGGTGAAGAATTCATTGGAATGTCCCAGTACATTTTTCACCAAAGAGGTCATTTTGGGAAGAAATGTCACATAACTAATAGATATAGTAGAACTTTTAGGAATGTCTCAGCATTTAATAAGCTTAGGAAAGTTCATACTGGGGAGAACTGCTATAAGTGCAAAGAATGTGGGAAAACTTTTACAAGAAACAGAACCCTTTTTGATCACCAGAGAAGTCACACTGGGGAGAAACCCTATAGATGCAAAGACTGTGGGAAAACTTTTACAAGAAACAGAACCCTTCTTGATCACCAGAAAATTCATACTGGGGAGAAACCCTATAGATGCAAAGACTGTGGGAAAACTTTTACAAGAAACAGGAGCCTTGTTGAGCACAAGAGAATTCACACTGGGGAGAAACCCTATGAATGTGTTAACTGTGGGAAAGCTTTTAATCGTAAGTCATACCTTTTTCTTCACGAGAGAACGCATAACCAGAAGAAACCTTATAAATGTAACATTTGTGGGAAAGACTTTAGGTGGGGCTCAGGATTTGCTCGACATCGAAGAAGCCATACTGAGGAGAACTACAGTGAAGGTAATGAGCAAAAGAAAATTTTTCATCACAAAACTGACATTCAACATCATAATATCCATTCTGAAAAAAAATCTTTTACATGTAATGAATGTGGGAAAGCTTTCACTCGGAAAAGAACCCTTATTGATCATCAGAGAATTCACACTGGGGAGAAGCCCTATGAGTGCAGTCAGTGTGGGAAAGCCTTCAGTTGTAAGCCTTACCTTATTGTACATCAGAGGATTCATATTTTTAAAGCTCATCAGAAAAATCACATTATGAAGAATTGCTATGAATGTGGTCAATGTGGAAAAACCTTTTCTCAGAAGTCATCACTTAATATACATCAGAGACTTCATACTAGAGAACAACCTTATAAATGTAGTGTCTGTGGGAAAACCTTCAGGTGGAAATCAAACTTCACTCAGCATCAGAGAAATCACACTGGTATAAAACATAAATGTCAAGAATGTGGGAAAGTCTTCAGTCAAAAAGACAGACTAATGGATCA
Source organism: Macrotis lagotis (assembly GCF_037893015.1). Classification (NCBI taxonomy): domain Eukaryota; kingdom Metazoa; phylum Chordata; class Mammalia; order Peramelemorphia; family Peramelidae; genus Macrotis; species Macrotis lagotis. The sequence continues at coordinate 102,716,893 of NC_133665.1, read as the reverse complement.
TCAGTTGATTCACAGTGGGGAGAAACCCTTTGAAGATCAACAGGATGGTAAAACCGCTACATCTGTTGAGCACCAACAAAGACATCGTGAAAAACCTTACACCTGTAATAAATGTGGACAGTCCTTCAGCTGTGCCTCAATTCTTAGCTTACATTGTAAAATACACCCTGGGGAGAAAAGCTATGAAAATGGTAATACAAAAACTTTTTTTCAGAACTCAAGTCTTAGCTCAAATCAAAAATTTCATATTGGAGAAAGGGTCTATAAATGTAACATGTGTGAGAAAGCCTTTCATAAGAAATCCCAACTTCTTATGCATGACAGATTTCATACCCGAGAGAGACCCTATAGATGTGATAAATGTGGGAAAAAGTTCAGATGGAGCTCAAACTTATCTCGACACCAGAAAAGCCACATTGCAGAGTAAATTGTAAAGTAATGATGGATTTTGTAGTTCTGTAGCTATTATTATAAAAGACATCTGGCTAAGGGGATCTCAAATGTGTCATTGATGATTGTGGAGAGGGAGATTGATGACAGATTTTCTTTTCTGAAGGTGAGTTTTCATCATGCTCGTAAACAGGCTCAAGAATTCCCTCCATCTATCAGGAAACTTGTCCCAAGAGCAATGTTTGTAAAAATTAGGGGAGAGATTTCAAGCCTGCTTTTAGCTGAAGCAAATCCTAAGAGATCATATGTTACTAGAATCAGAAAGATTTGTCTTCCAAACTCCCATTAGGACTCTTCTGTGTAACACTGGGCCAGTCATTTAGACTTTGTAAAGACATTCCTTTTATTCTCTGATTCTCCATTGCACTCGTCACACTTTTGAGACCATCTGAAATCTCATTCTCTATTGCACTCTTCACACTTTGAGACCCTTTGAAATGTCTTCTACTCTTTACACTTTGAGACTATCTGAAATCTCACCAGTATTTAACTGGTTAGTGCACAGAATTACAAAATCCAATGAGAGTGGGGCTAGGGTTGGGAAATGTTCAGGCAAGAAGGAAAGAATTGCCCCTTAATCTGAAAAGGGAACTCAGTGGAAAAGGGAACACTAGAGAGTGATTGATTTTCCTATAAACATAATTTGTTTTCTAGTCTAGAGAGGTCTGAAATTATATGAAGAGAGTTATGAGGGATTTTTGGTTTGTTTTTTTGAGGAAGTGAGATTGAGATGTATATAAGGGGGTAACCCTGTTTCTTATTGATACTCTGGCCCTATTCTTCTAGTCATCAAAAATAAAATTTAATATTTAAAGACTGGGTTTCATTGATGGCAGGGAATACCACCATTCTTTCTCCCTTTGGCTTGGTAAATATTTTTTTAGGTTTTTACAAGGCAAATGGGGTTAAGTGGCTTGCCCAAGGCCACACAGCTAGGTAAGTGTCTGAGGCCGGATTTGAACTAGGGGACTCCTGACTCCAGGGCCGGTGCTCTATCCACTGCCACCTAGCCACCTCTCCCTTTGGCTTGGTATTCTTATTCACTTCGATTTTTGCCCCACCTGATGCCTTTCTTTACTAATTTCATTAGCATTTTTCTTCAAACTTACAAAGTTGTCTTTGTTCTTTTTGCCTTGGGAGATTACCACTGACTTCTGGGTTTTCTTGGAGAAGTTCAGGCCTTCCCATCCATGTCATTTCAGGGAGTTAGGGCTAAAAAAACCTGTATTCTTATGAGCCAGTTGTATTACATGATTATTTTCAATGGATATATTTTCACTGTATTATTATTCAATATTAACAAGTATTAAAATTAAATTTGTAAACAGAAGCAGTTTGATTTATTTCCAAGAGTCTTCCATTCTTTTCTTTTGTTCTTAGACATACCCCTTTTTCTCCTATGCCCTATCATCATAATCCTCTATTTACAAAACAGTTATTAGCCATAGCAACTGAAATTTAAATGCATTTCACATGTGACAGAAGTAAAAATTAGTATGGGGGAGGCAGTTAGGTGTCATAGTGGATAGAGCACTGACCTTGAAGTCAGGAGGAACTGAGTTCAAATGTGACCTCAGACACTTAACAATTGCCTAGCTTTGTGACCTTGGGCAAGTCACTTAACCCCATTGCCTTAGATAAATAAAAAAAAATAGTGTAGGGGCAGAAACTTTAGGAAAATTTAGGAAAGTTTATATTGTATGTGTTACATGGAAGTTAAATTTCAGCATCATGCACAGTAAGCAGTCAGAACATTGGTGGAGCTTCTAATCTGGTCATAGACACTTTACACATTTTTTTGGTAGAATATAAAAATGTGTACCCAAATTCCAAAAATAAGTGTTAAAACTGATATATTACACCTTGAGGTTTTTGTCTCCTTCCAATTAGGTCTGTTTGACATGGAAAAGCTGTTTCTCATCAGGTAATATGCATGGGATCCATGAGCCCTCTCAGATATCTTCTTAACCCCCAAATAGCCCAAGGGAGCTGTTTTGTAGTGTGATTATCTTTTCCCCTTTATGGAAAGACATGCCACTGTGATCCCTCGAAATCCTTTCTAGTATTGGTTGCATCTTAATTCATTCTTACCCCTGGTCTTAGGGAGGGATTCAACACTAAAGGTTCCTACCTCCAGACTTACCCTCTGGGGCTTTCTCTCCAACCTCACCCTCTTCCTCTCTTCCCACTTTTGAAGTTTACTATTCAAACAGACTCCAGTATTGATTCTGGTGGACATTGTCTAGTGGCCTCCAAGTCATTCCTCACTCCTTTGAGTTCAGTTTGTGGTTCAGTCTTTCCTGAGATTATCCTAGGGGATTTCAACATTGTGTTAATGCTTCCTTTAAACATCCTGGTCTTTCCATCTCAACTCCTACGACCTAGACCAACTACTACTCTGCCACAGCAACTGAAAGGGAAAATCACACCCTTTCTCTTCCATTCCTCCTAAAATGAAGAATGAAGTTCTACTATGCGATTGTAGCCCATTTTAATTCCATCTCTGTCTATGCCCAAGTCTCCTCCACATCTTGCAGGTTACTTCTTAGTCCCTCTACCTCTCCATCCTCTCCTGAGCTAGCCTCTGGCTTCACTTTGCTCCTTACTCCTCTGGCCCTTGTTCAAAGCCAGTTCAGTTTTTCACTCTTCATTATGCCTTGCCCTTTTGTTCTGACGAAGATCCTGCCTTGCCCATTTCCAAACCTTGATTGAGCTCATCATCTGCCTCAGCTGATTTTACTTAAATCCCACTGAATGGAGAAAGTCATACAATTATATTGATAGTGCCCTGGACAGATTTATCTAATCTCAATTGGGCATTCCAGCAGGCAATCTTTTTGTTCTTTGATTCTCTATTGTACTCTTCACAGTAAATCTTTCTCAAGCCTCCCATAATGCTCTCGGCCTCCCACTTAGCCCTTCCTTCCACTTTTTATATATATGCCATTTTAATATATTTTATATTTTTAAAAAAATAAACACCATTCCCTGTGAGCTCCTTTTCTACATTACAATGCCTATCACCATTTTATCCTTTAGTCTATAATGAAGTTCTTAACCCTCATCAAAGCCAGCCCCTCTCCACTTCCCATCCCATCCCCATTGTTTCCCTTCCTGTCTCCTCTATTAGATTATTCCTATAATCATCCCCTCAATCTTCAGCTTGCTGATTTTTTACCTGCTGCCTACAAATATACTCAGGCCTCCTCAATCCTTAAAACAAACAAAAACCCTAAGGTGGACTGCTATTCTTTATAGCTATCTTGTATTTCTTTTCTCTTTCAAGTCAAATCCCTAGAAAAAATTGTTTCCTTTCTGTTTCCACTTCTCCCCCACAGCCTAACCTTTTCCTATATTGTTTCCAATCAAAACAATTCTCTTTAAAGTTCTCAGTGATCTCCTAATTGCCAAATCTTAATGGCCTCTTCTCATTCTTCATTCTTGATTCCCCTGCAGCATTTAACTACCCTATCCTGAATACTATCCAGGTTTTTTGAGACACTGTTCTCTCTCAGTTTTATCTATTTGATGGTTCCTCAGTCTCTTTTACTGGGTCATCATTTATATTCAGTGTTGTTCCCTTCCTTCTCCCCTCTCCCCCCCCCCCCCCCACCTCTGGGTATGTCTCAAGGTTCTGTCTTGGGTTTTCAACTTTCTTCACTCTGTGACTTCACCAGGTTTCTTAGATTTATTTATTTCAAAGCAGATGACTTCGATCTATGTGTCTGTCCTACCAGAGTCTCTCCCCTGAGATCCAGTCTTGCATCATCAATTGCATATTAGGACATTTCATACTGACTGGAAATCCTAGGGGCATCTCATTTCCAAAACAACTCATTTTCCCCCTAAAGCTGACACACTTCCAAATTCCATTTTATTATGAATTTAGGAGCCCCCAAAATGAGCATTTCTGTGTACAGAATAGAACAAAAAAGATTTAATATGAAATCATGTATCTTTTCTATTTCATTTTATTTTAAAGTATGTATATGATAATAAATTATATATAATATAGGAGGCATGTTTCTGGACATGCTTACAGTATAGTTATTTTGCTTGCTATGTTTGTTTAGAGGAATTTTCCCCTTATTTTTAATAGGTAGGGGTAGAAGGGAAAGGTGGTCTAATAATGTTTTAAAAAAACAGAAAAAAGACCATTGACATTTAAAATAACCCACAAATAGGAGTTTAGAAGAAAGCAAAGATAGTTTTGAATTTATAGATAAATTTTATTAAGTATTAATATATAAAACTACATTATATTAAACAATTTTATAAACATGATTATATATATATATATAATACATAATAAGTAATGGTTATATTAAATTATATATATGTTTATTCCTTAATTGAATCCTTTGATTCTAGTTTGTTTTTCTTTTCCTTCCATGATATTGTTTGTCCTTCATTTTAAAAAAAATTTTATTTCTTTAAGGCAAGAGGGTTAAGCGACTTGCCCAAGGTCACACAGCTAGGCAATTATTAAGTGTCTGAGGTCGGATTTGAACTCAGACTCCAGGGTTGGTGCTCTATCCATGGGGCTACCCAGCTGTCTCTATTCTTCATTTTTGAAGAGGACCATGACATCAGGGATGCCATGTCATAGTATGCAAGTGGATTGGATTTAAGTGAGAGGGGGCTGTGTAAAGTCACTTTTAGAACCATCTGGGTCCAGTGGGCCAGATATGGATCAGGACAACTGGACATGGCCCTGGATGCATTGAGAGACCTTGGCCTTTTTTAAGATAAAATCTTTAACCAGTCTCAGTTTGACTGAGGCAAACACCCATTCAGTGAATAAGGCAGGTGAGAAAGAAAAGAAGCAAAGAATAGCCATTTTGTGTAGTCCAAAAAAAAAAAAATCAACCTATGAGGGAAAGACCCCCAGGGTTTCTGGGCAAAACAGAAACAAAAGCTACTTACATTTACTCTAAGCTAATCAGGGCCCAAACTGTAGCCAAGTGGGCTTTGGCCTGAGACCAATTGTTGGCCAATCAAAGAGAGGCCAGAGTGATTTGGAACCCGTAAACCCCAAGGTATCTTGCCAGGTTTCAGCAATCAAAATTTGCATTCCTTTGGGCCAAGCACCTGCAGGTAAGGGGAGAGAGAGGGAGAAAGAAAGAAAGAAAGAAAGAAAGAAAGAAGGAAAGATCGTTCTGTGTTGCCCAAACTGGTCAGTAGTGGGGCAGCTCTTACTATTCACATAGGTTGTTTGTCCTTCCTTCTGAAGAGGACCATGACATCCTGGAGGTGAGGCAACATTTACTCTCCCTCTTAACCCCTTCCTCCATTCCATCTTGTTTTGCTGTTGAATGTGATGTATTTCTACACGTGTGTGCATGTGTTAATATCTCTAAGAATTGATAAGGACATCTGATGATTATGTTATAGGATTATATGACATTTACAGGGCAATTTATTAGTTTTGTAGGGTCAAATCTAGACCTCAAAATTGGAGGGGAAATTAGAAAAACCTTATTATAGCAATCACTTGGGGAAGGCACATATGTAGGCAGTCTTCAAGGTACTACAATTATGGGGAGTGGGAAATGGTTTTTTTTATATACAGGGATAAGGAAGATGTCTCCAGGATGTACTCAATGTTTTGGGAAAAGTTGTGACTAATAAAAGTTAGTAGGAGTTTTGTCTGTTGCCACACTTGTTGGACCATTAAAAGGGGCAGGACCCTGAGGGACAGGATGGAGGGACTTCACAAAATGGAGAAATTTTCATTATTTTTCCATCTCCAGTTCCCCTCTTTGAGACTATTAATAGTTTAATAATTTGGAGCAGCTAGGTGGCACAGTGGATGGAGCACTAGCCCAGAAGTCAGAAGGACTGGAGTTCAAATCTTAACAATTACTTCACTAAGTTACTTTGGGCAAGTCACTTAACCCCATTGCCCTACCAAAAAAAAAGTCTATAATTTGTTGTGTTTTTTTTTAATTCCCCAATCAGTATCCAAGCAGAAATATTATGTTGGTCACAGTATGTAAAACACATACAGAACGAATAAAACAAGCAAAGTAACAATAGGATGAAGTGAAATCGAATATAACAGGCTTTAAGGGTATCTAGTCCTTGACATAAGGGTGTCCATAATCTTCAGATGTCTGGCAAGCATTTCCTGTGTTTCTCACACATCTTCGGATGGATCAGGGCAGGTGTGGTGGAGTTATTTGTTTGACCATTTCCAGGTTCCAGGAATCTTGTGGAGATTCTCAAGTTAATGTTGCTAAAGCCTGCTAATGATAAGATGGTATAATTTTGTAAAATTCCAAAAATTCCAATTGGGATTGAGCTTCCAGTTATTAGTTCATATGGCAAAAACCAGTTCAGAGCTTATAAACAAACTAGAGAAAGAACATAAAAGTAGGCTACCCAATAAGGTAACATGTATCCAATTTTAACAGTTCAGAGGTTCTGGGATATTGTAACAAGAAGATTCACCATAAAAAAAGTTTTACATGCTGTGGTTAGAGAGATTTGCTATGAAAATTTGGAGAGGAATATGGTTGTAACAACATCCAGACTAGACTGTTCATTTAGGCCCAGGCCTGAGTGCCTTCCCATAGGTATATCACAGGATCAAATCTCCTTAGTTCTTTTTCATTGCAGGTAAGAATCATAGCTAATTTTTGGAAGAGCCAAGAGTTTCTTAATTTCACTTATGCATGGTTGTCCCTCACATTCCTAGCCCGAGACATAAACCTGTAGCAGTTCTTAGACCACAATTCCTTGTGCATGACATATTTTCCTTGAATAGTGGATTGACTAACTTGTTAATTCAATTATATTTTAAATTTAAAAGACTATCAAATTACAGTGCCAAGAGATTTTCCCTCAAATAGCAAGTTTCACTAATCACAGTTTCAGACTAGAGTGTTCTTTCTCATGTTATTATAATTACAGTCAAAAATAAAAAGTTTACTAGGCTTTTAAAAAAATCACTCAATGTGTTTTTTCTCCCTTTTATTTTCTTCTGGTGTAAAAAATCAATCATGAAAAATTAAGAAAATAATTCCATTCTGGAATTCACATAGATGAATATATGACAGTTTACTCCAACCCTTAACCCCCTTAAGAAAGGTCTGTGTTGCCCAAACTGGTCAGCAGTGGCTGGGGCAGCTGGATTTAAGTGAGAGGGGACTGTGCAAGCATTGGTTATTTGTTGTAAGTCTTTAAATTAAGAGAGATCTATATTTCTTGTTATTTTATATTAACCCCATAAGGCAAAATCTTTTAGACTGGAATCTGTTAAGATTATGTTAACTCAAGATATAACTTCAACGTGTACTATTCTAGGTATAATTTCACAATTTTCATATTAACAAATGATCATAAAATCACTTCTATACTATAAGCAAACTTACAAGTCCTCCTGTCACCCACCCACCTCTGGTTAGTGTGATGGAAGAGAATCCCAGATTCTTAGTAAACATTCATTGTTTTTGAATTTCACAACATTTAGCAAGTTCTTTCACAGGTCTGGTAAGGGTTTATGACCTTGCCCAAGAAGAAGGTGCCAAGGAACCTAGCAAGTTTACAGATGAGATTTTACAAGGTCTCTGTTTGCTTTAAACTTTTCCCACAAAGTAATTATGATTTTTCCTTTTTAAACTGTACCTAATTAAATACTTGATGTCTTTTCACAACAACTTATAAAAACCATAATGAATAATTTCAAAAAGGAGTTAAATTTTCCAATGATATAATTGCATCCTACTCTTAAGTAGCATTTTAAAATTTATTTTTATTTTTGTACAAATGATGTTTTTATACATTACTAAAATATTCTTGTTTAAGAATTTTAATAATACCACTCCCCCCAAAATGTAGACCCTCATGAGCAATAAAGAGAAAAAAAATAAAAAAGATAATAATAAGAAGAGGGGCAGCCAGGTGGTGCAGTAGACAGAGCACCGGCCCTGGAGCCAGGAGCAACCACCCAAGCCCAAATCTGGCCTCAGATGCCCAACTATCACCCAGCTATGTGGCCCTGGGCAAGCCACTCCAATGCCATTGCCCCACAAAAGCCAAAAACCAAAACAAAATAAAATGAAATTGGTAATAATAATAATAATAATAATATTAATATTAATATAATAATAGTAGGGGCGGCCAGAGCATGGGTCCTGGAACCAGGAGCAACCACCCAAGCCCAAATCCGGCCTTGGACGCCCAGCAAGTCACCCAACCCCATTTGCCCTGTAACCCCCCCCCAGCCAACAACAATAATAATAATAATAAATGTGCTTCAGTATGTGTTTAAGTAGCATTTTTATATAATAGTTTCCCAAATTCACAATAAAAGAAAATTTAGAAACAAAATTTAGACATATATCATATTTAAAACATGAAACAATATGTCAAACAACACCTGTTCAGTTTTATGTATCTCCAAATTATCTCATATAGGAAATCACTGAATTTGGTCAGTTCAGGGCTTCTTTACTGTTTATAGAATGATCACACCTATTAGGATAACTGAAATAGAGGCTAACCAAGTGAGAAGTGCTGTGCTCATCACTTTGCAATTATTATGACATTCAATCCTCACAACAATCTTGGGAAGTAAGTGTTTTCATTATCCCATTTTAAGATGAACCAGGAAAATAAGTAAAATGACTTACCCAAACTTATCCAGTTGATCTATTTCTGTCACTGGATTTGAACTCGGGTTTTTCTGATCCATGTATTTTCCAAGAGTGCTTTGGTGGCAAATATCAGATGTATTTTGCATTAAGTTCTGATTTCCTGCAATTATCCTAATAGGAGAACACTGAAAATGAGACCACATTATAATTTAGTTTCAGGACAAACTTCTACTAAATTAGATCTGGATTTACAATCACTAAAGGTAACATTCAAAACCTCAATTTTCCCAAGGGCCACTACTAGTACTTCAATTAAAGGGTCTATTATTTTTATTTAGTCTACTGCCAAATATTTAAAGTGGTAGTTTTATATTCTCAGTCCTCTCTTTTAGGAATCTTGAGGATTTTATATTTCTCACATAATAACTTTCTAATGGTCCTTTAGAGACAGAAATTTGCTATGCTAGCCTCAAATCCATACTACAAATATATTTCTATATTTTCCTTATCTTAAATAATAACTGCAGAAAGTCCTTCAAATCTGAACTTTCTTGTTTCCTTTTGATATTTTGACTCAGTTCCTTATTGAGTTTTCTTCTACTGTTTCTATCCTCTAGTTTTTATTTTCTCTCAAGGCAATGAGGTTAAATGACTTGCCCAAGGTCACACTGCTCAGTAAGACTTAAGTATCTGACTTGCATGAATTGCTGCTGAGTGAGATGAGTAGAACTAGAAGAACATTGTACATCCTAACAATAACATGGGGTGATGATCAACCTTAATGTACTTGCTTATTCCATCAGTGCAATAATCAGGGACAATTGGAGCATGCCATCTGTATCCAGAGAAGGAACTGTGGAAATTTAAATGAAGAACAAAGCTTGTTATCTTCAATTTTTTTTTTAGGCTTTGTACAAGGCAATGGGGTTAAGTGACTTGCCCAAGACCACACAGCTAGGTAATTATTAAGTGCCTGAGGCGGGATTTGAACTCGGGTACTCCTCCAGGGTCAGTGCTCTATCCACTGCACCACTTAACCACCCCCTATCTTCAACTTTTAAAAGTTGTCTTATGTATTATATAATTTACCATCTCTAATATTTTCCTTTTTCCTCATAGATCTGACTCCTCTCAGAACACATCCAATTTTGATCTATGTTTATCAGGGATACAAATGTAAAGCCTCTATCAAATTGACTTCTATTGGGAAGAGGGAGGAGAAAAGGGAGGGAAGGAGAAAAATTGTAAAACTGAAAACCTTTTCAATAAATGATTGGGTAGGGGCGGCTAGGTGGTGCAGTGGCTAGAGCACCAGCCCTGGAGTCAGGAGTACCGGAGCTCAAATCCAGCCTCAGACACTTAATAATTACCTAGCTGTGTGGCCTTGGGCAAGTCACTTAACCCCATTTGCCTTGCAAAAGAAAGTCTAAAAAAATGATTGGTACAATATGAGAATCTGAAATAAAAATAAAGAATGATACGATAAATATTAAATGTCTGAGGTCATATTTGAACTCAGGTCCTCCTAGCTCTAAGGCAGGTGGTCTATCCACTTACCCACCTAACTGCCCATTTATTTCTTAATTAAATTCCAGTCTAACTATAGAACTAATCTTCATTCTACTTAATTTCTTTCTTACAATTTAGCACAAGTTTTTATTATAAAATTTCAACTAATTCTAATGTTTTACTTTTGGTGTTGTTAAAAACTTACAGATGCATGAGCCATTCCAATTTCTTTTAGATGACTTTAACTTCTAGTTTACCTAAACAATTATGTTGTTATTCACAAAAGGAAATATGGTAGTAACATAAAACACTCTCCCAAATTAATTTTTACTTATATTCAAATTGTTCCCTGACCTAAACAAATATCTCTCTTTTCATGGTCAAAAGAAAAGACAATTAAAAAAAGCAGTCCTTAAGTGCCAGATAAATTTAAAGAGCAGATTGCAAACCCATCCCCCCCCCCCGCCACACTTTGAATCTTCTTTGGTGATGCTTTCAATGTAGGTTCAGTTCCTTTTCTTCTTTTATCACTCCAGTGATAACCTGGCTAGCCCCAATCCCATGATTACTAAAAAGAGAAATTAACCCTCTAACCTAAAGTTCTTGAGATTCTGCCTTGGCATTCCCTTTGGGGAAGATAAGGTGGAGCTTTTTCCAGAAATTAGTCTTTTACCTGCTGGGATTATGAACATTTTGTTGGCCTCCAACCTCCTTAAACTGCCTCTAAGGTCAAATTTTGGAGGGAAATTAGAACAATTTTTTTTCATGAGGTTCAACAAATAACCCCCCCCCCCCCCCCAAAGTATGGGCTCATAGATAGCCTGCATGGGCATGGGATTGGTTGGTTAGTTGGGACCAAAATGACATCACTATGTTGGAGTCAAGATATATTGTATCCAGCTGTAGCTGATTAGATCACTACAAGCACAAAAGATTCTACCCAGATTGGACACAAATAGTTCATATGAACATTTGGAGTGGAGATATCTAAATTTGTGCAGCTCACATTTCTTTTGTAGTTTTTTTTTTTGTAAGGCAAATGGGGTTAAGTGGCTTACCCAAGGGCACACAGCTAAGTAATTAAGTGTCTGAGACTGAATTTGAACCCAGGTACTCCTGACTACAGGGCCACTTTCACATTTCTTTTGAACCACTGAAATTCTTCCCACATAGAACCTTTCTTTTTTTTGAAAGACAATGTGATTAAGTGGCTTGTTCAAGGTCACACAGCTTAAGTTTTTTTTTTGAAAGGCAATTGGGGGCAGCTAGATATTGCAGTGGATAGAGGCCCTGGAGTCAGGAGGACCTGAGTTCAAATCCAATTAAAGACACTTAATAATTGCCTAACTTTGTGACCTTGACCAAGTCACTTAACCCTATTGCCATAAAAACAAAAAAAGTTTTAAAAAAGTTAAAAAAAAGAAAGGCAATGGGGTTAAGTGACTTGCCCAAAGTCACAGAGTTAAGTAATTATCAAGTGTCTGAGGTTTGATTTAAACTTGGATCCTCCTGACTCCAGACTTGGTGCTCTATCCATTATACTCAGGGACTTCTTCGATGGGAGTATGCACACTAGGTAGTTCTTTGCCAGTATCTCCCATGTCGCACAATTGATTCCAAAGTTCTTCAGAAAGACCTTGAGAGAGTCCTAGTATCACTTCTTCTGACTACATGCTTTGCATGAGTTCTCTGTAAAATAGTCTTTTTAAAATTTCATTTTATTTTCCATTTACCTCTAAAGATAGTTTTCAACATTCATCCTTTTGCAAGTTTTTAAGTTGTACGTTTTTCCTAAAGTAGTCCTTTAAGCAAATGTATGTTTGGCATTTAAACAACATGGCCAGTCCATTAGAGTTGGACTCCTGCACTAGAATTTGAATGCTTGGCAACTTAATTTGAGAAAGGTCCTTAGCATCTGGTACCTTATTTTACCAGGTGATATTCAGAATCTTCCTAGGACAGTTTAGATGGAAGCAATTCAGTTTCCTGGCTTGGCACTGGATTGCTGTCCAGTTTTCACAGGCATATAACAATGGCAGCCCAATGACTCTGTAAACCTTCACTTTAGGAGGCAGTCTAAATACCTCTTCTTTCCCATACTTTCCTTTAGGTCCTCCCAGCACTGAATTAGCTCTGGCAATGCTTCTCATCTTCTATGTGTACATCCTTGGAAAGTATTCTGCCAAGGTGAGTGAATTTATCCACAATATTCAAAATGTTTTCATTTGCTGTTACTGATGGTATGGTCCACATAAATGGTGTGATGCTGCCTGGTGGAGAATCTGTTTTCTTGGTGTTGTGTGGCCAAAATTAGCACAAAAAGCAGATAGTCAATCCATCCCAGCTTCAGAGGTTGCATTGAATGCACAAGCATCTTTGAACAAAAATTCCTGATCTCCTTCCATCTTAGCCTTGGCTTGTAGACTTTTCAAGTTAAATAATTTATCATAAGTGCAGTTGCTGTGTTGTCCTCTTTGAAGAGCATCTGTCAATATTTACTGAAAAAAAATTATGGGATGAGGGAAAGGCCCCCCCATAAAGAAGCAAGGGATTTTCAGCCCCTCCAGTAGGGGAGAAGTTGTGTTATCTATTAGAGTTTTGGCTGGTTCAACAATTGTGGGGCCACAGAAGGAGGCAGGATCCTTAGAGAGATTTTACAAAATGGAGTAACTTTGGATACTTTGCTTTCTATGGTTATAAGCCTATATCTTTTGCCTTTTGAAATACTGTATTCAGTAACTTTGGGATTGATACTGGGTAGGAAGTACAGTTTTAAGTATTGTGATCCTTCCAGTAATTGGAAAAAAGATGGTTCTTGGGAAACTGTCCTTTGCTTTGTCAAATTTTTACCACTAGGCTTATTTGTCTATGCCTATTTTTTTTTGCAAGGCAATGGGGTTAAGTGACTTGCCCAAGGCCACACGGCTAGATAATTATTGTCTGAGCTGGATTTGAACTCACATCCTCCTGACTCCAGGGTCAGTTCTATCTACTACCTATGCCTATTTTTAAAAAATGGTCTCCATCTCAATTTCTCTTAGTTCTACTGTTTTTTTCGTTTTTTTCTTTGCAACTTTGTTGCCCCATGTAACCCTGTGCCAAGAAATTATTCCTTGTAACAAAAAACACTGAAGCAAAATGGTCAAAATGATTGTAGCTAACAACTTAGGCAACATTCCAAACCTGTTGTCTCTCATCTCTCTACTGAGAGGAAGAAAGTATAACATTTATTCTCTCAGACCAATATAATTTGAAGTTGGGGGCCTGTTAACATTCTTTTTTTTTTTGCATTGTTGTAGTTCTTGTGGACATTGTTAGAGCATTATTTTCTTCATTCTTTTGATTCATAAAAATCTTTCCAAGGTTTTCCCAATATCTGTTTAAGATGCATTGATATAGCTTATGTTATATTTCATTTGTTGCTTGTTACTCAGTTTTAGCAGTAAAGTCAATCACTTTCAACTGTTAAGCTTCTAAAGCTTGTGTGAACTCAACCTTTTGTTCTATATATGCTGAAGTATCTTTAATGATGAAAGAGGGCAATTGTCCAGGACATAGTGGCCATTGAAAAGATTGATTCATTGGACTCCAAGGTACTTTCACATATGCCCCACTATGGCAAAAAGTAAGAACTACACTAAAAATGATCAAGTAGATTTAATATTTTACACTTTTTTTTAGATTTTTGCAAGGCAATGGGGTTAAGTGGCTTGCCCAAGGCCACACAGCTAGGTAATTATTAAGTGTCTGAGACTGGATTTGAACCCAGGTACTCCTGACTCCAGGGCCAGTGCTTTATCCACTGTGCCACCTAGCCACCCCTAATATTTTACATTTTCAAAGGCCCTTTCATCAATAACTTTTTTAAAAAAAATCAAGATTAACCCTTATGAGAAGTAGTATGATAATGCTAGGTCTAGAGTAAAGAGAGAATGATTCAAGGGACAATTTTAGGATATCTATGACAGAGAATAATATGTATTCAGAGAAAGAATTGTGGAGTTTAAAAAAAGACCAAAAATTATTACCCTCAATTTTTGTTTTAGATTTTTACCCTCAATTTTTAAAAAAAGTTATCTTGTACTATATAACTTTGCAATCTCTAATATTTCATTTCTTCCTCAAGAATATGTTTTTTTTTCTCTCAACTCATTCAATTTTTGAGCAATGTATAGCATGGAAACAATGTAAAGATGATCAGATTGCCTTTGTGGGGAGGGAGGGAAGGGAGGGTGTGGGGGGGGGATTGTAAAATTCAAAACCTTACCAAAAAAAGATGGGTAAAAACTACTATTGAATAAAATTGGAAAACAAAATATTTGTATAATTTTAAAAAAGATTTAAAAAAAAGAGAGAATGATTCAGATCCCAGCTGCAATACCTAATGGGTACATGTCTCATTTGCTTGAGGAGAGGTTTAGATAAGCAAAATTTCTCTAGCCAGGTTAAAAAAAAGACCTCCTGGAACTCAGGAAATGCTTATTGAGTTCCTAAAGCAGTTCCCAACTCCAATTTTATTGTGAAACAAAAGAATTGGCTTTCCAAAGCACTGTAAAACAAAGAAAAATACATCCTCTAAGTAAATATTAAGTATCTGAGATAGTATTTTGAACTCCGGTCCTCCTGATTCCTGGGCCAGTGCTCTATTCATTGCGCCACCTAGCTGCCCCTGAAATTTTAGAATTACTAAACAAGATCATTGTTAATGTTGACAGTGGCAAACAAAAGGTATGTTCCTTTTGATTAACAAAAAATATATTCCAATTCCTCATTTGATACAAACTCCCACTTTTTGATCAAATTAGCTTATCCTTCAAATTGATTATTATTCAAGGGAAAATGAATAGCTTTTCTATTTATTAGAGACTTCTGACTAGTATACTGTTACTATTAATTTTTGTAACACAACTGACATTAGTGCTATAGGTTATGTTTCATTTTGTCTTTGTGTATGCTCCAAGCTATATCACTTGGTCAAAAAGAAGATATTTTTCAGTTCCAAATTGTTTTCTTTTGTAGGTAGACCAGTTCACAGCTATAAAAAGTGTGAATTATTATGCTTGCCTTTCTACAACCTCTCCAGCACTATTTTCATCTTTTATCAACTGAACAATTGCAGGGTGGGAGGTGAGCCATCAGAATTGTTTTAATTTAAATTTTACTTTTGGAATGGCCATTGACAGTTTGAAATTTTTCTTTAGAAAACAATTTGATTACATATTCTGATTATTTATCTGTGGGAAATGACTCTTGCTCTTAAATATTTGTAAATTCCCTATGTAAGAACATTTGGTTTTTATAAATAATATTTGATGCAATGATTATTTCCCCCCACACTTCTACTTTATTTTTAAAACTTTGCTTTCCTTACCTTTGGGAGGGACAGCTAAATGGCATAGAGGATCTGAGTTTAAATTTGGTCTTAAACACTTAATAGCCTAACTGTGTAACCTTGGGCAAGTCACTTAACCCAATTGCCTTAAATAAAAAAATTTAAAAACACTTTAATTTAGCTGCTTATTAAATAGACTTG